>NC_012873.2:67375567-67696229 GCF_000003195.3 Sorghum bicolor
CCTTATCACCATGAGGGGTACATAAAAGTTCTACCAAATCTAGTCCGTTAGATCGGAAAGAAGTGAATGGGCTATATATTTCTTGACATTAAAAAAGCTCATATATAAACTTATTCTCTGTCAGTCACCTTTGTGTTGGTTGTGCATGCTGTCACAATATATCTAGCGACTCATCACTCAGTATCCTTGCAATAAATAACAACTGCTATCTAAGTTGATTATTTTTTAGCTTTGAACTGCTGTCTATGTTGATTGAAGTATTAAGTTTTACTCCTGCTTTGCCAGGATGGACAAGGGTGTTATTGTATATATATGTGATAGCCAAGGTGTTCGTGACATTTATGAGGCAGATGGAGCTGATACAATTGCTGCATCAGAACCTTTGGTGGTGCTGGTATGACCTACCATTGCTTAAAGAAAATATTGACTGATAGATTTAGTAAATCTTTACCTAGATTATTGCATTTTATGTCCTTCTGCTTTCCTTATTTTGTTGTTTCTTAGGTTAGTACACATCAAATGATACCACTTTTAAACTTGTTAGGTAAACAAAGGAACTGCGAGTGCAAGTGAGATCCTTGCTGGAGCACTGAAAGACAATAAAAGGGCAGTCGTATATGGGGAACCAACATATGGAAAAGGGTATTGCTTTCCCCTCCCCTATCATGATCTCCTTGTTCTTATTCTGAATGTGTGTTGTCTCACTCCCATTACCTGCGGACATTCAGGAAGATTCAGTCGGTTTTTGGATTATCTGATGGATCTGGCTTAGCTGTGACTGTAGCACGCTATGAAACTCCTGCACATACCGACATTGACAAGGTGTGTTGTTAGCAAAAATTTAATATACATATATATAGGACAAGCGAACCAGTTCTTTGCGTTAAAAAACAGAATTTGATACCTCTTATGATTTTAGCTGTTTCTGAGTCGTTGTGAATGATGTTTTTTTTTTAGGTTGGTGTGATTCCAGACCGACCATTGCCAGCGTCATTCCCTACAGATGAAGATGGCTTCTGCAGCTGCCTTAGGGATTCGACGGCTGCTTGCAATCTGAATGCTGCTCAGCTGTTTGCAAGATCATGACCAAGCCCTTCACTCAGCATTTTGGGTCTTATGGATTGTACAAATAACCATGGTGTTTCCTAGGAGCTGCTTGTGCGTGGTGTGTGGATGGTTCAGCATCCACAATTCATTTCATTAGCATTGATTTTTGTTCCAGTTTTACTGGGTGAAGTCACGGTCGTGTTGAACAGATCCTTACTTCAACAATTTTGAATGGAAGCACTGAGGAAACCTGCAAATTGTCCTTCATTGTCAGTCATTTATGCATCAGTGTTACTGAATTCCCTCCGTCCCCGTGTCGCTGTAGGGTTTGTGTTGATTAAATTGACTAGATTCATAAAAAAACTAGCAATATTTATATCTTTAAATAAGTTTATTATAAAAGTATATGCAATGTTATTATGATATTAACTATGTACTATAAATATTAATAATCTCTTTTATATATATTTGGTCAAAGTGAAAATACATGACTTCTTGAAAAGCAAGAATGACAACCACTACCAACTGCTTCGGGCAGCTTGCGCTGGGTCTGCACCATCAGCCATGTTACCATGATGTTGACAGCCATTCGTGCCGGTTCAGACCAATTTTGGAAATTTTGGAAGAGCTTCCCTGAAAGCCAGTGTATGAAACTAGAGCTGGAGACATGGGACTCTCGTAAGGCCAGTCTCAATGCATAGTTTCATGGCGCAGTTACCAAGACTAAACTAGGTAACCGAGCCACATGAGTCCTACATTTAATGACCCTACCAAGTCAGCAATTTTGCTTATGTGGCATCCTATTTAATGTGCATGACACTCTCATAAAACATACATTGAGACTAGCCTAAAGCCTAGGGTGGTCCATAAATGAAATGCTGACCAGACCTGTTTGAAACAAGTCCTGTCCTCAAAACTCAAGCCATTTCCCATCATGCCAGAAAGACAGCAACACATCTCAACAACGACCAAACAAAACTTATAACTCAGGGGCAAAACTGTAATGTCATTAGCTCACGAGTTACAAATCACAAGGTTGTTGGATTACAGGACCCAAGGCGATGATTCAGATCACAAGGTTGTTGGATTACAGGATCCATGTCTATGATTCATTGTGAACTGTCTAGTTAAATTCAGCCCGGGTTTTTAAAATCATGCTCAATCAGCTGTAATGAAGTTGGACATCGAAGAATCAGTAGTACGCCCAAGGACCTGGTGTCACTGGTCCACATTTTGTACACCATCACCACCTGTAATGTGAGAACAAAGAAATCTGTGAGAAATGAGTGAATGAGACCAAATGGCAAGGCAGACGAGCATTCGACTGTGAATGACAACAAAGGTAGTCAAATTTCTACAGCAGTATAGAGTAGCATAAGTCATGATGCAACAAATCATCACCATTTACATAGTACATGCAGATAGAAGTACATATATCCCACACAAGGGAAAACTCAATCTAAGATAAGTTACTAACATGCTTACCATTTGTCAGGAAGGCCAGCACATCTATTCCACCTTCGCAACTTTCCTTTGCTCAATTTGACCAGTCAAGTCACATTGCATCTCAGTCCAACTGATTGGGACCAATGTGCCACCTGAAGAAGCACATGGGCAGCAACATTAACAAAATCTAGAATAATGGGAGCAGTTCCATGTATTCATACAAACAAATTGCCTTTTGCACCCTTTCCTACCAGCTATACTTTGTGCTGAAACGACTCCAAGTTCATTCTTCGCCGTGGAAAGGTAATATGCCCTTGCATCACCAAGGGAAAGCTTTGGCATCATTTAAGGATCCAAAGACAGACAAAAATATTAACTACTCCAAACAGGAAAGATATTTAAAGCAAAAGTTTAAAGATTAAAAAAATAACAACAGTTGAAGCAGGTAGATGTGGATAACCCAAGGGCAAGTGAACCTAACCAAGGTTGATAACAAGAGAAGAAAACACAGATTATTATTTGTACTGCATCATTTGCCTAATTAAGGATACAACCATAGCTTTAACAATGTCCCCAGGCCGATATGACTGGTACATATCAACCTTGTCAATTTCAGTTGCACGAACATCTTGCTGCCTGCAAGTAAAACAAAGGACATACATGAGAAATTTTCCCTGATAGGTTGCCTAAATCTCTAAGATGAACAACAGCATGAATCCAAGAATAGAATTCAGCAAGCAACTAAAGCAAATGTAGTGCAGGACATCAACTGGAAACAGTAGAAGATGGAAGCAACACAAGGCAAAACAAAATTATGGGGAAGGCACCACCTTATCATGCCAGTGAACTTTTCTTTGATAGCCTTTGAGTCAACACACATGATATCTGCAGAGGCCATTCTAGCCATAACCTTTGTTACCTGCCAAAGTAACACCTTTCAGGAATCAGAGATTTACAAACTTCTACTCCTACTTTCAAATAAAATGACGCACTAAACTATGTTCGAAGACTTCCTTCAGCAAAGATGCCTGAAAAATACCACTGTGACAGCTTAGACTGTCAGACACATGCATCACCCCACCACCAACCTGAACCAGGGGATGCGTGTGGCAATCGGAATTTCACACGAGCATGGCCATTGAGTGTTTTCACAGAAACAAGTATAAATTGCAATTCTGTAAACCAGATGATGCCCATTATTGATGAGGAATTTTAGCATCTTACTCGGGCGATGACGACACTTCCCGGCTGCGGCACAGCTCCATGGGCCTTGTGCCCCACCACCTCCACCGTGGATCTCTGCAGCCCAATCAAAGCAGCTCATCACACGCACCAATAAAAGGGATTCCGAAACCCTGCCAAACTAGCCCTACCTGGTCGTCGGAGCCAGGTGCGGGCGGCACGATGCGGCGGCGCCCGGTGACCGACGCGCGCACGGAGCGGCCGTCGGCGTAGGCGCCGCGTCCGGCCGCGAGAGTTAAGGAGTTGCCGAGGAGCTCCCCTGGTGTGACCACGTCGCCCCCACCGCCGTCGTGGTCCATCGCGGTGGCCGCCATTGGTAGCTGGTGACTGGGGTTTGGGGGCAAAGCGGGGGAGGAGGGTTTTCGTTGCCTTCCTCCTCACTCTATTACGTGGGCTTCCTAATGATACTAGTCGTCAGTGGGCTTCAGAGCAATGGGTTTCCAGGCCCAAATAACAGATTAGGCCCATTTGTTTTCTTTCCATTATTTTGGATAGAAAAGGTCCTCTTGGCATTCCTCACTGCTCTCTCATAGTCCGAATTTCTCCACTAGAAACACGTAGATTCACTTTTCTCATAGTCCGAATTTTCAGGCCCAAATAATGGGTTTATGCTCTCTCTATATTATTAAATTCACTTTTCTACCGTCGAATAAAATAAAACAGAAGATGTTTATGGTCCTTCAATATTATTAAAATTGTTTATTGACTACCCTGGAACGGTTAAATCATAGTTTTGTTGAACGCGGTGCCATGTCACTTCTCCACTTTAGGAGTGGATCCCATACTCCCATGTATTTGTCGCCTTCACTTTTACCCTACCTTTCTTTTTTTGCCCTAGCATCTATTCAGCCTCTTAATAGTGCACGCCCTTGCGTTGCATGGGGTAGAGTGGTCATTTTCATGGTGAGTCAACTAAACCATTCTTGTGATGGCATTCATATCTAACAAGATACGAGCGATAAATAGAAAACAACTAATTTCATATAAGATATAGGGTATATTTGGTTGAGACAAGGATTATTTTTCCTTGCTAGCGAGGGTAGGGTCAGCCTTATCTTGATGGCTGGAGCTAGCCAGATTGGCTCTCCCATGACAGCAAGGTATTTCTTGCTAGCACAAGTCTCAAAGACAAGCTAGCCTCTTAATCAAACAGCTATTTTTTTCCCATTTCCTACAGCTAAGCAAGGTGAGGCAAGGAGCAAGCGAACCAAACAGGTTCATAGCCTGATCGAATGAGAAAAAAATAGGTCATGATTGAGAACCTCATGTAATAGGATAGGCTAAACCAAAACTCCAAAAGAGATAAAAGGAAGAGGACAAGTGTAGACTGCTATATAGTTTTTGACTAAAAATACCAATATGATCTAGTAATTATAAGTATGTGTAGTGTAGGTATGAATCTAAATTATTGATTGTTTTATAAATTAGTCCATTAATCCATGCCATATATGAGAGCTAATGGTTCGTGTTTAATAGTTATATGACAATATATATAGACATAGTTTATGGTTATTCAAATATCTTTTTAAAACAGCTACGTTGATAACTTAAATGCAGGCTTGAGCTATATATTTTTGCTAGCAGTTGTATATTTCAGTCAACAACTAGCATAAGCCATTCAGTCCAACAAAATGAGGTAGTCGGTTAATACTTTGATTTTTCTAGCAAAAAACAAATCATCCCTTTTTTTAAGTTTTAACTTAACAGTCTATTAATTCTATATGTATAAGGCTATTTTTTAACTCATCCCCTGTTACACTACAAGTACACACTAGCTGTCTAAGAATTTTTATATTAGAAGACTTGTAATGAAGTACATATATCATTGCTAATTGTCTGCCCCATGCATAGAATAACCTCTGAACCCCAAAAAGTATACATATCATTGCAAAATTGTCTGTTGTGCAATATAGACAACCAAATCTGCTTTGGTGCACGCTTCCACGCATACACTACTCCCCCCTCCAAGCCTCACCCTTGGTGCCCATAGCCTACTGACTGACCCTAGTGATGAGTCATTATTCTCTTCGAGTAGTCTAATGACCGTACAACACAACCATCATAAACGTTGTTTTTGCCCCCATGTACATCCAATGGTTGATACATATGGAGACATGTGCCCTTAGGGACAATTTTTCAGCATCTCCAGGACAAAAAAAAATACTGTAACATAGCACCAATGAGACCGAACATGATGGCCACAATGTGTCTTGAGGTGATATTTCACTTTCAATTTTAATAATAACATAAGTGGTAATTTTGATATAAATTTAAAATGTCACTTACATTTGCATAAAGATTATCCACACATGCTATTATGAAGCGTATAAAAATTGCATTAGAAAAGTGAAATATCACCTCAGACATTTTAAGTTTATATATAGTTATCATATATCATGCTATTTTATGTTATTTCTAGTAGAGGTGGACATCTTTTTCTTTTTTTGAGTTTATACAGTTTGTCTTTTTTTTTCTAGCACGTATGGAAATTGCTTTAGAAGGCTCCAATAAGTAATCTATACCTAATAATAAATTGTGAAAAATTCAGTCCACCATATCTTTATATGTTCACTAGGCCTTTCATCGATGTCCGAGGTGATATTTCACTTTCAATTTTAATAATAACATAAGTGGTAATTTTGATATAAATTTAAAATGTCACTTACATTTGCATAAAGATTATCCACACATGCTATTATGAAGCGTATAAAAATTGCATTAGAAAAGTGAAATATCACCTCAGACATTTTAAGTTTATATATAGTTATCATATATCATGCTATTTTATGTTATTTCTAGTAGAGGTGGACATCTTTTTCTTTTTTTGAGTTTATACAGTTTGTCTTTTTTTTTTCTAGCACGTATGGAAATTGCTTTAGAAGGCTCCAATAAGTAATCTATACCTAATAATAAATTGTGAAAAATTCAGTCCACCATATCTTTATATGTTCACTAGGCCTTTCATCGGTGTCCGTATAAATATATGACTATATAGGACTATGTTCATCTTGTTCGGATCTGGTTTCCTATTATTTTTTAACTTATTTTTTGTTTATGGTACAAGAACTCCTGGTCCAATAAGGATAGGGGGGAAAAGGAAAGTTATGTGCTAAATCTAACTCGGAAGCCTAACACGAGTTTAAATCAGTTTTAAAACGAAACAAGCGAATAGCTAGACTCAACCAAAATCCAAAACAGAGCTCGACCAAAATTATCTTTATTCTTATAAGAAAATATATAGTTACTTCAAAGAAAAAAAAATTCACGGACACTAGGGGGGAGAAGGGAGCGACTCTTTTAGACCCAAGGTACGCAACATCTATGAGCCGGAGAGAAAAAATAAAGTAAAGAAGAAAATAAAAATAAAGATCCAATCCAAACTCAAGTAATCATGCTGAACTCGGACAGAACACTGGTGATTGGCAAAAATAAATAAATAAAATAAAGACGAAAACAAAAAAGATCCAATCCAAACTCAGGCAATCATGGTGAACTCGGACAGAACACTGGTGATTGGCCGCATGAAAAAAATTGGGTGCCAAAAATTTTGGCTTTTTAGTATTAGGAGGAATAGATTACGAATCTAGAGTTCAGTTCCTGATCCAATACCTTCCTGATCCAATACGTTTTGGAATCGAACTCTATATCATACTAGACAAAACTATTCTAACTTGTCAGAGTATGAGTATGGGCTATATATACAAGTCTAGATATAATAAACTCTTCATTATCCAGTAGCTAAAGAGAGACGGACCAAAAAACTGGATAGACGAAAAAAAAGAACTTGAAATTTTGCTTCTTTATTATTAGGTATAGATAGAAGAAGAAGAAGAAAAAGGAACTACAGATTGGAACTTTTATTTTTCTTTTGCCTCCGATTGACATCTAACTAAATAAAGAAAGTGGGAGCAAAATAAGAACATAATTCTTATCCTTTTCTATTTAACTATTAAGAGTTCTTTTTAGAATACTTAGGATGTGAGGAATCTATTTATATTCTTACTCCTACTCCATATTAGTTTAGATGCAAGTTATTCTAAGTCATACGAGCACGGGTTATATATATAAGTCTAGATAAAAGAAACTCTCTATCGTTCGGTAGCTAGAGGAAGACAGACAAAAATGGATGGACAAAAAAAAAAGAGCATAAAAGTTTGCCTCTTTATTATTAGGTACAGATATATATATAATTAGATAATAAAGATATAGATATAGATTTTGATAGTTTTTTTTCTCCCGTTGCAACGCACGGATATCTTTGCTAATAGTAATAATAAAACAAAATCTGGTGTACAGCCATACAACGTTGTCCCAAGGTAGAGCCGCCCGTGCCAAAGAACATGAATTGAACACGGAGCCACGATATCCACAAGACCATAACGATCATCACTTATAACGAAACTAAAAGATGCAATGAGAAGAGGCAAAGTAAGAAACAAGATTATTAACACAGGTACCACCTAACATTTGAGGAACTGAGCCGGCTGTATAGTTCACCTCTCCAACACGAGCACTGTTTACAAACGAACTGCATCCAGTACAACACCTAGTCACAACAACATGATGCCCAGAATTCCGGCAAGAAACTTCCCTAAACCAGATTACACCAATCAGATGCATGAGAAATGAACCGCAATTTGCGAAAATTAGAGAGCATCTGCCAACCCCATCCTCATTGCTTCCGGGGAAGAAGCAGAAGGCAAAGAAAAAACACCTATACCCAAGGCACCATGCCCAAGGGTCACCACGAACTGTACACTAACATGAGGCACCAATCATCGAGAGGCGATGACAACCCCCGCAGCCTCAATCCCAAAGTCAACCGAAGCTAACAGCCTAACACTAGTTCATTGACTGATCAATGGCGCGGCAGGTGCCCATGCTCGCTAATGCTGCCTCTAGAGCGGTAAAAGGAGGCCAGCTTTTTCTTCATCCGCAAGGGGCCTGATCTATTCTGCAGCACTGGTGACTGGACATGGGGTCCCGCTGACAATGCTGCGCGAGGGTCATGCGGTCCTTCTATTCGGCCAGAACTGTAGTCCATAGTAACAAACGGTAAGGAATTCCGGTAGTCTAGACACCCAGAGGCCTCAAACCCCCAGCTTCCACTCTCAAAGACTAGGTCTCCTTCATAGTCACCGTCTTGATCAGATGAATTCCTTGGACTGTAGGAATCATCACAAGCCTCATCTGGATCATTGTAGATAAGCTTCAGTGCCTGGACAACTTCACCCATGAATGGCCTCTGTGATGGATCCGTGTGCACACACATGGAAGCAATGGATGCCACCTTAGCTACATTGTCAAAGTTGAACTTTCCATCCAGAGAAGGATCAATTAACTTCTCCAGGCCTTCCTTATGGCTTAGTAGAGGACGGGCCCAGGTTACAAGGTTCTCAGGATCCTTGGACTCAGAGATGCTCACAGGCTTCCTTCCTGATAAAAGTTCCAACAAGACAACCCCATAACTGTAGACATCGCTCTTAACAAGAAGATGACCCGTCATTGCATATTCTGGAGCAACATAACTGTGCAGTCAAAGAGAAAAATTAAAATTGAGTCAGGTAAAAAGCAAGCCACTGTGGTGTACAACGCGTAGGAAAGCAACTATTGTGATAGCACAAACTATTTAGCAAGGAAAATAAGAAGACCAACCTAACACAAAAAAAATGGTATCAACAAACTCTAGGAATAATCATTCTCGGGAATGTTAGGATTTAATCAAAATAATTGTACTAGCTGATTTTTTTTTTCCCCAACTGTGACATCCAGGAGTACATCCAGAATGTAACTAGAATCAATCACAAAGAGAACCAAAGTCATCCTATGGCAATCTAACATAACAAGATGCAGCAGATTGTACAAATCACCAACTAACAATCACACGGTTATTCACATCATTATATAAGATGGAGTAAGCAAAGTGTATCTTACCCGAAAGTACCCATTACTCTGGTAGATATAGGTTGAGTTGCATTGGATGCTTCCCTTGCTAAACCAAAATCAGTAACTTTGGGAGTGAAATCTTCCTCTAACAATATATTGCTGGCCTTGAAGTCACGGTGTATGACATGAGGGTTTGAATCTTCATGCAGATACGCTAAGCCTCGAGCAGCCCCAAGAGCAATTTTCATCCTAACATCCCAGTTCAGCTTACCCTGAGCCTTGTCGGCACCTAGACAGGGAAAAACCAAAGGCTAGGATCAACCCAAAACAATAATGGTAAGTTAAGAAAATCCCATACTAGGCACAAACATCGCAGAGGAAACTACGGACTTCTGTATTTTTTTTGTTTCTGAGTGCTGTGGTAATGTGGTTTCACTGAGACACAATTGATACTGTATATATAAGTGCTTCCTTAGAACTACACCATTAACAACTCAAAGTTCTATATTTAGACTGACAGCTGATTCAGTTAGTCCATGTTTTGAACAAATTAAATAAGCCTCATCTGATTATTTTATGAAGATTATTGTAGTCAACACTTTCCATTCAAGGGTCATCAAGCATACCATGAAGATGGGATTCCACACTTCCGTTGCGTATGAGCTCATACACAAGACATCTTTTGCTCCGCTCAATGCAAATACCAATCAATTTGACAAGATTGCGGTGGTGAAGTCGACTGAGCATTTCCACCTCCGCAATAAACTCACGGTCACCACTCCTGTCCTCCCTTGTAAGCAATTTAACAGCAATTTCGTTTCCATCCTCTATTGTCCCATGGTAGACACGCCCGAAGCCCCCTTGACCCAAAACTCTCTTCGAATCAAAACCATCTGTGGCCTTCTGAAGTTGGGCTAGTGAAAATGTCTTTACAGATGTTGTGCAAGTAGCCACTGTTGAAAACACTGATGCTGACGCAGAGCTCACCATGCTGGTTGACAAGGTTGATCTAGTGCCTGCATCATTCATTAAGTTATCAGCATAACTGCAGCAATTTTAAGAGTATCAAATTATTTAGTGTACTAAAGAAGTTGAACTTGCGTGACCTTTCCGAACAGTTTTTGTTGTCAACCATATGCTAATAATGTTTCTAGAAATAAAAAACTGTTACATGTTTATCATAAGGAAATTGGTCAGAGTCTAAAAGCTTAGACTACCATAGATTACAAAGAGACATTTACTGCAGAGGAAGACTAAGTGAAATCATTAGATACCAATTTTAAGAGTATTTAACTCAACTGCATATAAATAGTGAATGATACTCCCACCACCATGGAAATGGTGCTAAGTTTTTCCAATGTTGACCACAAAAGTCTAGATTTGGCAACATGAAAATGGCAATGAATGCTCTAGAAAAAAGAAGAGTGATGCTAACTCCTATCATAACCTTAGTTCAAAATATTTCCCAAGCAGCCATAAGCAACAGGTAATTGAGGAAGCATAAACAAACAAAGCACAATATAAGTAATACTATTAAACACCATACCATATCTTCTATTAACTGCTGGGGTAGTTGCAGGGCTCATAGCCTCATGAAGTCGGTCAAGTTTCTTCCATCTTATTAGTAAGATCAGGATAACAGCACATGTCAACAGAAGTCCAAAAGAAGACCCTAACGCTACCACGATGATCAAAACATCTGATTTCTTGTGCTTTTTCTTCTGATCAGGCACCTCCGCAGTTATAGGATCTTCGGTTCCTGAAGGATCCGATCCTCCAGGCAGAGATGATGGTGGGGATTGCAGTCCTGCAGTGACAACAATGCATAACTATAAACATGAATCAAGCAAATAACTTAAGAAAGGGGTATTCCATGTGCACGGCCTTACCATGATAGCTGACATTGATAACCTTGTAATCTCCAAATATAGATGAATTTATCTGAACCTTTTTATCCCTGAACCTATCAGATATTAGGGATGCTGTATAAGTATCAAACTGTTCTCTTAGTGGCACCAAATAAATGGTCACCCGTGTCTTCTGGTCATCCTGGATACTTGCAACTGCAGCCATGATCTTCACCTGGCTTTGTTTAAGAAATGTCCCAGCTGCAACTTCAACTTCTAACTCAGCTATGCTCATGAACAGTAGATAAGGAGCTAAGTCCAGATCAACGACAACACTAATAGGCTCAACACAACCACAAGGGGAACCAATTGGTGTTGCAGTCAGTGGCTCGGTGCAAATATAGCTAGAACAACCTGCTAAAGATCCAAGGAATCATTCAATTAATATAGGAAAATGAACATAAGAGTAGTTCAAATCTCAATAGCAACAGTACTAGACAAAAATAGACCTCAAAAGAATGATATAAGCATCAGAACTGGTAGGCAATACAAAGGATTCCCGACAAGATAAAATTGTGAATTGCATAAACAAGTTGCACTGACAAACCTTCAGGTGGGGGTGATGATGATGGTGCAGGGCCCTGATTTGACTCTCTGTGGTGCGGGTGCTTGTGCGAATGATGGCGCATAGCAAAGCCTGCAAGAATTAAGGGAAATTAAACAGCACTCTATAAAAAAATAAGCTTTGAAATTGTAGTGTTTAAGTTGCCATGGTTACTTACCAGGAGATCCTGGAGGCGTTGCCCTTGGAGGATACGAAGGGGAAATTCGAGGTCCAGATGATCTCACTCCAGGGGGCATTGATGGACTCGGTGCTGGGCTAGGCAATATAGTAGCTGCAGAATATATAGGGGTTAGGGCTTAGACTAGAGAATAGTTAAACCTGGTGGAGGAAAATTATGTACAATTCATATAATATAAACACCGCATACACTGTAACTGTGACATCATAAAGGCATGTGGCGCCATGGAGTTAAATAAAATAAGCCTACGTGATATGGAAAGATAAAGCCTTTATTTCAAAAGCTTGAATTCCGAATAAACTTTATATAATACTGCATCTGAAAATGTTGCAGATTTGCATAAGTTACTTTAATGCAAATTTAATACTTATACTATAGTTTTTGAGATACCCTTCGAAAATTGCTCCCCCACTTCCTGATGACTGGAGGCCAAACATGGAATACGCTTTCAAGTTTCAATACTACCCGAGTCAAAATAAACTACCAAAGGATATCGTGCTGACGATTTTATGCACCACTCCATGTAGATTTTATGCCTGATCAGGAGGGTCAGATATAGCGCCCCACCATCACTACAACGCCATACAAATGCAAAAATAAGTCCCCTTGAAGGAGCAACTTGGTGCAATTAGGCACACCTGAGGTCTAACTGATGCCAAACTAGAAAAAAGAAATATATGCATGGTAAAGAAGCTCAGCTAGCACTGTAGCAAGCACAGATTTCCTACACAACCAAAGTGTTGTTCTCCTCCATGGCAACCTTTGCATCCAACAATCAATCCCATGTAATTCCTAAAAAAAAAACAATCAATCCCATGTACCCTGAGCCCTTCGAACGAGTTATAATAAGCAGCACCGCTTCTCTGCAGCACGGACGCCCTTGAGTTGAGAGAAGGCATGTGCCACTGTAAAGTAGAACCCCACACACGCACACCATCTGCATCTCCATCTCCATCTCCTGGCTAGGATGATCCCGGGTCGGTGTCAGCCAAAATTCCAAAAGGCAGGCACACTTGCCAGTGGCCGCACACGCGCGGGGGGAGAAGGGACGAAGTGGCCACCGAACCCACCGACAGTATCGTAGACCTCACGCCTCGCTAGATCCTTTTCCTTCCCACGACGCGGCGAAAACCATGAGCCCGCGCTGCAATCTAAAAAAAAAAATCCCCACCAAAAAAAAGAAGGCAACCGAATTCCGCGCCGCGCACCAGAAATGTTCAAGCTCCAGCAACGCACGCGCTCGCGCTCCGGACGGCAGGGAGGCCGCCGGCCGGACTCCGGAGCAGGAACAGCCGCGCGGCCGGCAAGGTCAGGTGCACTTTTTTTCCGGCGGGATGCGGCACGAGTCGGGAATTCCCGGCCGCCCGGAGCGCGAGCGCGCCGCCCCCCAAACCGAGCAGCCCCGCGGAATGCGAGAGGGGAGCGGACACGGACAGGACACAGGAGGAGAGGAGCAGCAAGCGGGACAGTAAAGGAAGTTCCGGAGGTTTTGTACCGTGGAGAGCGGAGGCCTCCGCGTAGAGGAAGAGGAGGATGAGCAGCAGCAGGAGGAGGAGGAGCGAGGCGGCACCGACGCCGCCCATCTCGGCGCGGGACGCTACAGCATTGCCCGGGCGGCGGATCTGGAAGCTCGTGGCGGCGCCGGATCGGTGAGGGCCCGGCACCGGCGGCGGGCGGCGGCGGGGATCGGCGACGAGATTGGCAGCGAGGCGAAACGAGAAGAGCTCTCTATCTCTCTCTCTCTATCTCTTCTCTCTCTCTATCTATCTATCTCTCTACAGCCAGAGTAGCTAGGGAGAGAGGGGGATGTGTGGGGGATGGAACGCATTAAATTGCCTCGGCTGCTCTCTCGTTGGGTTTGGTGGTGGTCTTGCTGGCTGTGGGCTGCTGGATGGACGCCGATTACTACTACAGCCACTGCCAATTCGGACCGGGGTGGAGTTAATGAGCAGCTAATCGCGGGGTTAGTGAGAGCCTGACTTGAGTGGCCCTTTCGAATCGAGGGCCGGCGATCCAAGCAAGCAGCAAGAGAGGGAAGCATGCAGGGCGGCGGGCGAGGGAGAGTGACGCTGCTGCTGACTGCGGTGCTGTGCCTGCGAGGGAAGGAAAGGGAAGGAAGGAAGGAAGGAAGGAAGTCGGAGCGAGGGAAGGGGAGGCCGTGGGGCGGGCCCGCCCGCCCGTCCGTCCTTGCTGCTGTGCCATTGCCCATTGCATCGCAGGTCTGGGTCTGGGTTGGCGCGGACGGAAGCGCAACAGTGGTGGTGGACGACGCGCTTGGGTTGCCTTGCCTTTGGAGCTTTTTGCTCTTTTCTGGCGTCCGGGCGTGACAGACCTGCGTAGATTATTTGGACTTTTGGTCCTGCTGGACCTGGTGGCTCTAGAGTCAAAAGTGTTTTGTTCGTTTCCTCGACTTCGTTTGGCTTTTCTTTTTTTTTTTCTTTGTTGAGAGTTGAGAGAGAGAGAGAGCGCATATATAGTTAGGTCAACGTGGGTATGAGGTGTTGATTCTCTTGAGTCTTTATCTAAACATGGACTTATTTTCTATAGTGTGAGAGTTTAAACCATACAATGAAACTAAGCATGGTTTTTTTTTTCTCTCAAAGAGCTCTCCATATAACAAGCCATAATCTAGTCTTCTTCTCTAGCCTCACCTCCCTCTTCCTCATGTGTAATCATCACGCAACGAGGGACGGAAAGAGTGGTGGATTGGTTTCAATGTATCTTCTAGAAGCTTAATATCTTAGCTCGGCTTAGTCCCTATGTTGGCCCTGGTTCGTTGCCTTGGTCTTGAGGTCTTCGTCGTTGTCAACTTTGTTGCCGGCCAAGTCAGCCACGCCCTCCAAGGTGCACTTGAATATATTTTCTCGCTGCGCTCTCTTCTTGCTTTATCTTGTCATCTTCATAGTTCATCTCTTGTGTCTCAAATCCAACTGCCCTTTGTAGATTCTGGCTATTTTGTGGGTGGAGGGGATAGATCTGGCTATGAGCGCGATAGATCTGGTGGTGGGGAATTCATAGGGGATCTTTAGCGGTAGCTTTGCTTATCCTCCCATCTTCGCGCTATCAGTGTTTACCCTTCTTCGTCGGGCCTCTAGTACTCAACTTGTCAGCCTCCTTGGGTTCGTTGGAAGTTGGTTTCTCAACATATGGTGACTGCTCCAACAACATCTTTGGTTTGACGGAGACATTCTTCATCGATAGATTCCATGCCCTTCTTCAACATCCACTCGTTAAGCCCTTCCAACTTGGTTCTTTGTTGCCATTAACAAACAACTAGCTATTCACTAGCAATGATGAAGTTGGCAATCTTCTTCCGATACATAGACACCTGTTCATGTGCTTCACCGTCGACTCGATGCATGAGTGCTCCGTGTCCTAGATCCCTTTAGAGGTGCAGTTGTATTTGCTTATGTCTTTTGTAAAAAAACTATATAGGAGTATGAAATATTAGATACCAATGGGAACAACATGGTAAGAGCAAGTGTGTCTCAATGGCAAGAGTCGAGGGTAGGGCTCTGGTGATGTGAAATGATCCAAAACCAAAAGGGAGACAAGGAACGGTTTGTTGTGGTGGGAGGTTGCCATGCACATATGGTAGATGACAACTATATATGTATGTGCCTTTGTTTCAAACTGTAAGTCATTTTAGCTTTCTTTTAAGTCAAACTTGTCTAATTTTGATCAAATTATAGGAAAAAAGTGAAACACACCATAGCTACATATCTTGGTACCTCAACTTTTCATGAAGTGTGGATTTAGATAAAAAAAAATGGACCCATAATGAACTTAAAAGCAGCTCACAAGGTCAAAGTGTTTGTTCTTTTCCTCGACTTCATATTGTTTTTTTCTTTATTCACAATGTTGGGTTGATAGAGGCAAAAAGTATACCTAATAAAATCATAATCTGGGTACGAAGTGATGATTCCTTTTGAGCAAAATGAGTCTAGTGGCAAATAGAAGTAGCAAACAGTGGTCATATTGTATGTATGTGGTGATCTTGATGTCCATACATCAAGCGATAATAAGAAAAGCTGAGTAGCAATATGTCTGTTGTTAGAAAAGGAAAGGAAGAGAATAACAAGGAGGCCCTGTGGAAGGAGGGAGAACTAGTTGTGGTAGGAGAGGTGTATTCATATGATTCTGACTTACAAAGCTTTGATTACCAGCTTACCATTGGTATTGCTTTGTTCATAGCAATAGAGGTAGGAGAAAGCGAGACCTCACAATTTAGCAATATGCTCCAAAAGCAAAGGATTGGTCACTACATGAATCACTCTACACCTTTGTGTCTGCGAAATGATGCTATCACTAACCAATGTTGCTATGAGCCATGTGACGATATACCAAACACTCGTTAGTGATTATGTTATGGAACTATTCAATTAAAACAAGCCATGCATCAGACACTCAATTGTCTTTTTAAAGCAAGATTTTAGAACACAGCAAGACTTCAGTCCTAAGCCTTCATGTAGCAAGGTTAATTCTAAGGCCTTGTTTAGATGCATTTTTTTTTGAATTTTGACACCGTAGCACTTTCGTTTTTATCTGACAAACATTGTCCAATTATGGAGTAACTAGGCTTAAAAGATTCGTCTCGCGATTTACAGGCAAACTGTGTAATTAGTTTTATTTTTATCTATATTTAATGCTCCATGCATGTGCCGCAAAATTCGATGTGACAAGAAATCTTGAAAAGTTTTTGGTTTTTTGGGTGAACTAAACAAGGCCTAAAACTATCATAATACATGTGGGTTTCCTTGGAAATAGTGAATTCACACTGTATCTTATAAAGTTCAAGGATTTTTTTTAAATATTTAATTTTGCATTTTTTACACTTTAAATCTGCAGGAAAAAGGACAAAGTTACTCCATCAACAAATTCAAGGCCTCATCACACTCCATCTCTACGCTCTTGCACTACTATGTTAATTAGTTAGAAGAATAGTATATTTGGCCTCTTTTATCACAAAAATATTACTAGTTTGCTTCTCACTACATTACTAGCTTCCTCAATGGAGGTTGTGTTTTATTGGTAGAGAGAACTAGAGCAAAAGAAAGGCATTCTAATGTGGCAACATGGCAAAGCGAAAAAGGGATTAGTTGGTCCATGAAATGGAAGCAAGAAAGTAGTCGTTGTCCAAACGACACCATTAACAGCTCATAACGTTTTTGTGGTTGATATTGATTTGTTATGAGAGAAAAATACTGTTTTATGTCTGAAAAATTATAGCTGATTTTGGTTGATAAGTTTAAGCAAATAGGCTAGGGCTCGTTACAAGTTGCGTGGTGATAATGGTGATGATTGTTAGATACTATGTTATGGAAGTATTAAATCAGCTTGTATATATTTCCCTTCAAAGATCTATCGTAGTGCGATCACCCCATCATTGAACAATTCAAGCATCAGTAGCATTAGATTATTTGTCTCCTGAAGGAAGCTGTCAAAAATAAAAACTTCAATGCTTACTAAGTGTAGATAGCAAAATTAAGAGTAGACAGGAAAGTTTTAAAGCTACTATAATATAATAAATGCGGTGTATCTTAGAGGTAGAGAAAATCTCTCCACATATCTTATAAGATTCTAGATTTCCTATAATATTGAAATGTGCAGTATAGTTGACAACCTTTTTTATCTGGGGGAAAGGATGAACTCACGTATTAGAAAACGTGTATTTTGAACATGATAAAATCCAATAAGGCGTAGACTCTGACCAAACTGAATCTGCTAGTCATTCAGCAGTGTTTTTCTCACACAATAAGTCAGCCAACAGTATTTTCTGCCATGGCTTATCAGTCAAATGAACAAGGCGCTGGTCTGTCACAGACATCAGTTAGAGTTTTATAAACTTGGTTAAGGCCTTGTTTAGTTCCAAAATTTTTTGGAAAATGTACACTGTAGCACTTTCGTTTGTATTTGACAAATATTGTCCAATCATGGACTAACTAGGCTTAAAAGATTCGTCTTGTCAATTCCGACCAAACTGTGTAATTAATTTTTATTTTTATATATATTTAATACTTCATGCATGCGTCTAAAGATTCGATCTAGTTTGATTGATATGTTTTCTATAATTATATTCTTTTATCGACGGCTAAGGGAGTATAAAATATGCAATATGTTAGGAACCAAAATCAAAACCAGCACATCTCTCATAAAGTTTGGACGTGGGTAATGAAGGCCTGTAACCAAGCACGTCCATATAATTTGTTGTAAACAAACAGATAATAAAACACATGCTAAATAAAAAAAAAGGCTAATGTGTGCGGGGATGGTACGCTACGAGGTAGTAGGTGTGTACGAGACGAGAGGGCACCCTGTTGGCTAGGCACAGTGCGTGTCAGGCAGGCCAGGTGCTAGTAGTGCTACAGCCAGAGGTCACGGAGGGAAGTGTGTGGCTGCTGCAGTGCTGACGAGCGACGACTTTCGTGCCCATGGCAGCAGGCAGCGCTGAATTCTGCATGGTCGCTGTGACCCGTGTCTCGTGAAGGAAACGAGTAAGAAGAAACCAAAGTGCCCGTTGTGCGGCGGCCCGTTGAAATTTCGAGGGACGAAGATGAGCCACGGCCCAGTGCAACGGCAGATGAGCCGGAGAAGCTTTTCTCATGGGCCGAGACGGGCCGGCCCAACCAAGCGGGTGTAGGGGGCTGCCGTGCTGTACCACACCCACACGGTGGTCGCCTACTCGCCTCCGGCAACCGATGAAGAAGCCGTCGCCATCAGCATCAGCAACAGGACAGGGGACACCTCCTGCTGCTGGTGGTGGGTGCCTTGCCCTGCCCCTGCAGACTGACTGCACGGGAGAGTGGGAGAGGTGTCGTGGCAGCGTAGCAGTGGGCAGTGGCCGCAGCTAGCAGAGTTGATCAGCTGACGGCGACGGCGACACCGAAAGCCCTCCAATTGCGCGAGTGACCAGTGCAGGCACGTCAGCAAACGAAGCAGATGAGCGTCGCCCGTTGCGGTGGCACGCAAAAGATTTTCTCCACAGTGACTGCGTGTCGTGTAGTGTACTGCATGGCAAGCGACGAGGACGAGGACGATGAAAATGGGCGGTTGCTTGCCCGGGACCACACCAGCACCGGCCGATCCATGACCGCAGCTCCCGCACGCCGGCCCAGACGGTCCGAGCACGCGTCGATACGAGCGCGGCAGAGGCAGCGTGCCTTTCCACGCCGGCAGAAGCAGCCTCTGCGACCGTCGCGAGGGCCCAAGCTCAGCGGGCCGTGGCCGTGGCCACACGCGCGCACGCACGCCGACCCGACCCACGGATCTCCATGCGGAAAGGAAAAAGATCCGGGCCGTCGCTCTTGCTTGCCCCTTTCCCAGCAGCTCCATCCCACACGTGCTAGTGTGCTACTAGCCTTTTGCACGGTGTTTGGTGCCTCTCAACTGAACACGTTCCCGCGCATAGTTAGAGCAGTAGTATAGTACTGCCGTTCTAAAATTTTTTTACAAAATGAACACCGTGACATTTTTATTTATATTTAATAAATATTATTTAATTATATATGCTAACTAAGCTTAAAAGATTCGTTATTTCTTTTATCTATACTAGTATAATGCCCGTGCTAACGCTACGTCTTAATTTTAGGATGCTTCTAAAAACAAAAATTATAGTTCGGAAATATTTTTTCATGTAACAAGGCATAATAGAGCTATTTGTCGTATTATGAGCATCTATGTTACATTTTCTCTAACTCTTTAATCATATATTGGACATCTTCAGGGATGTCGTCGAAACATTCGTTTGCTTTGCTCGCCAATATGTCTGCCAAAAATTCCATCCTCAGCGAAGTTGAGTGTTGTGCATGACAAATAAGGATTAGTTATTATTATTTCTGTAGTATAAGGTATGTATTGTTATAGGCTATATATGCTTACACTGTTGATTTGTGATAAATTTTCATCGTCTCACAACTTCATGAAGTTGTATACAAGAAAGCCTACCAGTTTCGTGGATAAGAACAGTTGTTATTGATGCGCACAATGAATAAAATAACCATTTTAGTGACAAATATGAAATGTATTACAACTGGTTATCACTGATTAGCTCAAGGTAACATCACCAGCATAAGACGAGTTCAAGAAAGAAAGAATGAATGAACAACACCGGATTGTGATGATTGGCCAGTTTGCCTTTTTAAGGTTCCTGCGCCCTTCGTCGACGGGACGAACTACGGCTCCACGGTGCTTGCTTGATGGGCCGGCGACGCAGTCTCGTGCTCTCACCGGTCGTCCGGCACCCGGTAGGTCTCGACGGTGACCACCGACAGCCACGAGCCGGGGAATAGCATCTGGGGACGCAAGGTTTTACGAAATTACAAATGGGGTCCCACGAACAGGGCAAAGGGATGGACAGAGGAGGCCGGAGGGAGCGGGGATGAGACTCACATCGAGCTGCGTAGATGTCCTCCTCGATCTCCTCGTTCGTGAGCGTCACGGAGAACCGCGCCCGGTCCAGGGCTTCGTGCAGGCCCGCAACGGTCTCCGCTCGTGCGGTGGCGGCGGCGGCGACATGCTCGTGGACGGCGTCGCCACCTTGGGCTTGGGGCGCCGCCGGGTGCGTAGCTTCCACGGTGGCAAGGCGGAGGTGGCCTCATCGGCCGCCGCCGCCACGTGGTCCGCGTCGGCGTCGGCGGCGTCGCTTCTCCCTGCTTCCACCGCGCAGAGATGGCTCAGCGCCGCCTTCTCCTCGACCACGGCGAGCTTCCCCGGGGAGCGCCTGGCGGTGGCGTTGTCGGCGCGGTTGACGTAGGCGTAGCACAGGGCCCGATGGCTCCCCATGTCTTGAGCGACGGGAACGAGAAGAACGCGGCGTCCTGACGGGCGTTCGACGTGGCCGTTGTCGCCACAGCCTCCACCGCCGCGGCGTCGGCGGCGATGGGATCCGGGGGAGGCGGCGGGGGCGGGTCCGCCGAGATCATCATGGCTGTGGGCAACGTGGCTGCGACGCGCTCGGACGCGCGGCACAGGCAGCGTGCCTTTCCACGCCGGCCGAAGCCGGGAGCAGCAGCCTCTGCGACCGTCGCGAGGGCCCAAGCTCAGCGGGCCTGTGGCCGTGGCCACACGCACGCACGCCGAGCCGACCCACGGACGGACGGACGGATCTCCATGCGGAAAGGAAAAAGATCCGGGCCGTCGCTCTTGCTTGCCCCTTTCCCAGCAGCTCCATCCCACACGTGCTCCTAGCCTTTTGCACGGTCTTGGTGCCTCTCAACTGACACGTTCCCGCGCATAGGCAACGCTGGTCAGAGCAGTAGTATGTACTACCGTTCCAAAAAATTTTTTGTAAAATGAATACCGTGACATTTTTATTTATATTTGATAAATATTATTTAATTATGAACTAACTAGGTTTAAAAAATTCGTTATTTCTTTTATTTATATTTAATACTCTGTGCATGTACCGCAATATTCTATGTGACGAAGAATCTAAAAGATTTTGTAAATTTTTTTAATACTAAACAAGACCTTAGTTACCAAAAAAAATTTGCAAATAATTTCACATTTCCTGTCATATGGAATCTTATGGTGTGCGTATGAAGTATTAAATATATATAAAAATAACAATTAATTATATAGTTTACCTGTAATTTACGAGACGAATCTTTTGAGTTTAGTTGGTTTATATTTGGATAATATTTGTTAAATACAAACAAAAATACTAAAATGTTTATTTTGCAAAAAAAAACTAAACAAGGTCTATATATGGTTAGACGAATACAGTACGTACTGTCTATTCGTTGGTCTAAAAAGTCATAGCTAAATATACTATTCATTAATTTAACATATAGAGTATGGTTTATAAGACAAGCGAAAAAATTTCGTATCGTCGTGTTAGAGAGGGGAAAGAAACATGCCATGCAACGCAATAAAAAGGCTTGTTAGTTTTAGATTTCTTGTTACATCAAATCTTGCAGCATATATATGGATCATTAAATATGGATAAAAATAATTACTAATTATACAATTTACCTGTAATTTGCGAGACAAATCTTTTAAGCCTAGTTAGTCTATAATTAGATAATATTGTCAAATACAAACGAAAATGCTAAAGTATTTATTTTGCAAAAAAAATAGAACTAAACAAGACATATATATGGTTAGACAAATACAATAGGTACTGCCTATTCGCTAGTCTGAAAAGCCATACCTAAATATACTATTCATTAATTTAACATATAAAAATATTTATAGAGGGGAAAACATGCGATGCAACGCAATAAAAGGCTTGTTTAATTCCTAAAAAGTTTTGCAAAAAGATTTAGATTTACTGTCACATCAAATTTTGCAGCATATGTATGGATCATTAAATATAGATAAAAATAATAACTAGTTATATAATTTATCTATAATTTACGAGACGAATCTTTTGAGCCTAGTTAATTTATGGTTGAACAATATTTGTCAAATACAAACGAAAATGTTATAATATCTATTTTGTAATTTTTTTGGAACTACCTTGTTTACTTTCCAAAAAATTTTGCAAAATAGAAATAGTAGTACCTTCGTTTGTATTTGACAAATATTATCTAATTATGTATTAACTAGGTTCAAAAGATTAATCTTATAAATTACAGATAAACTGTGAAATTAGTTATTTTTTTTATATTTAGTGTTTTATGCGTGAGCCGTAAGATTCACTGGAAATATAAAAAATTTTGCAAAAGTTTTTTAAGGCCCTGTTTAGTTTGCCACCCAAAATTTTTTCATCCATCCCATCGAATCTTTGGACACATGCATGGAACATTAGATATACATAAAAAATAAACTAATTACACAGTTTGGTTGAAAATCGCGAGATGAATCTTTTAAGCCTAGTTACTCTATAATTAGCCTTAAGTGCTACAGTGACCCACATGTGCTAATGACAGATTAATTATGCTTAATAGATTTGTCTTATCGTTTCCTGACGAGATATGTAATTTGTTTTTTTATTTGTTTATAAAAACCTCTTCCGACATCTTTCCGACACATTCGATGTGACATCTAGAAAATTTTCATGAACAATCTAAACAGGACCTAAACTAAACAAGGCCGAAGTTAAAGAAACAGCCGGCGCCGCGACGGGCAGGCGGTCGCTCGCCCCGACACGCGGGCGGATGGCCTCCGTGTTTCCGGCGGCACGTCGGCAGATGCTGTTGTTTGTTGCGTCGTCCTGCTCTTGTGTTCCCACTTCCGCCACGCTAGGCTAGGTCGTCTCTCGTCGCGTCCGCACGCCGTGGCTGCCGACCCGCCGTCATCAATGGAAACCGACTGACCACGACGAAGCAAATGCCCACCCGCGTTGGCGTGCGCGTGCAGCGAGACGGGCTTGGCGACCGGTACGGGTGTCGCCGCTCGTGCACCCTCAACAGTATAAATGGATTTACATAACAATCTCGCGCAATATTAAGAGCGTGCATATTAGATAAGTTTTTAATCAAGAGATATTTCTTCTTTGTACTCCCTTTGTTTGTGAAACCTTCAACTCCTATAATCCGTACAAGTTTAAGTTTGATCAACTTTATAGAAAAAAACATCGGTATCTCTAACATAAAATGAATATATTATAAAAATATATTCCATAATAAATCTAATATTATTAATTTAATATTATAAATCTTAGTGGTTTTTTGTTTTTTCTAAATCGGTCAAGGTTTTAAAATTTTGACTTAGTATAACTCTATAAATTAAAACTTAAAGAGATAGAGGGACTATTTTATTAAATTATATGAAGTAGCATGTTTACAACTAACTCATAATTCACCATTGGAGATGCCTTAAGAGTAGTTTAGCATGCGTTGGGTCAGAGGATTATCGGTCACATTGAATCTTACGATACATGCACGAAGCATTAAATATAGATTAAAAAAATAATTAATTGTATAGTCTGTCTATAATTTGCGAGACAAATCTTTTGAGCCTATTTAGTATATAATTGGACAATATTAACAAAATACAAAAGAAAATACTATAGTGTCCATTTTGCAAAACTAATTTAGTTCATGAAAATTTTTGATTTTGATGACGGTAGCACTTTCATTTGTATTTGTTAATTATTACTCAATCATTGACTAACGAGGCTCAGAATATTTGTCTCACAATTTATAGACAAATTATAGAATTAGTTTTGGTTTTCGATGTTTATATATGCGTGAACTAAACCAGGCCGTAAAGGAGGTGTACTCCTTGTTTCACTCCGTACTCGGGTCTTGTTTAGTTCATTTTTTTTACAAAATAAATATTATAACAATTTCGTTTATATTTGATAAATATTATTTAATTATAAATTAATTAGATTTAAAAAATTTATCTCTTACATTACAGACAAAATTTATGTAATTAATTATTATTTTTATTTATATTTAACTGAGAATTTGAATTTTTTGTTTTTTCTTTTTTGAAAACAAGGCCTTGCGCTGCCCTACACAATCCAATCCGACAAGGTGCAGCAGGCCTACTCCTCCTCCTACTCGTTGCAGAGTGTGTCTATCCAATCCCAAGGCCCCGGGACACGACGGCACGGCCACGGCGCAAGCAGGGAGCCGGAATTCCGGCCGGGTCCTGGCCGGCGGTCCCACCCCTCGCTTCTCGCGCCATGAAGGCAAAAGAAACGATCAGCCGCACGCACGCATGCTCCAACGTGCCTTCGACTTAAGCCTAGGTTGACTACCTAAGCTCGGTTAGTTTATCCAAAAACTAGTTTTTTTTTAATTTTTTATTATATCAAATCTTACGGTATATATATAAAATATTAAATAAAAATAAAAACTAAGACCTTGTTTAGTGTCTGAAGGAAAAAAATCCGCGACACTATATCATTTTTGTTTGTTTATGGTAATTATTGTTTAAATATGGACTAACTATACGTAAAAGATTCGTCTCGTCAATTCCGACCAAACTGTGTAATTAGTTTTTATTTTCGTCTATATTTAATACTCTAGGCATGCGTATAAAGATTCGATGTGATGAGAAATCTTGAAAAATTTTGGGTTTTTGGGTAGAAGTAAACAAGGCCTAATTACATAATTTACATGTAAATCGCGAGACGAATCTTTTAAACCGAATTACCCATTAGATAATATTTGACAAATAAAAACAAAAATACTACAACATCAAAAATAAAAAATGAATCTAAACAAGGCCTGATTACTATTTCCTCGGTTCCAAATTAAGGGCCTATTTGGAATAGAAAATTTTCAAAGAATTCAGTTCCTTGTATAATACAAAATACAAAATATCAATTATTTTAGAGTACAAAATATCAAATTTTTCATGATCATGTTTAGTTCTAACCAAAATTTAGAATTTATTACTCTTATTATGGTCTCTTGAGGCTTTTTTGGGCTTTTTTGGCCTATTGAGACTAAAATCTAAAATCTAAAATTTATTACTCTTATATTTAGCAATAGGGCCCCTACTTAAGTCTCAATAGCTAAATATAGGTGCTTATGTCAAAAACATTACTCCAGCAGAGCCCCTACACAAGACTCTATATTTAGTTGGGCACCCATATTCCTCCCCATATCACATTTTCGTTGGCCCAAGAGGACAACCCCCATCCTCTATCGCGTGTCCTAGCCCGAGCGCGCGCCCCCTCTCCCTCTTCCCCTACTTGTGCACAACACTCTACAGTCGCCGGCTCAGTTCTCCAATTGCATCCAAAACGAAGAAGAAAGAAATAATGACGAGTGGGTCTCTTCTGTTATTCTTTACTAAAAACAGGTTTTGGGGTCTAAATTTTGGGTGGTCTTGTTAGAGTTGAAGCAAAAAAATAAGCCCTAAAAAGTAAGAGGAGCATCCAAATCAAAAAGTAGGGACATTATTTTTGTGCTACTGCTGGAGTTTCTCTAACGATTTTAATCAAACGTAACAAATTTTATCTTTGCATTGCGTTAAAAAAGTGCATTCTTTTATGAAACAAGGATTAAATATGATTTTAGGATTCAGTTTCAAATACATTAGTCTTATAGAAAAATGACGCATGCGCCTCTAAAAAAATAACACGAGATGTAATGGCTGTACTTTGAAAATTGGAAAAGTAGGTAAGCCTACTTTTTTTATGGGTCAAAAGTTAGAAAGAAATTAAATCTAGAAATTTCATCTTTTTTTAGATTTGTTTTCAAATCCTTGAGTAAATGAGTAGGCAATTAAAAACAATATTAACATTTATGGCTCCAGATAAGTTTATTATAAAAATATATTTCATAAATGAGTAGCATTATTATATTGAATATTAATATATTTTATTTAAATAATAAAACTTGAAATTGGTTGGCTCAACAATATGCTATAATTGCATACTTTCTTGAAGGAATATAATACTTCCTCCAGCTTATCCTAGTATCGCCTTTCTATCAAAAGTATAATACCATTTTGATTTTGATTAGATTTATATAAAATAAAGCATCGTTAAGTCATAATGAAGTTCTATCTCCGTCTAGAAAGATATAATTTTAAGTCCGAACTAAATCAAACTTTTTTTAAAAATTTTGATTAAGTTTAATTTAAAGCGTCTACGCTATACTGTGTATTTTTTAAATATTATTAGTATTTATTAATTAAAATAGATGCACCACCGAAATAGTGTTTTAAATAGCAAGGTGCTCGTCGTCGTATCAGCTAGTTTGAAAGCCCTTGTTCATGAAAAGAAAAGTTTTTGATACTGTAGCATATTTATAACTAAGTAATTAGTGTATAATCATGAACTAATTAAACTTAAAAAATTATCTCCCAAAATATACGAATAAACTGTGCAATTAGTTATTTTTTAATCTATATTTAATATTCCATAAATGTATTTAAATGTTTGATGTGATGTGGTGAAAATTTTTTGGGTCAAAATTATGTTTCCAAAGGTTTCAAAATATTTTGGGCCAAATGCATTTTTTTGCTATTTTGCAGTTTGAAAGTAAACATGTCCAAAATATTTTGTTCCTAAACCTTTTGCAAAATTAAATAGGGACATTAGCCTTGTTTAGTTTAATTTTTTTTGCAAAATGGACACTGTAGCACATTCGTTTGTATTTGACAAATTTTATCCAATAGTAAAATAATTAGACTCAAAAGATTCGTCTCGTAAATTACGTATAAATTGTGTAATTATTTATTATTTATTTATATTTAATGCTCTATACATGTGCCACAAGATTCGATGTGACAAGGAATATGAAAAATTTTGTAAATTTTTTTAGAAAGTAAACACCAAAACTAAAAAATTTTTATGTTAGAATTTTGGTGGGCTACTTAAAATTTTGTGTTTTTGGGTTTTTTTTTAAAAAAAACTTCAAAAACTAAACAAGGCCTTGTTGTTGTTGGTGTTGTCACAGCAGATCAGTATCCTCACGAGGAACGCAAAGATGGTTTTCACACATGAGACGCTTCCGATTTCACTCTGGCATCGTTCAAAATCAGCGCGAGACGACAACCCAATCAAATTTCTCCACTCCAGCTCACTAGTGCATTCAAGGCGGACGATCCTTGCTACTCGCCCCCGCTGGCCGCAGCGGGAGCGCTCGCCATTGGAGCTAGGGATGAAAACGGATCGGATACGGACGCATATCACCGATATCATATTTGTTTTCATATTTCTGGTCAGATTCGGATTCGAATACGGATAATGTCAATAATGTCGGATAAGATATGATTGGATATCGACATCATAAATATATGAATTAAGTATTCGGATACGGATACGGTATCGGATATTGAATATTCGAACTCGGATACGGACAGATCTAAACCCCTCTAAACGAATTCGGTCTCGAATACGGTCGGAAAATATCCGTACCGTTTTCATCCCTAATTGGAGCTACTACTACTAGGGCCTTGTTTAGTTCCCAAAAAAATTTGCAAAATTTTTCAGATTCCCCGTCACATCGAATCTTTAGACACATGCATGAAGTACTAAATATAGATAAAAATAAAAACTAATTGCACAGTTTGGTCGGAATTGATGAGACAAATCTTTTGAGCCTAGTTAGTCCATGATTGGACAATATTTGTCAAATATAAACGAAAGAGGTACAGTGTCTATTTTGCAAAATATTTTGGAACTAAACAAGGCCTAGAGCAGTGGCATCCTATGCGGGTTGAGGAGTGACGTCACCACGCCCGCCGCCCATCTGCCGTTACAGAGGCGGAGGGGGCAGTCCGCCGGCCCGCGCAAGCTGCAAGCACCAAGCAGAGAAAGCAGAGAGTGATGACCAAGCCGCAGCGAAACCCCAAGGAGCTTGTTTAGGCTTTTTTGATTTCTCGTCGTACTAAATTTTATCGTAGGTGCATAGAGTATTAAATATAAATAAAAAAATAACTAAGAGCAAGTATTATAGTAGCTATAAGCTGACTAAATAGTTAAATGCTAAGGTAGATGAGAGAAAATAAAAACGGACTGTAAGCTTACAGCCGGTTCAAACATAATAACTAATAAAGTTTGTGAAAAAAACAAGTGGGCCATGTAGTGATGAGCTAACTATTATTATATAAGTAGTCTGCAAGAAGGCTATAAGGGCACTCACAATGCAGACTCTATCATAGAGTCTAAAGTTATTTATTACCTCGAACAATGTGGACTTAGAGTCTAAATAAGACTTGGAGTCTTATTTTTTCTACCTCTTTCTTTAATAAATATGCTGCCACATCAGTAAAATATCATAAATAATATGTAATTAAGTGTCTTGGACTCTGTGATAGAGTCTTGTATTGTGAGTGCCCTAAAAAAACCTTACAGTCAGTAGCTAGCTGTATTATTAGCCTTGTTCTAATTGCACAGTTACCTGCGAAACGTATCTTTTGAGCCTAGTTAGTTCATGATTTGATAGTATTTGTCAAATACAAATAAAAGTGATACAATGTCCATTTTACAATTTTTTTAGAATTAAACAAGGTTACAAGGCCTTAGTTCCTAAAGAATTTTATAATTTTTTTCAAATTCTCCGTCACATCAAATCTAACGTCACATACATAAAACATTAAATACAGATAAAAAATAATTAATTACATAGTTTATTTATAGTTTAAAATACAATTCTTTTAAGCTTAATTAATCTATAATTTTGCAAAAAAAAATCTATAATTAGATAATATTTATTAAATAAAAAAAATACAATATCGATTTTGTAAAATTTTTTAAAAATAAACTAGGCCCAAGCTGCAGCAGTGCAGCCAAACCCAAACGGCAACGGCAACGGCAACCCAAACGAAAACCCAAAACCCGCGCGGCGCGGGGCGCCTCAAAAACCACCCAAAGCGAAGCGCGCGGCAGACCAGAACAAAGCAGCCCCGGCCGCAGCGGCAGGAAGCAGAGAGCCAGAGCCACCACCACCGCGGCGGCATCGGCGACACCCCGCTGCCCGAGCTGCGAGCAGAGCCCACACCGCCTCGGCACCTCCCCCCCTTCCGCTTCCCTGACCCAGGCTCTCATCGATTGCGATGATGGAGATTCCTTCACGCGCGCCTGCCCCCTCCTCCTCGTCGTTCCTATCCGTATAAACCCTCCCCATTTCTCTTCCCCCCCAAAACCCCCCAAACAGAAACCGAAACGCACACGAGCCAAGAAGAACAACCTCTCCTTCCCCTTGGAAATCTCGGGGGAAATTTCGAATCTTTGAGTAGAGAAACTTGGATCGGCGGCCGCCTCCCGTCCGGTGACCGGAGACCGGAGGGATGACCAAGGCGGAGAAGCTGGTGGTGGAGGTGGTGGCGGCGCACAACCTCATGCCCAAGGACGGCCAGGGCTCCTCGTCGCCGTACGTGGAGGTTGAGTTCGAGCACCAGAAGCGCCGCACGCGGGCCAGGCCCAAGGAGCTCAACCCCGTCTGGAACGAGCGCCTCGTCTTCCCCGTCTCCGACCCAGACGACCTGCCCTACCGCGCCATCGACGTCGGGGTCTACAACGACCGCGGCGCCGCCGCGTCCGGAGCCGCCGCCGGCGGGGCTGCTCCGCACGGCCGGAACTTCCTCGGCAAGGTGCGCGTCCCGGCCGCCGGCGTGCCGGCGCCCGGCGAGGAGGCCGTGCCGCAGCTCTTCACTCTCGAGAAGCGCAGCCTCTTCTCCCACATCCGCGGCGAAATCACCCTCAAGATTTACCGCGTCAACTCCGGCGACGTCGTCGTCAAGTCCAAGCAGGAGAAGCCGGCCAAGGCGGTGGTGGTTGGGCCGGAGGTGGTGGCGGCGCCGACGGTGACTGGGCCCAAGAAGCACCCGCACCCGCATCCGCACCCACCGCCGCAGCCGCAGCAGCAGCACCAGCACCATCCGGTGGTGGCCGTGCAGCCGCTGCCTCCGCAGCCTGAGCCACCCATGGATATCATGCCGCAACCGCCGGTCCCGATGGCCATGAAGCCGGTGGTGATGCACGCGGACCCGTACCCCGTCCCGCCCATGTTCTCCGGCCCCGGGGACTTCTCGCTGAAGGAGACGCGGCCCCGCCTCGGCAGCGGCGTCGTCGCCGACAAGGCCAGCGCGACCTACGACCTGGTGGAGCAGGTGGAGTACCTCTACGTGCGCGTGGTGCGCGCGCGCGGCGTGCCCATGGTGACCGAGGCCGTCGCGGAGGTCAAGCTCGGCAACTACCGCGGCGTGACGCCGGCCGTCCCTTCGCACAACTGGGACCAGGTGTTCGCCTTCTCCAGGGAGACCATCCAGTCGTCGTTCGTCGAGGTGTTCGTGCGCGCACGCGGCAGCGACGACCACGTCGGCCGCGTGTGGTTCGACCTCTCCGAGGTGCCGCGCCGCGCGCCACCCGACAGCACGCTCGCCCCGCAGTGGTACAGCATGGAGGACCGCAAGGGACAGCGCGGCGGCGCGGAGGTGATGCTCGCCGTCTGGTTCGGCACTCAGGCCGACGAGTCCTTCGCCGAGGCCTGGCACTCCAAGGCCGCCGGCGTCCATGGCAACGGGGCGCTTGGCTCCATCAGGTCCCAGGTGTACGTCGCGCCCAAGCTCTGGTATCTTCGTGTCTCCGTCATTGAAGGGCAGGATTTGTTCCCGATGGACAAGGGCGCATTGCCAATCGGCCGATTCCCGGAGCTCTTCGTGCGTGCGCAGGTGGGGAGCCAGATTATGCGCACACGGCCGGCGCCGGTGGTGTCTACACGGGGACCTGCAAGTCCGTTCTGGAATGAAGACCTGATGTTTGTGGTGGCAGAGCCATTTGAAGAGTTCTTGGTGCTGTCTGTGGAAGACCGTGTGTCCCCAGGGCGGGATGAGTTGCTTGGCCGCCTTGTTGTGCCAGTGTCTGCCATTGAGAGGCGGTGGGATTGGAAGCCAGTGGTTTCGAGATGGTTTGGGTTGGACCGTGGTACTGCCGGTGGCAATGTTGCTGCCAACAATGTGCACAGGTTTGGGAGCCGCCGTGTGCATCTCCGGCTAAGTCTTGATGGAGGTTACCATGTCCTGGATGAGGCTACAGCTTACAGCAGCGACCTTCAGCCCACAGCAAAACAGCTATGGAAACCACATGTTGGGGTGCTTGAGGTTGGTGTTCTTGGTGCCACTGGACTAATGCCAATGAAGTCCCGAGATGGTAGGGGTGCGACAACGGATGCTTATTGTGTTGCAAAGTATGGCCAGAAGTGGATCCGCACACGCACTCTTGTTGATTCATTGTGCCCCCGGTGGAACGAGCAGTACACATGGGAGGTGTTTGACCCCTGCACTGTCATCACTGTTGGTGTGTTTGACAATTGCCATGTTGGCAACACATCTGGGAGTACTACTATGGCTGCCCGTGATAATTGCATTGGCAAAGTTCGTATTCGGCTTTCGACATTGGAGACTGATAGGGTGTATACCCATGCCTACCCTTTGCTGATGCTGCATCCGTCAGGGGTCAAGAAGATGGGGGAACTTCACCTAGCTGTGCGCTTCGCCTGTGGCAATGCTGGCAACATGTTCCATGCCTATGCACGCCCTTTGCTTCCGAAGATGCACTATGCGGAGCCACTCCTCGTGCGCCAGGTTGAGACTCTTCGGTCCCAGGCCACCAATGTGGTTGCAGCTCGACTTGGACGTGCTGAGCCGCCCCTTGGCAAGGAGGTTGTTGAGTACATGCTTGATCATCGTTCAAACCTGTGGAGCATGAGGCGCAGCAAAGCGAACTTCTTTCGCCTGATCAATGTGCTCTCTGGTCCTATCGCTATTGGCAGGTGGTTTGAGCTTGTCCGCTCTTGGCAGCGCCCGGTGCATTCATGCCTTGCTGTATTCACATTCCTGGTGTTCCTCACAATGCCAGAGCTGATTCTTCCAACAGCCTTTCTGGCCATGGCGTTTGCCGGGCTTTGGAGGTATAGAGTCCGCCCAAGGCACCCGCCTCACATGGAGATGAGGCTGTCTCATGCAGATGGAGCCACTGCAGATGAGCTGGATGAGGAGTTTGACACATTCCCCTCAACCCGTGGGGATGTCGTGCGCTTCCGATATGACCGCCTCCGCAGTGTGGCTGGGAGAGTTCAGACAGTGGTAGGCGACATTGCAACACAGGGTGAGAGGATGCAGGCCGTCCTTAGCTGGCGTGACCCTAGGGCGACACTGCTCTTCGCCATCGCCTGTGTATCTGCTGCAGTGATTGCATATTGTGTTCCTATGAAGGTGATGATTGGGATGTGGGGCCTTTACGCCATGCGTCCACCGAGGTTCAGGAGCAGGATGCCTTCCCCACTGATGAACTTCTTCCGAAGGCTTCCTTCTAGGGCTGACATCCTGCTCTGATCCTGGTGATTCCTACTCTGCTGGCTGGCTGTGGATAGTCAGCAGGCCTTCTGATTTGATTAGGTGATTTTGGCGGGAAGGGTGAGGAGCTTCACCAAAGGAATCAAGGAAGAAACAAATTAGTCTGCTGTAGTAGGTGCCTGATGTGGTGGTTGTTTAGTTTAATGTTGTTACCCTGTTAGTGTTTGGTAATGCAGTACTATGTTGCTGTGTGATGTGTCTGGTAGTAGTTGTAGGCTTTGCAGTACTAGCAGCTGCAGTGATGCTGTTCTTGTGCTTCAGTTGAAGTTGTGCAAAGACTAGTTGAGTAGTAGTAAGTAGATTGTGATGTTTGCGGCAAACTGGTGAGATTATGAGTTTCAGTTTAATTAGAAAACTGTTTGGATCTTTATGCCCTGTGCTTCTAAACTTTGCTGGATGCTGTGTGCCAAAGTACCAGTAGCAAATGCAGAATGTGTTCTTTGGAGCTCAGCGGTACAATTGTCTCCTTGTCTCTTAAGTCTGTTTGTTCTTGAAAGATGGGCATGGTCATTGCTCGTTTCACGTGTGCGTGGCTTTTCCTGCGAAGGTGGAGTATACTATCATATCCTCCAGACTAAGATGTTTTGTTAGTTTGTCTCCATTCTGTTCCCATGTGGCTCCAGGCTTAAAGTAATGGAGCAAGGAATTGTTGTTCCTTGTCTGTACTGCAGTGAGGTGTTTTCTGTTGATTAACCGATGTTTCTGCATAGAATTTGTAGACTGTCTGTGCTCGTGGCATCCACTCGCCCCATTGCAGGGCATATTCTGTTTCTGATGGAGCAATGGTCAGGCCATGTTTTGAACTGGCCAACGCAAGGGTAAAAGGTTCATGTACTATCACTGTGTATTGTTTGTTGCCTTTTGTGCTCAAAAGCTTTTGCTTGTCTTGGGAGGGTCGGCATGTTGCTTTGTACTAGACATGGACCCATGAGCTTCTGGATAAGAAGGGCCAAGATTAGATGAATGATTAGATTATATGGTGGCAGTTATCCGGTACGGGTTGCTGTGAAACTGGAAGAAGGGGACTATGGTGCATTGTGAAAGAAGGCACTGCCTCCATCATGAAACGGATGCAATTCTAGATCTGTCTGAAGCGAAATTATCCAAAATTTGATCAAATTTATAGAACACAGTAGTAATCTTTATGATCCAAACTATATGTATTATGAAAATACATTCTATGACAAATCTAATAACACTTATATGGTATATTGTGTACTGGCAATTTTTTTTTTCATATGTAAACTTGGCCAAATTCAAATTAGCTTGAATTGGCGCTACGGTGGGAGCGGAATACTGAGCTTGCGGCCAAATTAACATCATTTAATCCACAGAAAGGGCTGCAGAGAGTTTTTTACCGTTACAGACAACCGATGAAAAGGGATTGGTAATGCAAGCTAAGCTAGGCATATGATGAGGGCAACGTATCATATGCAACCCAGCTTCATGTACAACCTATGCAACCACCGATTAAGGCCACAAGATCTAGATCCAATGTCTGAAGTTTTTTTTCACTTAAACCCCTCCACCTGTGGGTGTAAATCTAACCCGTGTGTATCCAGATGGAAGGGTTTAAGTTAAAAAACCTCAGACGTTGGATCTATATCATGTGATTTTAATTGGTGGTTGCATAGGTTGCACACGAAGCTGGGTTGCATGTGATGAGTTATTACTTGTGGAAAGATACTTTGGCCGTCTGGCTCTGGCGTTTCATCCCAAAGATGCCTGTCAGAAATCTCTCTCCAAAGTCCAAACTATTGGTGTTCATAGTTCTCAGAATCTAAAGTTCAGGAGACAAAAAACATTCCAAGCTGCTATTATGAATTAGTAGCTGCAGGAATATCTCCCAGCAGAAGTCAAATAGAAGCAACTGATGCTCTTTGCATCACCAAGAAGATTAACCCAAGCAACTAATGCTGTGTGAAAGAGAATGCCCACCTTGAGAACCAAATTGAACGAATGGTATCCATGGATTTTTTTTTTGTTATATTCTGAATTGCCAGATACTTATGGCCATTTGAGTCACTTAACCACACAAGCTGATTTAGTCAGGGATAACATATGATCGTAGATTTACAACAAATCGAATCACTTCATTGCCATTTAATCCACATTTGGAACAGCCATTCAGAGCTTCTGATACTTGAAAGTTGAAATGGCATCAACATTGTCCACATTATTCAAGGTGTTGGTTGGGTAGCCGATTTCACATTAGCGGGCAAGTCCAATAAAACTTCAGTGTCATATTCTACTCTCAGCAGGTACTGGTGCCAAATCGAAGTGCTCCTCCAGCACAGTGAACACTTCTGTAAGCGAGGACACCTTGAAGTCAGGTTTAACTTCCTCAGGCAAACAATCATGAGGACCATATCGCCCTGTTTCATCGAGCAAGCAAGTAAAAGCTCCTGCCTTCTTTCCACAAACAACCTGAAATTTTTTCAAATGACAAGTAATTAAGTGAAAGCGCAATGTGACCAACTTCAGTTTATAGTTTACCAAAAAAAAAATGCAAGAGAATACTTAAGGAACTAGTCAGTTAGTAAAGCAAAATGAGACCAAATTATGTTGGTTTAGCTATGATGCAACTATGCAAGGACAATTTACAAGCACAGAGCCAGGGACTCAGGGTTAACTTTTTAAAAAAAATGTTATGGTGAAATTGCATGTAGACATGAGCCATGGAATTTTATTTCTGGTTATTTCATCATGCCAATTGAAAACATGGAAGAGAATGTGCAAGTGCAGCTCCCTCCGCTTGTTCTTAGTCGGCATATATGGCAACCCTTTATACGCTACAGCCTGTAATCAGTTGAAGAACGCTCACATCATCCTTGAGACTGTCGCCGACCATGATCACTTCGTGTGGCGGAATGTTCCAAGTGGAGCATATGTGAAGCAGTGGAGCTGGATCTGGCTTATAGGGGTGAAATTCTCTACTAAGTGCAGGAGTGAACATCATCTGCAGAAATCCCAAACACAAAGGTAGAGAAGAATAAACTCACTAAATGCAATGTCATAATAATTAAAAAATTGTACATCTGTCCCACTTCAGTATTGCAGCACAATGACAAGCAATGAATCAGATCACTGAGAGAGCAAATAATATGGGCATGATCTCATAATAATCTGGAAAAAGTTACTACATTATGATAAAACAGACTCCACAGGTATATGAGAGCCAGAAATAACCAAATGGGAATGCCGAATTAGTAATCAGCAGGAGGGTAATGCAACAACTTACACCAAACCTTTGGTGAAACAAATCAACTGCGTCCTTCACATTACGGGTGATCAAACCTCTTCTGCAAAAAGTTGAGGCCAGGAATCAAAAGCTGAATATACGTTTCTAAAACAACAAATGATTGACAGACAAAAATACAATGATTGCAGTTATCCATGCATATTAGGCAAGATAAACTCAATCACTTTTGAAATGACACCGACACATGTTCGATAATAGGCATGAACTCGATTGCTTGTGTCAAGCAACAGTACCCACTCGGGTACATGCAATAAACTAGAGAAGTGAAAATCAGCCTTTTAACACACAGCAGTACATCATTGATGTTAGTCGAATTCTTTCTGATCAATCTATGGTTCGACTAGCAGCATAAGTCACAGAATTGCTATTGGCATCTTTTGAAGTGGCACGGTTGCATACAAAATTTTCAGAGAACGATGTGCTTGTATAAGAATTAGACGAGAATATAGAATATGGTACAGCCATCGCAAACGTGTAGTATGTATGACAGTATGAATGAAAACATTAGTCAGCAGTACACTGCAAGTACAAATTTTCCTTGCTGAGAAATTGTTCTTAAGTTTCTGCAATGCAACTTCCAATCAGACAAGCACTCTGACATTTCATTTGGCATCGACTCATGATCATCTGTATCACGATCAGATTTTGAAGCAGCTAAGTTTTGAATCGAAACCGGCAGGTGAAAATACCACGCGAACCCAATATCAAAGCTGGAGGAATTCCACACAGAGAGTCAGCCCGAAGGAAGCAATTGAAGTTGCATTTTGGAGGTAGCAAGCACTGACCTGATCTGCTTTGCGTCCAGGAAGCCACATAGCTCCGAGGCCCCTGCATATATCCAGGACAAATCGCAAGCAGTCACACACCACACCGAGTGTCACCGAGCTACAAACTGCGAATCCAGAAGCAGCAGCAAGGCAAGCAGGGTGGACTGGTGGTGGCCGCCTGACCGGGCATGATCTGGAGGCGGTCGAGCCCCTCCTGTCCGAAGCGCGCGATAACCTCGTACGCGTGGCGCTGCTTGTCGGGGTCCCAGTCCTCGATGCAGTGGAGGATATCGACGGCGCCTCCCCCGGCCGCGAGCGCCGCGGCGTAGGCCGCCTCCCCGCCGAGCACCTCGCGGTACATGGCCTGGAAGTCGATGACGGGTACCGTCAGGGTGCCGTCCATGTCGAAGACCACCCCGCGCAGCGGCCGCCGCCTCGGCCCCGGGGCGGGTGCGGGCGCGGGCGCGGCGGAGGCGGAAGCGAAGGCGGAGGTGGACATGACCCGGCGGCCGCCGACGGCGCGGCGGCGAGGGAGGGGCGCGGCGCTCGCGGCGAGGGGCCCGCCGAGGAGCATGCGTGGCGTGATCTGGGCCGCTAGATGAGCCCGTATCGGGTAGCTACGGTGGGGTTTATGGGCCGCCTGATTGTCTGGTGCGGCCTGCGGGTGGTGTTGGCCTGTGTCTGTGTGGAGGGGAGTATTTCGCCGTGGCGGGCTTTCGCTGTCCCATGCTGTGAGGGGAAGTAATAAACTCGGTTGTATTTTTTATATTTCACTAGGTGTAACGGGTGAAAATCAAGTGATATATTCTAAGTGATACTACAGAGAATCAAACACAACCACATTGTATATTTCTACAATTTCACGAGTTACATACTATCTACCACCTATCAGACTGAGACTTCAATTGGCAAAATAGCAACCCTGATTGAGAGTTTGAGCTTATCTATCAAATCTATCAGTCATTTAGTTGTATTTTTCTCTCACAATAAATTAATAAAGAGTATTTTCAGCTCAGTTTCAGCCAAGCAAATATTTTCTTTGTTTTTACTTGTTCGCTACATCATTTTGCGGCTGATGCTAATACTAATTTGTTGTGCTATACCTTTTCAACCACGATATAGTGTAGGAATTTACCATCAGTAAATAGTAATTACAGCAAAACGTTTGGACTCTCTCATCTGACCATACCACGCGCAGACGTGCTGTGTCCCGGTATATATATCCAACAATTCACACTGGCGGTTGTTTAGGCTAACACGGAGCACGGAGTAAGCCGAAGTGCCGGACCGGCACAGAATAAGCAGGAGGGTGAATCTATTCCTAGATCTGCTCTGTGTCTTGTCATTTTAAAGATGAAGACGGTGCTCTAGACAGATACCTATGGTTTTTTTTTAGTGTAACTAAATAAACTAAATTAATGGGAGGTGATATGAACACTGGATATTTCCACAAGAGAGCTAATGGGAGGAAAAGGAAGATGCATATATCTAGTTTGGAACATAATGATCAAAAGCTGGATTCACCAGAACAATTAAAAACACATATTACAGAGTATTACAAAACTTTGTTTGGGAGAGTAGAGTTAGTAGACATCCATCTAGAACCTGATATGTGGTCGGTGAACCAGAGATTATCTAGTGAAGAGAATGAATGGCTTACTAGACCTTTTAGTCTTGAGGAACTTGATTTTGCTCTTAAAGAGATGAAAAATAATACAGCACCTGGGCCGGATGGGTTCAATGTACATTTCTTTAAGACTTTCTGGAGTTTCATCAGATATGATATAAAAGAAATGTTGGACGGTTTACACTGTGGTCGTTTAGAGCTTTGGAGATTGAATTATGGGGTGATCATCTTGCTGCCAAAAGTGAAACCGGCGGTAAATGTTAAGCAGTTTAGGCCAATCTGCCTGCTGAATGTTATCTACAAAATTATCACCAAAGTGCTGACGATAAGATTGACTAAGGTGATAGACAAGCTGATTAGCCCTTTTCAGACTGCTTTCATTCCAGGAAGAAACATTCTAGAGGGTATAGTGATTGCTCAAGAGGTGCTTCATGAACTGAAAGTAACAAAAACACCTGGAGTGATTCTAAAGCTGGATTTTGAGAAAGCATACGACAAAGTCAGCTGGTCTTTCTTAGAGGAAGTTATGAGAGCTAAGGGTTTTGATGAAGTGTGGATTCAATGGATTAACTGTGCTGTCAAAGGTGGAAGAGTTTGCATTGATGTCAATGGTGAACGAGGAGAATTCTTCAGAAGTTTCAAGGGTTTACGTCAGGGAGACCCTCTATCTCCTCTTTTGTTTAACTTGGTAGCGGATGCCCTCTCTAATATGCTGCCCAGAGCAAGCGAGGCGGGCATAATCCAGGGTGTAGTGCCAAACCTAATTGATGGAGGACTAACCCATCTACAGTATGCAGATGATACTGTCATCTTTCTGAGTTTCTCCTTTGAGAATTTGAGGAACTTGAGAATAATTCTAAACTGTTATGAAGCATTATCTGGAATGAAAATAAATTTTGATAAAAGTGAGGTGTTTACAATGGGTGTGTCCGAGGAAGATCGATAGGAAGTTGTTAGAGTTCTCAACTGTAAACTGGGGTCCTTTCCAATAAAGTATCTGGGAATTCGAGTAAGTGACTGTAAAATAACTAAGGCACAATTCAGGTATGTTAGCGACAAAGCTGAAAAACAGTTAGGAACTTGGCAATGTGACTACTTGTCCTCAGGTGGCAGGTCAGTGCTGATTGATTCATGTTTGTCTGCCATCCCTATGTATACAATGGGAGTATATCAACTTTATGAAGGAAACTATTAGCTTCTGGACTCTATCAGATCTAAGTTTTATTGGCAGGGCACATGCAAGAAACGTAAATATCACATGATTAAATGGGAAGCACTCAACAGGCCAAAGGAGGCTGGGGGGCTAGGTTTTATGGATGTTAGAGCTATGAATACCTGTTTACTTGCCAAATGGATTGACAGATTGGAGAGGGGGGATAACAGTATCTGTTGCAATATTCTAAGAAGGAAATATTTGGGTGAGAAAAGCATTTTCCAAGTTAGAGGAAGACAAGGATCCCAATTTTGGAGATCGTTACTTGATATCCGAGAGTGGTTTCAGAGAGGCCGAGTTGTTCAAGTAGTCAGTGGCCAACAAACTCGTTTTTGGCATGACTGCTGGCTAGGGGAATGCCCTTTGAGGATCCTGTTCCCTCATATGTTTAGCATTGCGGTGAACCCTGATTTAGATGTTTGTCAAGCTTGGACAGAGGACCGATGGTCTGTACCTTTCAGAAGATAGCTCCACGGGATCCATGGTTTGGAGTGGGAACAATTGCAGGGCTTGTTAAGAGAAGTTACTTTGGGTGAGGGAAGAGACAAAATGGTTTGGGCATTGGATCAATCAAAAAAGTATTCCTCAGGTTCCTTATATAGAGCTATCACGTTTGAGGGGGTGAGAGATCAACAGTTAATGAATGTATGGAAGTGCAATATTCCTTTAAAAGTCAAGATCTTTATTTGGATGGCAGCTCATGATAGAATACAGTCAGGAGTCCAGCTTAAGAGAAAACAGTGGACAGGGCCGGAAGAATGTGCGGCTTGTGATAGCCTGGAAACAGCAGATCACATCTTATTCCAATGTCCCATCGCAGTATACCTGTGGTCATTTCTTAGAGTTTCCTTGGGATGGTCGTCCCAACCGACTAATTGCACAGATTTTCTAATAGAGTTCGCTGAAGATTGTAGAGGAGCCAAACGCAAGGTGACACTTTTTATATGTGCAGGGGCGCTATGGACAATTTGGAAGACGAGGAACGACATGGCTATCAACAAGAAGGTTCTCACTTCCCCAAAGGCTATCGTCTGCAAAACTTTGATGCTGATCAAGACTTGGCGCCCTCTCTTGAAGTCGAAGCTGGAACCTACTGCTGAAGAGATGTTAAGCCTGCTTACAGCTAGTGCGCAGTAGTGTAGGGAGGCTTTGTGGTTTTGTCTTCTTTCGGGAGGTGTTAGCTTTTGTTTTGTTTAGCTAGCTGTTTAGCTGGTTCTGCTAGTCCTGAGGGTTCTGTGGACTAAGTTTGGAGTTCTTTTGATGTATGGTGTGTCACATTGTAAACTGGTATCCCCAGTGTTCGGACCTTGAGTGCTCGTTACGCTTTCTAATAAAGCTGGGTGAAAGCCTTTGGTCTAAAAATAAACTAAAATAAAGGAATAAATTGTCTATCTAATTTATTAAATTATATTAGAGAAGAACCGTAGGTATCTCCATACTTATGCCATCTGTTCACTGCAGAGCCGGCAATCATGGCCTTATTTAGTTGAAGTATGAAAATTTTTTGAATGTCACATCGAATGTTTCGTAGGATATCGGAAGGAGTATTTGGATACTAATAAAAGAACTAATTACATAACTCGCTTGGAAACTGCGAGACTAATTTATTAAGCCTAATTAATCTATCGTTAGCACATGTAGGTTGTTGTAGCACTTAAGGCTAATCATAGACTAACTAGACTTAAAAGATTTGTCTCATGATTTACAACCAAACTGTATAATTAATTTATTTTTTATCTATATTTAATAATCTATGTATACGTCCAAATTTTTGATGTGAGAGATGGATTTTTTTTGGGTTGAAGACATGGACCCATGAGCTTCTGTGCCAAGATTAGATGAATGATTATGGTGGCAGTTATCTGGTACTGGTTCCCGTGAAACCGGAAGAAGGGGACTATGGCCTTGTTTAGTTCCCGACACGAAATATTTCGTGACAATATAACAATTTCGTTTGTTTGTGGTAATTATTGTTCAATCATGAACTAACTAGGTTCAAAAGATTCGTCTTGCCAATTTTAACCAAACTGTGTAATTAGTTTTTATTTTCGTCTATATTTATACTCCATGTATACGTCTAAAGATTCGATGTGACGCAGAATATTGAAAATTTTTGTATTTTTAGATGGAAGTAAACAAGGCCTATGGTGCATTGTGAAAGAAGGCACTGCCTCCATCCCGAAACGGATAGAACACAGTAGTAATATTTATGATCCAAGCTATATGTATTACTTATATGACCAAGCCTGCTTGGTTAAATTTATTTGCCGAATCTAATAACCATTCAACAATGTTTTTTTTACAAAAAATCAGCCAATAATGCTTTAGCCATGACTTATCAGTCAAACGAACATATGATAAGTTACTTTTGGAAAGATACTTTGGCCGTCTGGCATTTCATCCCAAAGATGCCTGTCAGAAATTTCTCTCCAAAATCCAAACTATTAGTGTTCATGGTTCTCAGGATATAAAATTCAGGAGACAAAAACATTCCAAGCTGCTATTATGAATTAGTAGCTGCAGGATATCTCCCAGCAGAAGAAATCAAATAGAAGCAACTGATGCTCTTTGCATCACCAAGAAGATTAACCTAAGCAACTAATGCTGTGTGAAAGAAAATGCCGGGCCTTGTTTAGTTCCCCAAATATTTTGTAAAATGTTTCAGATTCCCCGTCACATCGAATCTTGTTGCACATGCATAGAACATTAAATATAGATAAATAAAATAACTAATTACATAGTTTATATGTAATTTACGAGACGAATCTTTTGAGCCTAATTAGTCTTTGATTGAATAATATTTGTCAAATACAAACGAAAGTGTTACTATTTATATTTTGCAAGTAAACAAGGCCCAAATTGAACGAATGGTATCCATGGTTTTTTTTATTGTTATATTCTGAATTGTCAGATACTTATGGCCATTTCAGTCACTAAACGACACAAGCTGATTTAGTTGGGGACAACATATGATAGTAGATTTACAACAAATCGAATCACTTCATTGCCATTTCAATGACATTTAATCCACATTTGGAACAGCCATCGCCTTCTGGCTGCAGGCTCTAGCAGGGCTTCTGATACTTGAAAGTTGAAATGGCATCAACATTGTCCACATTATTCAAGGTGTTGGTTGGGTAGCCGATTTCACATTAGCGGCCAAGTCCAATAAAACTTCGCTGTCATATTCTACTCTCAGCAGGTACTGGTGCCAAATCGAAGTACTCCTCCAGCACAGTGAACACTTCTGTAAGCGAGGCCACCTTGAAGTCAGGTTTAACTTCCTCAGGCAAAGAATCATGAGGACCATATCGCCCTGTTTCATCTAGCAAGCAAGTAAAAGCTCCTGCCCTCTTTCCACAAACAACCTGAATTTTTTCAAATGACAAGTAATTAAGTGAAAGCGCAATGCGACCAACTTCAGTTTATAGTTTACCAAAAACAAAATGCAAGAGAATACTTAAGGAACTAGTCAGTTAGTAAAGCAACATGAGACCAGTTTATGTTGGTTTAGCTATGATGCAACTATGCAAGGACAATTTACAAGCACAGAGCCAGGGACTCAGGGTTAACTTTTAAAAAGAAAATGTTACGGTGAAATTGCATGTAGACATGAGCCGTGGAATTTTATTTCTGGTTATTTCATCATGCCAATTGAAAAATGGAAGAGAATGTGCAAGTGCAACTCCCTCCACTTGTTCTTAGTCAGCATACTAGGATTTTAAAAGTTTTAAAAGTCTAGTTCACAGATTTTGACGAACACTAACATAATATGCATGCTGAATGTCTAAAAGTATATAAACAGATTCATAATTGGATTTTTTTTAATATGACATTGATTTTGTAGCGATTTTGACGAACACTAACATAATATACATTGTAAAAGAAATGGGTGGCCATACAACCCCTAAAGGTTTTTTTTTTTTTTCAAATCGTAATACACCTACTAAAAACGAATGGAGTATATGGCAACCTTTTATACGCTACAGCTTATAATCAGTTGAAGAACGCTCACATCATCCTTGAGACTGTCGCCGACCATGATCACTTCGTGTGGCGGAATGTTCCAAGTGGAGCATATGTGAAGCAGTGGAGCTGGATCTGGCTTATAGGGGCGAAATTCTCTACTAAGTGCAGGAGTGAACATCATCTGAAGAAATCCCAAACACAAAGGTAGAGAAGAATAAACTCACTAAATGCAATGGCATAATAATTAAAAAATTGTACATCTGTCCCACTTCAGTAGTGCACCACAATGACAAGCAATGAATCAGATCACTGAAAGAGCAAATAATAGGGGCATGATATCATAATAATCTGGGAAAAGTTACTACATTATGATAAAACAGACTCCACAGGTATGAGAGCCAGAAATAACCAAATGGGCACGCCAAAATAGTAATCAGCAGGAGGGTAATCAACAGCTTACACCAAATCTTTGGTGAAACAAATCAACTGCGTCCTTCACATTACGGGTGATCAAACCTCTTCTGCAAAAAGTTGAGGCCCAGGAATCAAAAGCTGAATATAAATCTCTAACGCAACAAAAGACTGACAGACCAAAAAATAGATTGCAGTTATTCATGCATATTAGGAAAGATAAACTCAACTCACATTTTTAAAATGACACAGCACACATGCTCGACAATAATCATGAACTGGATTGCTTGTGTCAAGCAACAGTACCCACTCTGGTACACGCAATAAACTAGAGAAGTGACAATCAGCCTTTCAACAAACAGCTGTACAACATCGATGTTAGTCGAATTCTTTCTGATCACAATAGATGATGTATTAGAACACCTGCTATTGGCATCTTTTGAAGTGGCAGAAGATTCTGCTTGTATAAAAAAATCAAAGAACGTCCTGCTATTGGCATCACAAATGCGTAGTATGTATGGATGAAAACTTAAACTTAATCAGCACTTCAGCAGTACACTGTAAGTACAAGTTTTCCTTGCATAGCAATTGCTCTTAATGTCAAGTTTCTGCAATCCAATATCCAATCAGACATATCATTTGGCATCCACTCTTGATCATCTGCATCACGATCGATTTTGAAGCACCTAGGTTTGGAAGTGGAACTAGCAGGTGGCAATACTACGCGTAACCAATGTCAAAACTGGAGCAGTTCCACACACAGTGTGTCAATGCGAGGGAAGCAATTTAAGCTGCATTGTGGAGGTAGCAACTAGCAAGCACTGACCTGATCTGCTTTGCGTCCAGGAAGCCGCATAGCTCCGAGGCCCCTGCATACCGAGGACAGATCGCAAGCAGTCACACACCACACCGAGCCACCGAACTAGAAACTAACAAGAATCCAAAAGCAGCAGCAAGGCAAGCACTGGTGGTGGCCGCCTGACCGGGCATGATCTGGAGGCGGTCGAGCCCCTCCTGTTCGAAGCGCGCGATAACCTCGTACGCGTGGCGCTGCTTGTCTGGCGCCCAGTCCTCGATGCAGTGGAGGATGTCGACGGCGCCTCCCCCGGCCGCGCGCGCCGCGGCGTAGGCCGCGTCCCCGCCGAGCACCTCGCGGTACATGGCCTGGAAGTCGATGACGGGCACCGTGAGGGTGCCGTCCATGTCGAACACCACCCCGCGCAGCGGCCGCCGCCTCGGCCCCGGGGCGGGCGCGGCGGAGGCGGACATGACCCGGCGGCCGGCGACGGCGCGGCGGCGGGGGAGGGGCGCCGCGCTCGCGGTCGCGGCGAGGGGGCCGCCGAGGAGCAGGCGGTGGGGCCCGAGGAGCAGGCGGGGGAGCATGCGTGGCGTGATCTGGGCCGCTGGATGGGCCCGTATCGGGTGGCTGCGGTGGGGTTTATGGGCTTGCGCCTGATTGTCTTGTCTGGTGCGGCCTGCGGGTGGTGTTTGGCCTGGGTGGAGGGGAGTGTTTCGCACTGGCGGACTTTCGCTGTCCCATGCTGTGAGGGGAAAGTAATAAATTCGGTTATATTTATTTTATTGACCGATATTTATATAGGATTGGGAAAGAAAAAAAACTCTTTTCTTAAGTAAGCACGAGCTTATGATCGAGTCATGGAGGAAGACTCGTTAGGGAACTGATTTTCAAGGAAACACTCATTTCCTCCTTCGTGCTGTTAGGATAAAAAGAATCAGAGAAGATGAGATCATTTCGGATATTTATCTATGCTACCTTTGCCTTGTACTCTATTGCTAGTAAAGAGCACGTCTGTTTCTCAAAAATAAAAAGGCCTTGTCTTTCTCTCAAAAAAAAATGATAATGAGCTTATCTTTCTCGATTTATAGATCTTTTCAATGATACAAACTATATACTATAAATATTAATATTTTTAATATACATTTTATTAAAATCATTTCTCAACAAGCGAAAACAACAAATATTTTGAGACGGAGGAAATACCTATTAGTCGAGGCTATCAAGGATTTTTCTTGGTAGCACAAGTCGCAATACAGGTAGCTCAACAATCAAATGAGCAGACTGTACAATCCTGTTGGGTAAGACAAGGCAATCTTCTTCGTTATTGGGTCACGTAATGCAGCTAGTTTTATTTTCTTTATTTTTACTTGTTCGCTAGATCATTTCTACGGCTGATGTTAAATGCCATACTTTTTCAACAACAATATAGTGTAGGAATTTACCATCAGTAAATAGTAATTACATCAAAACGTTTGGACTCCCTCATCTGACCATACCATGTGCAGACGTGCTGTGTCGCGGTATATATCCAGCAATTCACAGTGACGGTTGTTTACGCTAACACGGAGCACGGAGTAATAAGCCGGAGTGCCGGACTACGGCACAGAGAAGATGCAGCAGGGTGAATGTGTATTCCTAAAATCTGCTCCTGTCCTGTCATTTGTTGCACTGCAGAGCCGGCAATCATCTTTTTGATCCCGCAGAAGAAGTACAACTACTCCACCTCATTTGGAGGCTATTCAATTCTTCACTAGCAATAGCATTGTACCAGCGGTAGCGGTACCGTGCACCTGCCTCTTTGGCAGGACGGTGCATGGAAACCAGTGAACTAATCTCTTGTGTCAAATACATGTCTCGACTTGTTCGCTTGATGTTTTTCTCTCACAATAAATCAAACAACAAGGCTGCATGGTACACGCACAGGTCGTTCGGAGCCCGGCACACACATGTGCTCCATCCCTAGTTACAACTCATTTAAACTTTGTTCTAAATCATTTTTCTTTTGATTCTAATAAAACTTTTAAAAGACATTAATATATTCAAGGCCAGTTTTAGTAGGATTTTCATTTGTATTTATATGACACATGAGCATATTTGATGTCTTGTTAGATTAATTACGAAGAGATATAAAAATAGTTTTTATAGAGGTTTTTTCTTTTCTGGATACATCATTTCAATGCACTCTCACAATATAGGACATGTGGAGTTTAACGAAACTAATTTGATAATATATACATGTGGAAAGATTTTTCTGTAAATTAATTTGAAGTTGAAATATCGAATTTAACGACATTTGTTTAGTTGAAAGAGAGCTTGCTTTTTTCGTGTTCTCACGTGCCATTTTTAATTGTTATTTTTTCCACGAACCGAATTTCATTACTCATGAGCAATGAAATTACAATAATGATAATACTTTTATCATCTGAGCCCTAGTTTTTGTTATCAGAAACGAGACACGTTTTAGGTCTATTTGGCACAACTTCACTGACATCTTCATAAGTTGTTTGAAGTTGTTTTTTTTTTCTGCCAAGCTGTCATTTTGAAAAAAAAGCTTCACCCATAAAATGCAAGGTTATTTGTGATATTTTATAATCTCTTTCTACTATGTAAAGCTGTTTTGTCAAATGAGACTATAAAAAACAACTCAGCTTCACTAATAGAGCTGCTCGTTAAACCAAAACAAATAAACAACTTAATAACTGGTAAAGCTAAGTTGCGTTAAATGGGACCTTCGCGTCTCTCTGCAGTGCAACCCCATATTCTAGGATACGTCACACACATACTAGCTACTGTACTATCCAGGATCCAGCTGCATATATACATAAATATGCATCCTCAGATTCCAGGGGACTGTCCCCTTAATTTGGTAGCAGCTTCACTCGAAACATGATTGGCACTGCAAATGGTGTTGACACTATACTAAAACCTCATCCCCTCCATCATCACTCTAGTCTCCACTCTCCAGCTAGTTGCCATCAACGAACAACAGCAGCATGCAGGTATATACCAATGGTGATCTGATGACCTCTCCTAATACCCCCTTTTTGAGGAAACAAATTGATACGATGATCACTGCAAATTGCAACACAAACACATGCTTTGTTACTGTGGGCTGTGGCTCGCTGATTCTCATTCTCCGATGCCTACGCTAGCTACACACCATGCATCTAATCAATAAGTGGCATCTATCGCTCTCAGGCTGCCAGTTCATGTGCATTATTTGCCATGCAATGACCTGCTAGCGACAATGACCTGCTATCAACCTCTGATGATGCTTTATTTCCACGGCATGCAGCGTCGTCGTACGAGGATCATCCATCAAATGAACCGCTAGTGTTGCATCACCGTTCCTCAAAGATTCAAATGTGCTTTACTGTGTGTGCAGGAGGCGATGACGACCTGTACAGCCCAAACTGTCAATTATCATAGAGCAAGCAGTGAATAATCACTACATTACGGTTTACGAAGGTAAATTTATACTGCACTGGGGCAATGCAAGCTGAGCCACGGTCCATCGTGTACCTGGCCTCACCAAGACTCTGAGATATAGTTTGGATCTGGGTAATTCGAGCGACCGACGGGATGATGACGATGAGTAGAAATCCTGTACTTTTTTTCTCGATCGAGAGAAATCCTGTACTTGAACCGATCGACTCTAGACAGTCCTGTCCTGTCCTAGATGAGATGAGATCTCTACTGCTTCTGCTTGCCTTTAATTTACTGATCCTTATGTTTTCGTTTCATCCTCTTGTACAGTACAGTCTAGGGAACACCAAAATTCAATGGCCTCCATAAGAAGGTGAAGCTGTGGCTGCATTGCAATGCTGCATGCACTCACTTGTGTAGGGCAGTTCTTTGTCTTTGTCCACCTGCAGTAGTCCCACCAGGTAAATAAAACACAGAGAGACAAAGGCAACCTTCTTCTACTGATCTGAGATCCTCCTAGCTATTCCTGTCGCACATATACTGTCTGAAAACTTCACTTCAACAACAGTGCATAGCAGCACTGTTCTTGTAAGAAGAAGTTGATGCTCGAGACTAAGAGACCATTTGGCAGGGATCCAGATTCTGCTAGAAACGTTTCTATGTTGAAATAGTAATCGATCATTTGGTAAGAATTGGTGAAATGTTTGGCTATTGATCCAGATTCTCCTTGAAATGAACTAGAATCACTACAAACACCTATTTGGGTGATTCTCATTCCTAGCACAAAAACGAGAAATGTTTCTCTGAGAAGAATTCGAAACATTTGAAATATGCAGCTGAGGACAGTTTGGCAGCAATTCTGGCGATTCAACTGCCGATTTTTCTTTCTTTTCTTCGGTCCAAGTAAAAAAAAGAAAAAGACTCGGAGTTAATGGCCCGGCCATTGCATTCAATAATCAATACCATACCAGTCTCGATCAGCTCTGCACTGCAGATTGTATCGTCAGGACGCCCGCCCATCCAGGCAGGAATTCAGGCTCACTTTTGCGAATCAAGCTAGGAACGAAAATGACACCACTTTTGGTAGCTAGCTAGCAGCTGAAAATTCATTTATTAAAAAGAAGCAAAAAATTATGAATCCCCTGAAAAATTTATATAAATTATAAGAAGCTGTCCTATATGACAATTGACAAGATATGGTCGTCACTGTCACACACTTACACGGTACATGCAACCACACCGACATAAATTTGAAACCCTGCATGCAGAAAACCACATCTGGATTCTCTGCACTTGACGACGACTGAAACCGATCGAAGAAACTGATGATGGCTTGCACTAGCTACTACTACTACTAGCAGCCAGGACTAGCTAGGGAGTACTCTCTCTACACACACACACACCCTCAAAAACTCGAGATGATATCCAAGGAACGAACGCGATCGAATTGCATGCATATATGCAACAAATGGCGATGAAGCTGAATTAGCTGCTGCAGATGGCCGGAGGCCTGCATCCATCATCAGGCCGGCGGATGACATGCATGACATCACGGCAATGTGCTTTGCTGCTGCCTCTCGAGTTCTTCGTCGATGGCGAGGACGGTGCTGAGGTTCATTGGCGCGATGTATTCCACAGAGCCCGACATGAACTGCTGCACGATGAGGCGGTTGGCGCGCTCCGTGGGGTGGAAGGCGTCCCAGAACACGTAGCTGTCGCGGTCGGCGCAGAGGCTGGACACCATGGTGCACAGCCCCATGCCGTTGAACCTTCCCTGTCCGCAGCACGCCTCGGTGGCGGTCTCGAAGCCGTACGCCTTGGGGTCGTCGATGAAGTCGTCGTGGATCCGCTTCATGTTCACGCCGACGAACACCTCGCCGCCGTGGCGTGCGTTGAGGTCCTGCAGCAGGGACATGAGCCGCGGGTTGTACATCTCGGCGGCGCGCTGCAGCTCCGGGTCGCAGGTGCCGTCTAGGCTGTGCAGCGCCAGCTCGGCCGGGACGCACCCGATGGGGCCGACGCCCTGCACCAGCACCCGCCGGGCGCCGAGATCGTACATGTGCTCCAGGACCTGGGCGTACTCTGACAGGATGTAGGAGACGTAGTCCGGCAGCGAGAACTCACGCGACCGCGCCGAGTAGGGCACCAGGTAGTAGTTGTTCACGAAGTCGTTGCCGCCCAGCGTGATGAGCACCAGCGCGCCGCGCACCAGCCGGGTCGCCGCGTCCGCGCCGATCAGCGCCGTCAGACGCTTCTGGTACTGCTCGAAGTAGCGCAGCTGCTTGGCGATGTGGATGATGTTGGCCTGAAATTGATGAAATGCATGCATGCACGGCCATTACTTATATTATTATTATTATTATTATGTTGCTATCATTGTGAAGCAGACATCATGCATGTAATGTAATGTAAGATTGTAATGTAACGTACGAATTGGATTCCGGTGTCGTTGAGGATGCCCACGCCGGCGGACGCGAAGTTGGCGCCGACGAGCATCTTCTCGCCGTCGAGCTCGGGGCTCAGGTACGGCAGCACGGGCTCCGCGCCGAGGTGCTCACCTGCGTGCGTGCGTGCGTGCATGCATTCGTGCACCAAGCTAATTAGTAACTGGAAATCAGGAGTCAGGATCAGGGACTCGACTCCGACCGTCCGACGACGACTCAACTGATAATGTCCGGCACGTTCTTGCCGTTGCTGAACCGCCCCGTGGCGCGGTGGTCCGGCGTGTCGATGCCGTAGGGCGGCGAGTCGGCGCGCGCCGCCGTGATGAGGTAGTTGTTGTTGCCGTTGTCGACGAGGGAGTCGCCGAAGACGAAGAAGGCGCGGGCCGCGTCGGCGCCCCGCGCCGCCAGGAGCACGGCGAGCGCCCCCAGGCAGAGCACGAGGGACACGAGGCGGCAGGTCGGGGACGCCATAGCGGGCGGCGCGCGCTGTCAGTGTCAGTGTCTGTGTCTGGTGATCCTGATCGATGTCACTGAACACTGCACAGCGGCGCGCGCTTGGAGGTAGTAGCTTGGAAGGCTCGTCATGTTCGTGGCCCCTTTTATAGTGCCGTCGTCGCCCATGCCGCTGAGGGAATGGATGATGGATCAGACAAGAATGAGAGTAGTCACTCGCGTCCCGTCCCGTCCCGTCCCGTCCGATCGGTGGTTGGTGACCGCCATTACTGCACTGCTCTTCTGTTCTCCACAATCTTGGGCCTTAATCAATCCTGCTCTGCTGCTAATTCCATTTTCCATTTCCATTTCTGTGCTGCAGTTTTCTTCTCTTCTCCAATTAAGACTCCCAATTGCCGAGTCCAGCTTCTTTCACATGTACACAGTGTCACAATCGGGTGTTTACTTTACTTCCACATTTGCATAAACAAACGCAATGTGTTCAGTTGAACATGGCATGAGTTTGGCATCGATCCAGTCCTGGCAGCACGGATCTACTCTAACGCAGGACAGAGTCTGTCTGACAGGTCTGAATCAATGCTAAAGAGCCGAATAAAACTCAACTCAACTGCAAGGAGCGGCGCATCAGTGAGCTTTCTGTAAACGCACGGCGTTGTCCCCATCCCAGGTTTGCATTGCTACTGGCTGCTGAGACACTCCAGACTGAAACGGGAATGTGCCAGTTCTGCTGCCACAAGGGTTTACATTACAGCGGCGATCGATCAGATTCAGAGCAGCTAGGCATTGGTGGTGTGGTATTCATGAGGGCAGTTGGATCTATCCATCTTATCGCCCGTGTAATGATGCCTGGGGTTAGTTGAGGATGAGCTGTATGTAGCGAGCTAGATGGAGTGAGCCTTGACAGTGAGCAGTACTGCAGTAGTAACATCGGTTTGGGTGAGTACTTTGCATCAACATCCCACGTGCGGCTGTTCAGTGTTTTCTTTTCTCATCAACTACTGCGTCACTGTGTCTGTGGAACTTTTGGGTTTGTTGGAGTGCTGGAATTTCACAGAGGCTGTACTTGAATCGGTTCAGTTTCTCAGGAGATATGTAGTAACAGGTGGAATTTTCCGCATTCCAAACAGGGCATAGAACAACACACAAATTCAGTTTGTAGTTTCAGACAGAGGCCAGCGACAAAACTGCATCTGTCCGCCAAAGTGTTAGGAGATGATGATGAGACATTAAGTCTTATTGGAAATTACTCCATCCATGTACTGCTTGTGCCACCTTTGTTCAAATGATTTACTTACTACTAAACAGATTTGCATTTGCATGCTCTGTTATTCTTGTGATAATAATGGCTCTCCTCTCATCTCATACAGTCATACATCAGCAACCAAGTCAGTAGTATTTTACTACCGGCACTAGTCAAATGTTAGTATTGCTAGGTTATTACTAGGAGCACTCCATTAAGTGGGTACCGTCCAATTTGAAGTTATTACTCGATCGTAAAAAGATCTAGTGGATCATCAGTACACAGATGAACTGTAAGAAGAGGCCTACCCGATCGAGTACCAGTACCAGCACTAGGCACCACCTAATCAACCAACACTGTTGCACTGCACTGCTCCTGATCATACAGGAGTAACTGCAACTACCAGGCGTTCTTATGGATCACCAAAACTCACTGACGAAATGAAATCTAGAAGAAACTGAATCCGGCCAAGCACGTAGGGACCCTTCTTCCCTTCCCAACCCTCAACCGCACTGCATTTACTTCTGGTATCATCAGCGTCCATGCCTCTTCATTCCTTGTAAATCTACACAATGTGTTCTTATCTGAACTCTGAATTTATTTACTACTGCATTTCCATATACTCTTGCCATATACAGTACTCTCTGTAACACTCCAGGTGCACATTTTGCATCAAGGATTCAAGATACTGTACAGTTTTTTTTTGTGCAGAAACAAACCAGACAGTCTGTGTTGAAGTGAAGTTTAGAGACAGTCTGTGTTTTTATTATTTACCGAGTGGGACCGCAGGTGGATTTGGAGTGGAGGAGACAAGGAAGTGCCCTACAATTACAAATGGCCTGGACGGAATGCATGCAATGCAATGCATGCCATAGCTTCACCTTCTTATGGAGGCCATTGAATTCTGGTGTTCCCTGCACTGGACAGGAAGATGAAAATGAAAACAAGAGAGTAAAGGCGAGCGGTAGAGATCTCTCCTCATCTAGTAGGAGCTGGAGTCGGTTCAAGTACACAGTTTCTACTACTCATCCTGTCGGTTGCTCGAATTGGCCAGAGACTCTGAGTCTTCCCGAAGCCAAGTACACGTACAACACAGCCGTTAAGATTGATTTCACCTGAACAGTGAACGGTACTGCTCAGGCTTGCTCTCTGATTGACAGAACGGAGATGAACTTGGAATGCATTTCTCCAAGCATCATAACAGCAAAGGTGTATGGGTAGAAAAAATGCAGCCTCTCAGCAGTACTGTTCACTGTGTTCAGTGAAATCAATCTTAACAGTACTGTGAGTGAGAGTGTGTGTGTGTGTGTGAGAGAGACTGACACCTGGATGGGCGCAAGCGCAATTGAGCTGCGCCAAGCTTTGGTTTGATGGGTGATCGTGATCCTCGTACGCGGACGACGCTGTCGCGATTGCCAAAGCATCAGAGGTTGATATCAGGTCACTGTCGCTGAATCTCACCTTCCCTTCCCTAATAAAGCACATATGCATATGCACTGGCCTGAGAGTGATGCTACTTGCATGCATATTACTGTGTACGTGCGTGGTGCAGCGGAGCCATCAGAGAATCAATCAGCCACGGCATGTGCTGTTTTGCTATGCAGTGATCATCGTCGTATCGATTCATTTGCTCAAGACTAAGGGGATTAGGACTTAGGAGAGGTCAGGTCTCCATTGGTTTGGGACCTGCTGGCTGCTGCTGTTCGTTGATGGCTACTACTGGAGAGTAGAGTGATGGGAGGAGCTGGGGTTAGTACAGTGTGAACACCATTTGCAGTGCTGCTAATACTGCAAATCATGCTTGGAAGGATGCCCTCGCCCTCCACCGCCTGCCTTTGCATTGCATTGCATTGGTCGGTTCATCTTACGGCTGGATCGACCGAGCTGCATGCGAGGAGATGGATGGATCGGATTCGGATCCCACCGGCCGGCACCGTGGCAGGCAGCTGCAGCGGCAACGGCAACGACAGCGCCACCCACCGGCAGGGGGCGGCAGCTGGCCAAGTAATTGGAAGCTTGCACGGATGGACGAAACATGGCACGCCCGGCCGTCCCCTGCCCGGCCCGTGTGCTTGGCCTGCCTGGTGAATGGCGATTGGCTCCGGCTCCGGCGGCCAGGACGGCCAGTGACCTCAGGCGCAGGGCCGTCGGTGTCGTCGAGTGGACCCCGGCCTCGTGGGCTCAAAGTGGGGCCCTCTCCGGGACCACTCCTCAGTGCGGAGGGAGAGAGAGAGGGCCGGGACGAGACAGCCGTGGGCTGGGCCGGGTCGGGTCGTTTCGTCTCCGCCAAATGATCCGTTGGGCTCAGAAGCTCTGCCTATCACAGGTACGTGAACATATGGGCCAATAGTTGGATCGACGAGCATGACATTGGCCCGGCCCGTCATCTCTTTTGAGCGAGTAAGAGTGCAGAGGCTGCCCCTGTTTGGCTATTTCAACCCATCAAGCTTGTAGTGTCATTGCAATCATCATTGACGATAAATCTCTATCCATACAGCCTTTCAGAGGCAGTTACAGGGGTAACTAGGTGAGTGTGCGTACGTTGTGAATGTCTATATTGTACTGTGTAAATCTAAAAAAAGCTTTTGTATTCGTAATTCTCAGAACTAAGTTATTCCATTCCTGTAGTTTTTTTTCCCACTAGCGCTTTTGTAAAAAAGGTCAAGTTGAATTGTAGTGAGAACTTGAGCTATTGTTGCTTGTTTTGTGTGCATAATATTATAAAAATCGTCCATCCTAAAATTGTGAGTCTGCAGCTTGTGACGACTGACAGCATGGATGGCCTCTCGCCCTTTCCCAACGACTGCAGCTGAAGCCCCCCCCCCCCCCAACCAACCCTGGTTATTTTTTAAGTGCGAAGCCCTTTAATTTGTGGACTTTGGAGCGTTAAGCATTGCATTTTATCTTTAGCAAAACATGAAGTTTACAAAGTCAAATCAATATGGAGAGGAGAAAAAAAAGTTTACTTCCAATGGTTTGACAAAATTGAGTTGGTAAAACCCAAAGTGTGGACCCAGCAATTATTTTTTCAGTCAAAAATTTTCTTTGCGCCGTCGACTCCAAGGTCCAAGCAACAGGCAGCATCAACACACAAATCCTAGGCACCATGTAAACCCGATGCACATACTGGAAAGATGAATCCATGGCCATAGCGTACATACCTCTCCCACAGCCGGCTTCATGAAGATCGCCTCCCCCACAGCAGGTGTTGATGTCCAGCGACGTGCAGAACCAAAAGATCACGACCTCCAACTTTCCGCGGGAAGAAAACGGCGCGGCAGAGAAACCACGCGCGGGGAAGAAAAACGCGCGGGGCTATGCAATGCTAAGCGCAATACACGATTGGCTGGTCAGGAATTTGTCAAGTTAACAAACATGCAAAGCCTATTTGCCAAAACGTTGGATAAAAGTTTTTAAGACTTTTTTGCAAAAACAAGAATGCAAAGGCCATTTGCAAAAGCGTTGAAGATGCTCAGGCTAGGAGCAGTAGAACTTCTTCCATCCCAAATTATAAGATATTTTAACTTTTTAAGATTCATAACTTTTACTATGTACCTAGACATAATATATATCTAGATACATAGCAAAAGAAAAAATATACAAATACCAAAATGTCTTATAATGTGCTCCCTCCATCCCAAATTATATAAGTCATTTCAAAAATATTTAAAAGTCAAAGTATGTCAAGTTTGACTAAATTTATATGCTAAGATAATAATATTTATGATACTAACTAAATATTATTATATTCTTCATTAATTATATTTTTATAGTGTATCTATTTGATGTTATAAATCTTTGTATTTTTTTTTATAATTTTAGTCATATTTAAGATGTTTTAACTCTCTAACCGTGTGTTTGGTTGGGGGTTGGGTGGGTTGGGTTGGATCGAATCTAGTTTTGAGGGACGGAGTCAACCCGTCCAATGTTTGGTTGCATTTCTGGTTTCGGGGAGGGAGCCAACCCGTTTGTTTGGTTGAAGGATTGGGGGCAGAGCGGCTCCGTTCAGTGTTTGGTTGAAGGAATTCGGTGTTTGGTGGGAGTCAATCCGGTTGGAGCGGCTCCGTCTGCCAGATTTTGACGGACGAGTCCAACTCGTATCGGATAGGAATATTCTACCCTGGAGCCAACCCAACCCTCCCATCCTCCAAACAAACAGCCACCGGAACGGATTCGCTTCGATCCGGTTTGCTCCGCTCTCCAACCAAACACACGATAAAATTTTGGAATGATTTATAATTTGAAATGGAGGGAGCAGAACAGAGGGAGTAGTCTGTATATACATGCCTACAGCTAGCTGTGCTTTCTGACCAGTCTTTGCATGGCTCTTAGACCCAACTAGTCCAATCCGTTTATTAGCATATAATGACTCGTACCTACGAGCCGTTGTTGGATCATTATATACACGAATCCGCCAGTTTATTTAATTTAATTATTTACCTCCGTCCGTATATATACGTACATACACCACGTAGTACAAACAGAACCAGCCATTGCAAGGTGATGATATATATTACTCCTACTAGTATAGTATTGCTCGATCTATCTTATAAATATACAACAAACAGTGCAGGTACAGACACTACCAGAAACCAGTATTCACATGCATATACAGAATATGTGTGTGTGATATGTATACTATTGTACTAGCTAGCTAGGTATCATTCACTTAGCTTACTCACCGGTCACCGTATTGTATTATTATTATTATTTTTGAAAGAAACGGTGTACCGTATTTGCGTTGTTCTGACCTGCACTGCGGACGTCGTGGCATGCAATTGCAATAATAATGTCATCCTCAATGGGAGTTTCATCTCACAGTTTGCAACACATCAATATTTTAGAAACAGTGCATAGGAGTTTTATGGGGATGAAATTCTCTCTATACCCATGAAACTCTTATTATCTCTCTCTTCATTAATATAGCGCCACATCAGCATATTTAATGTACATGAAACTCTAATGAAACTCCATTGAGACTACACACAATTGCAAATTAAAGGCGCTGAAACTGCATGCCGTTGGTTGTTGGTTGACGTAAACGTACCAACGCCGTATATATATCTGCCCTACTACAGTATATATACACGTATGTAGCTTGTCGTCTCTCCAACAGTACTTCTTTGCGCGCGCGCATGCATATATATATATATATATATATATATATATACACGAGCATACGGCCATCCCAAATAAAATATATATCTGCCCTACAGTATTACTACGTGTGTACGTAGCAAAGAAGAAAAGTTAGAATTGCAACAACAAGCATATATATACGGCCAACCCAAAATTCAAGGACAATATATACTTCTTTTAACCAAATTAAAGCAATATAGTACGTCATAATAACTCCATTTTGAAATAGCAAACTAATAAGTGTATAGCTCAACTAATTAGGTTTCTTATGGTGAAACTGTCCATTAGGATTCAAGTACTTGACATAGTGAATGTTTCGTATTCTCAGTAACTCATTCTACAATTTAATAACATTATTCTTTAGTAGTAGAGACGACGTGCTCATCGATAACAATATGCATGTGGTGAATTCATCAATATATTCCGATATATGTTGACATAAATCCTTATGCTCGTTTATAGGGAGGCAGGTTGTATGTGCATGTGTGTATGCGTGAGTGTACCTCGATACTATGCTTTGCTGAAATAATTGTATTCTAAAATTAAAGCCTTGACAAACTAGAATTTGCAAACCATTTATATTCCTCATTTTAATTTATAGCACGTCATTTGTGCTTCGTGAGAGATGGTATATAGCTAGATGGTGTTAAACCAATCCATTCTATTTCCTAAATCTAATTGATAAAAAACGGGGAATGTACAAGACCAAGTGTTGGACATGCATTGCTCACCTAACAACAAAGCTGTCATATATCCTCATCGGATGTTACCATCGTCGTCCTGTTTGTCCTAATTCTCGTCGTGGCCATATATGTTTGTTTGTCTAGGCACGATGGACACACACCATTTGTTTGTATAGGTTACTAGAAGAAGATAATCGAAGTTGTTAAACCATCGTAGCGACAAATAAATCATAATGTAGACTCATCACTTTGGCCTTACCTTGGACATGCATCGCTATCAAACAAAATAACTAGACTGATGTACATTGTGCAACAATCGACACAATATTCTTCGACATGCTATTCTCAAAGGAGCGTAACCCTTTTCACATTATATTTTTCGTTGCATGCATGCTTGAACAACGAAGACATAATTAACCTATAGAGATATTTGCATTTATATATGCCACTTGACAAAATGGTCTTATATTGTATTAGATTAATTTTTTGGGTCTATTTGATATAACTGCCCACTTCACTTGTGAAACAATTTTTCCGGCTTTAGTTTTCTGAGCAGCTTTAATTTCACGGGTAGTGTTGAAGCTATTTTGATAAAATATTTGGTAAAATTTCTTTTGGTAGATATAAAGGTGGATTGATAGTAATACCTTTGTTTTTTTACGTTTCTATTTCCTTTCTTATTTCCATTCTTCTTATCTCCTTGGTTTCTCTCTCCTCCTTCTCCCAACCACAAATGCACAACTCTTCTTTCCTTGTTCTCTCTCTTCGTCAACTGCCGCCACCCTTTCTCCTCCCTAGCTACACCGATGCTCTCATCGCTCGTGATTCGTTGGCCACTGACACCCTTCCTTCTCCTCCATAGCCACGTCAAGGCCCTCCTCGCCATCATGGTCGTGCGGCATGTGCTCTGCCTCACCGGTGTGCCCGTGCTCCACCTTCAATTACCTTGTTGTCGCGCCCGAGTGGCCTCACTTGCCCGCATCGAGGCAAAAGCATCCAGGACTGTGCTCTGGCAGACGGAGCACGGGCGAAGCTGTCTATTTCACCTTCACCAGGTGGCAACCACTTGTCTAAGCGGGATTTCCATGAATCTGCACGAGGAACCACCTCCCTTTCTTAGTCATTTGGCAGAAAATGTTGCAAAACAGCTCCTGAAGCTGTCCAAAAATCTATACCGAATGGTCCCTTAAGTTCTACCTTGTTCACATGCCACTGTTGAGATAGTTTTAATTAGGCGTCCTTAAAGTAGCAAAGTTGAAGGAGTTTTGAATGACAAAATAAAACAAGTAATAATAACAAGCTCCTTGTACATGCTCGGCATGAATTATATATATCATAGAAATAAAACTGTTTCATGTATTAAGAGTTATAAACATATATGCTTTTACATTCATTAATTCTTACCAAAATTGAACAAGACAATGAAAGAGTCCGATAAAAAAAGCTAACAAAATTAGATCAAATTATGAGATGATGGAATGCAAAACAAATAGCAATATATGGATGATTTCTATATTTATTACATATTGAAAGTAATAATTTGCACTTAGTAGAGAAATAACGTAGATATCTTAAATGAAGAGGTTGGAAGTTAGGGGAATGTTTCTTTCTTTCTTTCAAAAAAAGTTAGTGGACTAACATGGCTATTAGTGGAAAAAGATAATATCGATGACTTGCATGTTGAGATAAATTTGTAATGAGAAATAACAAGCTCCTTGTACATGCTCGGCATGAATTATATATATCATAGAAATAAAACTGTTTCATGTATTAAGAGTTATAAACATATATGCTTTTACATTCATTAATTCTTACCAAAATTGAACAAGACAATGAAAGAGTCCGATAAAAAAAGCTAACAAAATTAGATCAAATTATGAGATGATGGAATGCAAAACAAATAGCAATATATGGATGATTTCTATATTTATTACATATTGAAAGTAATAATTTGCACTTAGTAGAGAAATAACGTAGATATCTTAAATGAAGAGGTTGGAAGTTAGGGGAATGTTTCTTTCTTTCTTTCAAAAAAAGTTAGTGGACTAACATGGCTATTAGTGGAAAAAGATAATATCGATGACTTGCATGTTGAGATAAATTTGTAATGAGAATTAGGTTTATATATAAGGGATATCAATATAGATTTTCAGACCATTTCGCTGCTCATTGCAACTCTTCAAGAAATAACTTAAAGCCACCACACTTACGAAAATATAATTCAGTCCGTCTTAGAACAATGGATTAGTTGGCACATACGCCGTCTACTTTAGGCCCCATTTTGTTGTGTCTGTTAAAATTTATCATCCGTTACATTGAATGTTTGGCACATGCATGGAGTACTAAATATAGATTATTTATGAAATTAAAAGCACAGTTAGAGAGTAATTTGCGAGATGAATCTTTTAAGTCTAATTAGTCCATAATTGAATACTAATTGTTAAAAATAAAATAAAAATTCTACAGTACCTGTTAAACTTTAACAACTCCAACTAAACACTCCTTGTTATGTTACCTAGTAGTATTTTGAAGGCCCCGTCCTACTAGTAGTCGTCCAGCATGCACACAGACGATTGAAGAAGCAACGTTGTTCTGAGGCCGGCCTATACCTACACACACAGATCATGATCGTATATATGTAGCTGGACGGTATGTAGCAGGCGCACCTCTGGCTCTTTTGGTGGTTAGTGTTGGGGAGTAGTGCATGCATGTGTACTCTTAAAAGAAAGCTAGCAACAAAAGTATACGCGTTTTCAAAACACAAAAGACAAACTCGTATATATTGGTAGCTCGACATCCGTATAAAAACTACTCGTATAGTATATATAATTAAAAGACCGACGATTAGTCTGTATAATACGCGTATGGCATATATAATACGCCTAGCTACCTAGCCTGTGGTTGATGAGGAGGCGGCATCATGCAAGCAAGCATATGTATCACACAGCAAAGACGACGCAAAGCCGTCCCGTACGTTCTTGTATGTAGCTATCTCTATAGCTACTTGTGTACTCGATCGCACTGCGTGCAGAGTGCAGACGACACGCCACCCAACCACCGCCGCGCACTCTGAAACTGAACACGGACGGATCGAGGCATGGGGCATGGAGACGCGTACGTGCGAGCTACCGTACTACTTATATATCTGCATTACACACACACACGGCTGGTGCCTATATCGGCCGGGGAAGAGAGTAGTTGCATTGTAGTATATGGCCTCGCTGGCCTTTCCTGTGTGTGGCACTGGCACGCATACAATGCAGCTCGATCTCTAGCTGCCATGGCCCATATATCCATATGGAGATAGATACAGTGAGGTTGTTTGGTTTCCAGCCATGCCAGCCACCTAGCTGTGGCGTCGCTGAGGAGTTGTCACTACAACAAAAAAAATATTTACTGTGATCTTTTCAAAACCATCTCCGAGATGGACAAGGATATAAACCGCTTGGTTTATACCTGACATTAACCGAGACGGTTATTTTTTATTAACTGAGTCGGTTATAAGAAACCGCCCCACAAAATGCATTAATAGAGGTGGTTATCATAAAAAAGGCCCACCTCGAGAAATAGCCTTATTAATTGAGGCGGGCGACTTATAAGGCCGGCCTCGGTTAATGCTCTCGAGGCTCAACCGGCTCAGACCAAGCCCGATAAACTGTACATAATATATATATGGGAAACCCTAACTCTCACTCCTCTCTTCAGCCGCACCCTCACTTTCTCCTTTCCCCCTCCCACCGACGCGACGCATCTCTCCTCCACAGGCTGCGCCCCTAGCTCAGCCTCACGCAGCTCCCTCCCTCTCATCTCGGGCCGCACTCCCCTTCTCTCTCCCTCAACACACGACGAGCGGCGCTCCCAGGCCGACGGCGGCAGCCATGGCGTTGGTGTGGTCACAGGCGAGGCGAGGCGGCACGAGCGAGGTAAGGTGATGACGGCGCAATCTGCGGGTGAGGCGAGGCAGGCGCAACGAGCAGCGTGGGCACAAGCACCACAACATCAGTGTGTGTAGCTTAGATCCTACAAAGCAAATAGACTACCTAAACCAACTATCTATCCTAAATTTGAACAATGAAGGTCAAATAAACGTCTCCAACAGCCTATCTATCAGACTATCTACCTTTGTTGATCCAACAAATCTTTTCTCCCACTACCCACATCTACTGTGCCAAAAAAAATGACTACCTTTTTCCCTTAGTTCTATCTCTTCCCCACATGCTCTTGCCTCGCTATGCGCGCACGCACACGGAGCGTCGAGAGGAACTGCTGCTGGTCTGCCCCATGGGAGCCGTCTCTGGATCCGGTCACCATTGACTGGCTTCTCCTTCCCTGGACCTCTATGGCCTTCTCCATGGCTCGGTGGAGCTTTGTCGCTTCCTCCCCGGCTTCCCTTGTGGGCGGAGCTCCCCAACGGTGTTGGTGTCACTGTCTCCGGCGCAATGGAGCTCTATGGCGTGGCCTACCGGTGCGGGCGGGACTGCAGATGGAACTCCCGGCGTGGCCTGCTAGAGTGAGCTCCCTCGATGGCGGACCTCCCTCGATTGCCTTCCTTGGCAGCACAGAGTTCCCCGGACAACGAGTCCAAGCGTGGCGAGCCTCTCTACAACAGATCCCAGTGTGGGTGTGGCTACCAAATATATGCTCCGACAAAGGCACGGGCTCCTGTGCTATGGCTAAGGCCGCTCCGGTGAGAAGAACACAAGTGAGAATGACATGTGGGACCTACATATTATTCTTTGCTAGGATGAAAATGAGTATCTAGTTTTAGATAGTACTACAATACAATGTGAACGGTGTACGCGTGTCGACATGACGTCACACAACAAACGTACGTATAAAAAAAACACGTAAATACATGACTCCCATCGAGACTTGGGGTTGAACTGTGCGGCCGCGCGCCGTTTAGTATGCGCGTATACAAGAATATATCGGCATTGTATACGTACATGAATTGAAGAATATTATATAATATATAACCGTTAAAGTCTGTGTGTAATACCTAAATTTTGAATCGATCGGTGTGCGTTAGGACGGTCCAGAGCAGCCTTCGGGTGCAATCATGTAGTAGATCTCTCTCCAAGGACGTTCGTAAGAAGCATGCCGTTTATACGATTAATTAAACTCTTCTATCTTAAAATGATGCACAAATTTTCTACAGAAACAAAAATACATATACACATTTCTTGCAAGGCAAACCGTGGCTCAAATCAATAAGATGCATGCCTCATTCATGAGCATGACAACAAGGCGTGGCAGGCAGAATGACCGTTTCTTCGTTCCTGGTTGTATACTCGCTCCTTCAAAAAAAAAATGACGCTATGATCTATGGGATATGTGGTTGTTAAACTTTTTAAGGTTAATTAGTTTTATAAAAAATATTAGCAATATTTATATCACTAAATAATTTTATTATAAAATAGATTTTCCAATTTATCTAATAGTACTAATTATGCATTATAAATATAAATACTTTTTTATATATAATTGATAAAAGTTAATAATGTTTAATTTCTCAGAAAGTTTGAAGGTCATTCTTCATGTGGAAAGGAGGGAGTATATAAGATATCTCTTCAAGGTATATATACACATATAGCCACATCAGCAGGTAGAGATGTGTTCCTTTCTACTCCTCCATTCTCGTAAAAGAATCGCTATAGAAATCGTGCTGATAATTTTTTTTCCAAAATTTAACTATATCTATCTAATGTACTAATTAAGTTAAAAACATATTCATGATCTATCTAATGTACCAATTATACATTATAAATATTAATATTTTTAATATATTTAATCAATGTTAAAAAACGTAGGAAACAAGAATGGTATTTCTGGTATTTTTTTTTTAAGGAACTGGAGGGGCCGAAGCCCCTACAGAGATTTATTAAGAGCAAAAAGTCTTACAGGCAAAAGGAACAGCTAAAAAAACAAAGAGGAGACGGTGGGAGGAGGGAGTACTTTAGAAAAGATTCAAAGTAGTAGTACCTTGTAGCCTAGATATTGTCTGTCGCGGTTCAATAAAAAAAAAATCTGACGGAAGTAATAAGCGTTGGCTACCTGCGGCTTTTTATCATAGTGCTAATTAAGTACTGCGGTTGTCACTTCAGAATATGCATATCTCCCCATTCCTGAACTTTCCAAGTGATACGTACAAAAAGAGACAGCGGAACGAATAAGGTAGCCCTGTCCTGTGATGGATGAACGAACGAGGGTCATATATGCTTGCTCTGACTCTGACATGAAAGAAACGGTGAAACAACCACGGACTACAAAAAGAATAGAGTTGTAGTATAGACACACCTTAAATTAAGTTAGGACTTGGGAGAGTGGTTGTGCAGTCTGCAGTACTCTGCATCAGCACGTGTACGTTTGAGGACTTGACACAAGAAATGTCAAGTAAATTTACATCTTGCAAAAAAAAAAAAAGTATGTTCAGTGCCAGAAGAACAGACGAACAGTAGAGTAGACGAGTAGTTAGGAGCTAACAGTCACAGCGACACTACAACTGCAAGGAGCTGAAGTTGAATTGATGAAACCAGTGGAACTTAACTAATCAACGGTCATTCCACTTGATAAGCTTCCATTGGTTCAAACATTATGCTATTTTATTATGGTTTTTTAGCAACATCACTCTCTTTATTTTAATAGGAGGATTATTCATTCGCTTGTTTTATAAGTTGTACTTTTTCTGCTAGTTAGCAGTATTTTTCTCTCATAATAAATCAGTGAATAATATTTTCAGTCATAACTTTTCAGACAAACGAATATACTATGTACAAACACCGTCAGATGGATTCAAGAACCACACATGCCAGCATGGGTCGAGCTACACAGGCTATTGTATAAGCATCGGTGTTTAGTCCGTATGCTCATGGACAAACTCGACACTACTAAAAGTTGTCTCTAGGCTAATTTATTACGTGATAACATGAAGCTATATATAGCATATATATAGATGTCACTTGCAACAATTTAATTTGGTCCATCAGAGCTGTCGATTAATTAAGAGAATAAAGTCGTGGAACAATAATACTCACATGTGCTTTGCTTTGTATCATATTTAGCCATTGCAAATAGCATGACATCACCGGCATCCAATTTAATTTCAATATATTGGCTACTCTATTTCAAATATAATTTCTCTTGTTCAACCTCGAGGTTTAATATATCATAAAGTGGCGATTTAAACAAACAATGGTCTGATGGGCACTACTACGAGCAATGAAACACTAGGAACAAATACAAATTACATCCAAACAACTCTAAATCCAGCACCAATAGACACATTGTATTTTCATGTTTTTTTTTCTGATTTAAAATAATTTAGTTATGGATTTTTAGGAAATATACAAAATATATTATTTTTAGAAAATATAAAACAACATTTGAAGCTAGCTAGATGGCCAAATTTGTCTTGATTCAGTGGATAAAAATTTCCGTTTATAATTGTATAGCCAAAAGTAAACTACGGTAAGATTTGGATGGTAAAAAAATATAGAATGAATTCTATTTCTCCCCAATGGTTTCTCATGACAAAACATGTCCATTCAAGTTTCAGCTTTGTGAATCAACAATTAGCATGGACAAAATGGCGTTTGCGTATCTACCTAGTCCATTTAGAAGGAAAAAGTTTTTCCCGTGAAAAATCTCAATAACCTTATGTATAGTTATTAAAACCACCGTATACACTAGAATACGTTTCCTATAATTTTAACAATTTAATCTAGACCGCATAATGTGTATACGTCGATGTCAATTATAGCTGTCCAACTAGCTGTACACAAGAATTCTACTCGTAGCCGATTAGTAACCTTAATTATCTAATCTGATTAACAAAGACTACCTACTAGCAGGCGAGTACAGTCCATGTAAAAGCTGCAAATAAACTACCGCTACACACATATCATTAGCCTTCTTCGTTCACTAGCTTATAAAACAATACACGAATTGTTAGTTGGGCTTGTTTGGCATCTTTTTGCCTCTAGCTTTATTGGCTCCTAGTTCAATTCTAAAAGAAGAGACAAAAACAATATTATAGTATGATGTACCCCCTCCATCTCAAATTATAAGTCATTCTTATCATAAATTTGACCAAATTTATATGATAAAATAATTATTATTATGATACCAACTAAGTATCATTAAATTTGTCTTTAGTTATATTTTCATAGTATACTCACTTTACGTTACAAATCTTAGTATTTCTCTTTATAATTTTGGTCAAACTTGAAAATACTTTGACTCTCAAAGATTCTTAGAATGACTTATAATTTGGAATGGAGGGAGTAAAATATTTTTAAAAACTAGAGTCATGATATGTGGGAAATTCTTCTAGACGGGGTCTAAATTTGACCAGTCACTACAAAAGTAGCATTAGCAGGTAGTCATCGAATTAACTATAATCCTAGTCAAAATAAAGCCATTTCCAAACCGCTAAACGCGCGCCTATAAAACCGCCGTCCTCCAAACCCCCGCACGGCCACACCGTACCTCGCTTCCTCTCCCTTCCCCTCCGACGCTTCGATCGCCTCCGGCCCTCCGCTCCGCACCCCAAACAAGCCCTCATGCCGGCGGGTGAGATGGCAATGCCCGCCGCGGTGGCGCGGTTGCGGGAGCTGGCGCCGGCGCCAGGGGCGGAGGTGGAGCTGGAGCTCGACGCCGCCGGCGCGGCCGCGCTAGCCGAGTGCTGCGCGGGGCTCCTCCGCGCTGCTGGCGGCGGCGGCGGAGACACCGACGCCGGGGCCACACGCGTGGCGCTCGAGGCGCTCTGCGCTGCAGGCGTAGGGGGAGCGATGCGTCGCCATGCCGACGGGCTCGCGCCGCTAGTCGTCGCGCGCCTCGGCGACGGACACGCGGCTGTGCGGGAGGCCGCAAGGAGGTACCTCGTGCTGCTCATGGAGGTATCGCATCGCAGACCCCTGCTTTCGATTCTGTTCGCTCCTTGGAGTCGATTGTACTAGTGCTGGTGCTCGAAATGCTTCCTGTAGCTATTAGTTGGTTACGTTTGTAGCCGTGATTTCATCAAAAAAACGTTTGTAGCCGTGGGGTTTTCAGTTAATATTAGTTGTTTGTGAAGCCGGAACCTTAATTCCATTATCTCAAAAAATAATTGTTTTGAATTAGCAGAAACTTTTTTTTTTGGAGGGGGGGATAAAATTAGCACAAACTTTGTGTAGTTGCCATAACCCAGGATTAGAAAATAAAACGAATTTGCGGTGGACCATTATTTATGATGATAGTATTTATGTACAGTGTATAGATAGCACATCACGCAATTTATTTGGTTCAGAAATCTTCATGTGTCATCTCACACTGTCCTTATATTAAGATTTAACTACTATTTTTTTTCAAAAAAAAACTTTATGTTCCAAATATCAAAAGAGGATTATTATTGGTCATATTCATAAAGTGAAGAAAAGACTAAAGTATAATAGAAGTATTTGTCATAAGTTCCAGAAACATTTGTTACCGTGAGTATTGAATTAAGTTGTGTTTAATATGTCTAGCTAAATGGACGGTCCACAGTGATTTTGGAGAACCATAAGAATTGCTGTTTTGTTTCATGTTGCAGATGAAGGAGATGAATGCAAGAACGGAAAACACAGAGCCAAATTCCTGCATGCCAGATGACCAACACGTTCACTATACGACAATCGAAATGGAATCTTCTAGTAGCAGTCAAGCAAGAAAAAATTCCAAAGAGAAGATCAGCACAAGAGATATCTCACTTCTTGCAGGTACATTGGGCCTGTGTTCAGGTTTTCAGGCTATGGTCTAAGGAGTGTGAAATATTTAATCTATTTCTATCTCCAACAATAGCCTTGTATGCATTTATACATAAAAAATTAGTAAATTAATTCATTCTCAAATATCTTTAAGTAAATCCATGATATAATATTATACTCATAGTAGTACTAAAGTGCTGAAAAACCTGATGATAATACTTCCAATAGCTGAACCTAATGTCGTTATTGAATATGTAAGATAGAGTGAATGTAGGGTACCGGTGCACTTATATAGTTGCTTTCTATGTTACCATATACTGTTCCTTATCAATAGGATATAATCTTCCATCCCTTTTTGTTTCAGGAGAAAGAGATATTACAAGAAAAGTAGTCGAACCTATAAAGGTTTTCTCTGAGAAGGACCTACTAAGGGAGATAGAAAAAGTAGTATCTACTTTGCAGCCAGATAATGAGTGGTCAATCCGGATAACTGCAATGCAAAGAGTGGAGGGTTTAGTGCTTGGAGGTTCCTGAATGTTTTTTTATGTTGGCTTTACTGTACACATAAATATTTATATTTCTCAGTTGAAGAAGTGTAGGATTTTTTCTGAGGGCCTTTTCTGTTTCATCTTTGTGCCAGGTGCTGCAGACTATTCAGCCTTCCCCATGCTCCTAAAACAGCTGGTGACCCCTCTAATAACTCAGCTTCTGGATAGGAGATCGAGCATTGTAAAACAGGTTCAGTCACTCATAGTTTCATGTTTGCAACACAACTTTCTTTCGTTGTTAGGAAAGAGAATTCTGCCGACATAGTTACTCCCTCCATCCCAAATTGTAAGTCATTCCAAGAATCTTAGAGAGTAAAAGCATTTTCACATTTGACCAAAATTATAGAGAGAAATACTAAGATTTGTAACGTAAAGTGAGTATACTATGAAAATATAATTAAGGAAGAATCTAATGATACTTAGTTGGTATCATAATAATTATTATTTTATCATATAAATTTGGTCAAACTTAAAAAAGTTTGACTCTCCAAGATTCTTGGAATGACTTACAATTTGAAATGGAGGGAGTACATGTACTGTAACCTGATCTGCAAATCAACAAAAATTGCGATGATAGTGCCTTGTTAGATTTGTTTGACCCGAAAACAGACATCATGTGTGGCTGTCAAATATCCTACTAATAGAACATGCCATATTTTGTCCTCTTTGGGCACTCACTGAAATGCATTTTTGTATTTTGGATACTAATAGGCATGCCATTTACTAAACTTCCTATCGAAAGAGTTACTACGCGACTTTGAACCATATGCAGAGCTGCTTATTCCGGTATGGTGTTTCTTCCTTTCTTATGCATCCACGGCTAACAGCTATTGGTGTCAGCCTGATGTATCTGAATCGACCGTGTTTTTACTTAAATCCACAGGTCCTTCTTAAGAATGTCGTGATCACCATCCTTGTAATTGCTCACTCTGCTGATAACTGTATAAAAGAGGTATACATGCTCAAGCTCTAGCTCTGGCATTTTGATTTCCTGTTGTTTGATTCTCTCTCTCTCTCTCTCTCTCTCTCTCTCTCTCTCTGCACAGATGTTAAGGAACTGCAAGGTAGCTCGTATACTACCAAGGATTATTGAATTTGCAAAGAATGATAGAAGTGCTATTCTTCGTGCCAGGTATGAGAAGCACCAATATGGAGTTGCGACATAAATACTTGATGGGAGCTTAAAAAGGTTTTCCCTAATTGCAGGTGTTGTGAATACGCAATACTAATGTTAGAGTGCTGGGTTGATACTCCAGAAATACAGAGATCAGCTGACCTGTACGAAGACCTTATAAAATGCTGTATAGCAGATGCAACTACTGAGGTATTTACATGGTGTCATTGATTCATTCTCGGTTTCTTGTCATTTCATGAGAGGAATGCTGTTTAAAGTTTTGACTGGGATACCACAAGGTCATCTCTTCCCCCAGTAAATTTAGAGCACATTTTAGTGTTTTATTCCACATAGGTTCATTAAAACATAAAGTGAACCTATTACTAGCCCGTTGATTGTCAAGGTTGAGTACCTCTGAATTATCAATACATGCTCTATGTGGGGCAAAAGGAAAACCTGAACCTATGACTAGCCCATTGATTATCAAGTCTTAAGAGTGAAGTCTTGTCCAAACAGTGCATTATTTAGTTTGTCCCTTTTTGGTTAGTCATGGGTTATGTGGAGATTGTCAACTGAAAGAAGCCTATGAAGAATCTATAGTTATTGCAGTTCTCAACTTCTTGTCTTTTAGTTGTGGAAGTCAGAAGTCTTATGATTTCGGCTTTTTCCCAATTTCAAGGTACGGTCAAGTGCAAGGGCTTGCTACAGGATGTTCTCAAGGATATGGCCTGACCGTTCACATCAGCTGTACTCATCTTTTGAACCATCCAGACAAAAAGTATTTCCTTAAACTTATCTTGCGTTGAGGACCTTCAGACATTATTAAACATCTAATCATGTAACTACATTTTTTTTATGTAGATGATAAATGATGAAGATGCTGAGACACCTCAAAGGCATCTTCCTCCAGTTAAATTAGGGCAGCCTCAACCTAGTTCTTTCATTCCAGCTGTAATAGATAAAGTTGTTAAGGTCGATTCTGGGACATCATTTTCTTCTGGAGATGTGCAACCATCAGACAGACTTTACCTCCAGTGTGATGATATGACCTCAAAAGACCCAGATGAAGGCAATAAGGATGACACTTTGACTACTGGAAGTTCTTTTGAGGATAAGATCACACTAAGAAAAGTAGAAACTACAGACAGAGATACTGAGAAATATGATTCAGGTACCTGTCATGAAAAAACAAATTTTATCATTACCTGTAAACACTTGTTTTTTAATTTGTTTAACTGGAAATATTAGGCTCTGCTGACCAACTTATTGCATAAATTCAGGCAACAGTGCAGGTGTCAATTCATCAGCTTGTGACCCACCAACTGCCACTCCCATTACAACAGAAGCACCTTCAGAAATGTCACTGAATGATGCAGCTGTTGTAACAATTGTTCAAGATAAGGCTGAATGCAGGCTGAATGTTGAACCAATAACTCAGCAAGTTCAAGGACGAGAAGATCCTTCTGAATTGACGTGCCTGCCACCTGCAGTTAACTCGAAAGGTCCAGGGAACCTGCTAAAGGAAAATCCTGTTGAAGTAAGTTCTGGTGCTGGATCAAGTGGAAAAGTAGGAACTCATAAGAAGAGTGCTGTTTCTAAGGAGCCACGTGGTAGTTACACCCCTAACTTCCGGCGACCTCTCTTGAGTAAGCAGATGACAAATTGGTTTTATGCCAGTACAAAAAGTGATATACATGAGAAGCAACTCATTTTGGGAGAAATGGTCAACAACATGGATGTGCCCTCATCTCTTACAGAGGCACTTTCTTTAGGTCTAAACCCAATATCAGATTGGATGATGAAGGTATATGCATTCAGTTTCTTAAGGCAGTGTTTGCTAGAACGTGGATCAAAAAGCACTCAGGAAGTTGCACAAAATTTTGAGAAGGTTATGAGGCTTGTTTGTCGATATCTGGATGATCCCCATCACAAAGTGGCACAGGCCGCTCTCTCATCATTAGCTGAGATCATGCCAGCTTTCAAGAAGCCTTTTGAACATTATCTCGACAAGACACTGCCCCATATTTTCTCTCGATTAAATGATCCAAAGGAATCAATCAAGCAGCAGTGCTTGGGAATTTTGAAACATGCAAATGAAAGTTATCCCATTGATTCTCTTTTACCCGCCTTACTTCGTTCGCTAGACGAACAGAAATCTCCCAAGTCAAAACTGGCAGTTCTTGAGTTTGCAAATGCCTCTTTTGTTAAATGCACAGTCAATTCTGAAAGCTATTCTAGCAGCAGTTTCCTTAAGCCATGGTTGGGGAAGCTTGCCCTTTTGTTTAATGATAAAAACAAAAAACTGAAGGAGGTCACAGTGGTTGGTTTCTCATCTATTTACTCTCATTATGACCCTGAATCCATGTTAAGCTTTTTGGTCACATTGTCAATGGAAGAACAAAAGCGGCTAAGACGGGCAATGATGCAACTAATACCTACAATAGAAAGTGACTTCGAAGAGTTCTTGCAACAAAAGAGACATAAGCAAAAGGCATCTTTTGATGGTTTCACTGCTAAATCACCACTTCATCCTGCATCTCAATCTGCAAAATCACCCCTGCATCCTGCTTATCGATCTTCCAAATCACCTGCCCATCCTCGATCTGCTAAATCACCACTTCATTCTGCATATAAATATGCTAAGTCACCGCTGCATCCCTCATATCAACCTGCTAAATCACCGCTGCATCAAGCATACCAATCTAATTCTGTTAAGACTGATGATTGTTTCAGTTCTGCACTCCAGTGTCTCCCAAATATATCTTTGGAAGTCAAGGGGTACCGTACTGAAAGGATTGAGTTTGAATCTCCTAATGAATCTTATGGTCACAAAGCTGAAATGATGGACAAGAAGTCTTGTACCTTGAGGTCAAGGAATGATCTCCGGAGAAGAATTGACTTTAGTGTGATATCAGATAACATAGTTCAGAGTGCAAGCAGGGACAGTTGGAGTGCGAAGGTATTTGATGAACCAAATGATAATGAACTGCACATAAATACCCGAAAAAGCAAAGTTATGAGGATGAGGAATGACAGCCAGGATCATGAGGTAAGCATTTCCCAATCTGTTTTTTAGACCCAATTTCCCAGTCATCTCTCTCTCTCTCTCTTAAAATAGCACTTTGCACATACATCAGATCTCTAAAAATTTGACTAACCTGATGGTGTTTTGTTTGACAACTACTATTTAGCTTGTTCTCTTTCTGCAACAGTTATATGGTGTAAGTGTCTTATGAGCTTTCTTTTACAAAGCTTGGTAATGTATTTTTCTTTCATTTTCTATTAACAGAAGGCAGTGAGTCAATTGGAAGAAGATTCTGAGACGAATGGACACCCAGTGCCCACCAAGGTTAGATTATTTTGACGGGCTATTCTTGTTTCATATGTTGTAATCACCTTGATATCATTTTTCTTTCAGGGGTATTTCTCCTCCCCTGGTTATTTTGCTGGACATCACCTCATCTTGCACTCGTTTTCAGAATTTACACCAGATGTCTTCTTCCCTTCTTGAGATGCTTGATGATCCAGATGTGCCCACAAGAGAGCTTGCGCTTTCTCTGTTGGTTGAAATTCTTGAAAAGCACGTAAGCTTTTTCTGAGACTCGTTAGCAGTGACTACTTGTTTGCTTCCTACATCTACATGTGCCATTATTGGATACCATTTTCCATGATAACGACCCTTTGCCTTGCCCTTTCTGGTCCAGCGAAAGGCGATAGAGAACTGCATTGAACTTCTTATAGTTAAGCTGCTGCATGCAACCAAAGACGGTGCCTTGAAGGTAATACACTTGCAGTGCTTGGTTCAGCTCGCATTTGCTGATGCAACCAATCAACCATAAAGTTGGCATCTGAAGCCTTTATGTCACTGTCGCTGCAGGTTGTAAATCAGGCCCATATCTGCTTGACAACTGTGGTCACTCAATTTGACCCACTGAGATGCCTTGGGGTACGCTTGTTTTTGCATTTTTGTTAGTGTCATATCTGTCGATACCTTTTGAACTGAATCTCATGGATAGAGGCCTTGAACAGCTTGTTGCTGTTTTTTCCCCTTTATTACTGTTGTTTACCTTTTTTGTAAGCATTCTTATATTTCTCATTTAAACATGTAGGCCATAGCTTCTCAGTTGGCCAGCCAGGATGAGAAAATTCTTATTATAAGCATCAATAGTTTGAGCAAGGTAACCAGCTCACCAAGTTTCGTTGTGTAAATTTTATGCTTATCATGTTTGCAAACCAGTTAGGAAACTAGTGCTATGGCCTCAATTTTAGCTTTAACATATTCATGGGTTGAACTGGGAGTCAACTAGCATTTAGCTGCATGCATGTGTACAGCTCATCGTCTTACTTTGACCCGTGTTATGAGTTAGGTGAGGCATACAGCTAGCATGTAGTATTCCCCAAACTGGATACTCCTAATATTTATTCTTCCATTGTTTCAGCTTGTGATCCGATTATCAGAGGACAACCTGATGGCTCATTTGTCAACGTTTCTTCCTGCACTTCTGGATGCTTTCGAAAACCACAGTCCATACGTCCGCAAGGTTAATCCAGCCCCGCTTTGATTTTGATTTACATATCTAGTCCTCTAAGATCGCTCACTTTTTTTTTACCAGGAAATCTGTTCTTATTTTTCATCTCCTCCAAATTACTTCGGGTAAAAGACTAAAAAGTAATACTAGGAATTATTAGAGGTCAATTATTTAGGCAATACAATATACAGGTTGCACTAGAGGATCGTTATTGAACAATTTTGGCAAGGCAAATCATCAATTAAGAATTCTGCATTCAATGTGTGAAGAAAACCATAAATTCACTATAGCAGCGAGCATCTAAGAGTTGCAGTACCAATCGGCTTGAAAAAGGCTGGTACAAAATGGTCAACTTGGTCTGTTCATGCAAGGGTCCACGGACCACGGGCAAGAAGGCTCTTATTACTGACCTATGGACTGCGATGGCCACAATAAAAACTGTAATAATCATGCCTTGCTGTCTACTAGCATAGAATCAATGTGTTCAGTCTGAGAACCAGAAAATTCAGTAGCATTTCTTCCGCACATGTTTGGTCTGTTCCTTTCGGTTAGCCGGGCCATATCCCTCTTTACTGAACAGAGCTCAGTGCATGCCTGCACTGCATGGGGGTAACTTTATTCGGATGATCGGATCCAGTCAAGATAGGAGTCATGCATGTAAGCACCAGACTGGTGGAGCCCGGTGGTTTCCATGTAGTATTCAGTCTGCATCCTGATACTACTCTCTCACATTCATGCTATGCTATGCATGCTTTCTTAGCATATTTGCTTGACTGAATTGTCTGAATCTGAATCCACCACTACCAACCACCTTTTCACCAAGAGAAGAAACAAGGAGCCGTCATCAGCTAGGACCTGCAGTAGCTTTACATTTTACCTGAAGCAGCATTGTACTGTACTTGAAAGTTGAAACCACACACATACTGACATATATACCAAGTAGTAGCAGTAGTCGTCTTGTATTTTCTGGAATGGAAATATCTGCATTTGCTTGCTCCCTCAATCAAAAAAAGAAAAAGGGAAATGATGACATGAGTTGCTCATTCCACCCACGGCTGTGCGCTGCATGCAGGCTGCGATGGTGTGCGTGGTGGACGCATACCTGAAGCTGGGTTCGACGCTGCTGCCGTACCTGGAAGGCCTGGACACCGCGCAGCTGCAGCTGGTAACCACCTACGCCAGCCGTCTGTCCCAGGCAAGATTGATTGCGGCGGACGGCTGACGCAGCAGGGCACGACGGGCCGGCGGCCGGAGGAAGAGGATGTTCCGAGTGGGCGACTGCAGGCAGCGTGCTGCGTGCGTCGTCGTACCACCGGCTCCTTCTCATAACTCCCCTGTGCGCCCCGGAAGAAGAAGGAAGAAAGAAGAAGGAAGAAGGAAGAAGGAAGAACGAAACCAAGGGAGGCCTGTCCTTTGCCCTCCTGCGATCACGATTTATGAGCCTAGATTGATTGCACTGCGCTGTGGACGGAATTGTACCGTGCCGTGCTGCGAGCAGCAATGGCTGCTGCGCCTGGTTTTTCCTCTCCTGTCTCCTCCTCCTTCCTTCCTCCCCTGTGGAGTGTGTGTGCTGTGCTGTGCGGATGTTGTCATTTATAGTGGGAAGTAAAGGGTGAACAGTCAGTCGGTTATGAAATACTGCTGCATGCATTGCAGTGATGAAATTGAATAAGGAAGAGGAGCAAGATTTTTGTGAAATGGAACCTGGCCGGATTAGACTGGATGGATGCTATTCCAATATCCAAATATAAATCCCAAGTGCAAGTGGTTGTCTGGCGAGACCGATCGAGAGCACCAAAGGCTCGCTCTAGCTTGCTCATAGTGGCCTGGCCAGCACAGGCTGCTGCAGCTGCATGTGCACCATATCCCGTCGCTGATACTACTTGCTGCTTCATCAATGGGGTGCCTGACGAGGTGTGCCGGCCGTATGGTGTGTTGCTTGCAGCAGCCTCATCTCATGCATAGCATAGCATCCCCGTCAGCTTTGGTTGGCTTGGCCAATGGCCACTCCACTCCACTCACCACGGTCCATGGAGAAGAATTGAAGCAACTGCTGCGTGCTGGCTGCTGCGCTGCATCCATAGGACCATAATCGTCCACTCCTGAATCCTGATGAAGGCTTTCCTCATCTGACAGGCAGGCTTTTATATGTTTTTATTTAATCTACTTACAGAGCATTCAAAGAGAAGAAAACCGCTCATCAGCCCACGGTAACTAGTATACTACGGAGTACATACCATTACATGCACTGCTGTGTTGGGTCCCATTTCCCCCTCGTAAGTGCATGCCAAAATGTTAAGAAGAAGCCTTCCATCCATCCATCGAGGCTGTAAATTGGAGATGCACGAAATGATCAGGTGCACACGGCCACACATGGCAATTGGTGTATGGCATGATGCAGCAGCAGGAGCAGGATATACATGATATTCGTACGGCCGGGCACGGGGCACGCACGGCAGACAATGGGCATTGGCAGCCATGAACGCAGGTGCAAGGTGCAGGAAAGGAAAGGAAGGAGGCGGACGAACGTGCGCAGTGCCCTGCCCTGTCCACCCGGATTAGTGAGAGCGCAGCAGCAGCAGCAGCACGGGGAGGGCAAGTGAAATGGAGCCTGCAGCCAGCCTGCACTGCAGGGATGGCATGGCATGGGAGCAGCAGGGAGAAGAGAAGGCCGCCGGCCGCAATCATCGAGCGGAGCGGAGAGGCCGGAGGGAGGTCGGTCCAGTTCAGTTCAGTTAGCGAGGCTCGTCACAGCTCTGCTTGCGAGGGCGACGAGAGCCAGCACTGTGACTGTTGTGAGCGGGCCGGGCGCGCGCACATGGCGCGTCACGACGCCAAAGTCCCCCACCAATTTGGCAGAAAAGAAAGAAAGAAACATGCGTGCGGTGGATGGATAGAGCATCCCTCCCTGCTCTGCTAGTCCCTCGTCCTCCAGGAGGAACAAGATTACTGGCAGCAGTAATAAATTTTCTATTTCTTCTCCCCTGAAACAATAGGGGCACCAGTAATCTCCCCCCCTCCAGTTCCTGCTTAGTGAAGTTTTATTTATACTAATCTAAAACGTATTAATTTGCATGACAGCATGACTGCATGAGCAGATGGCCGGGTGGTCGGGGACGGAATCGAGGAGAACAAGACATCCCCCTCCGCCGTCCCGCGCCAGCACCGGTCGAGAGCGGGTGCCGCGGCCCATTAATGGTACTTCACGTGACCTGCCACGCCCCCACCTCCAACTACACTCTACTTACCCGGCCACCTCGCCTCGCTCCTCCACCCTCCCCTCCCCTTCCGTCCGTCCGTCCGTGTACCGTGTGCGTGCGCCATTGCCCATTGCGCCCTGCCTCCCTTCCCTTCCCTCCCTCACCAGTCACCGGACCCTTAGCCAAGTTGCCATTTCCCTCCCCTCCCCATACCTCACCTCCCCACTCACGGTAGCTGCCATTGTCGCCCTGTCTCCCCCTCCACGCTCTACCACACCACAGCGCCACGATCTCGGTCTCGCCGGTGCCACCCTGCTGGGCTCCGCCCCATACCCCCGCCGGCTCTGTCCCTGACGGTACGGACGTGGCCCGGCCGTCCGGCGCGGCAAGGAGGACACAGGCGCCACCGGCCGCGGAACCTCCGCTCTGCTCGCCCTCGCCGCGGGACCTCTGACACGGGGTAGCCGCGGAGGACGCTAGATCCGCGCGTCCGGCCCCGCCTCCACCGCACCGCCGCCCGCGGCGGCGGCGGCGGCGGCAGCGGTTCCCTCGTCCCGCGCCAACGCAGCTGCTGCAGTGCAGGTCCGTCACCCCCCTCCTCTCCCCCCGCCCGTCCTATGCTTCTCACTGCTTGGTGGCCGTGGTGGGTATTGCCATTTTTGGGTTGGTTTGGGTTGGGTGAGCTGTTCATCCGGGGGAGGGGAGGGGAGGGGAGGTGACCGTTCGCCGTCCCTGTCGCTCCCAAAAGCGGCGCCTTTTCAGCCGCGCTTCCGATTGGAGCTGGAGCTAGGCTCGGTTTGGATTACGGAGCTCCTCCTCCTCCTCGCTCCGCCTTTTTTTTAATCTCCTCGCTAATCCGATCTAATCGCAGTCGCCTCCCACTCTATCCTGAAGTAATTAATGCCCGTAGTTACTTCTCTCCTCCTAACCTCTGCCTTGCCGCATCCATGGGGACCAGCGCCATCGCCAGCTTTCCCTCCGCCACGCCCATTGGCTCCGGTGCCGTTGCCGACTTGCCGTTGCCATTGCCATTGCTGCGCCTTGTCCTCCTCCTCCTCCTCCTCCTCGGTGGTGGGATAACGACGGCTGCGTCCCCGCCAACCGCCGCGTCCTACTCCTCCCCGATTCGGTTGTTGCCGGCTCCGTTCCGCCGACCAGGTAACATGCGCCTCTGCTCTGCTCTGCTCCGCGCCGCCCGTCCCAATCACGCCATTCCTGCCGCTCGCCCAGCCGCCCCACTGCATGTAAATGTAATGTAATTTATTATTATTCGGTTCACCGCTGCGTCTCCTCTGACGAGATGAGATTCGGTCGGGTCTTTTTCCTGCGTCCGTCACCGACTCACCGTCCGTCCGTTCGAGCGGGCAAGAAAATAAAAAGGCCGGCGCCTTTCCTCCGCACCGCAAGCCAGCTGCTGCTCCGGCCGTCGCAGCTTTCTTGGAGCGTCTGTGGGCACACAGCGCCTTGGTTTGTTGGGTAGGAAATCGCCCGCCTTTCGCGGCGTGGTTGCGACATTGGCAAAGCTCTTCTTCCTTCCTCTCCGCTGTTTCCGCTGCGTTCGCGTGCAAGTTCCTGCCAAAGCCAAGAGATTGCTACTGCGTCGAGTCGAGGAGCCATTTTCCTTGCAGCCTGCATAGCGAAAGATAAAGGCAGGCAGGGCAGGCAGAGAGAGAGAGAGAGAGAGAGAGAGAGAGAGCGAGCCGCAGCGGCAGCTTTTGCACGCCCGCGGCACATCTTTTTATCCCCGCTAGCTAGTTCGTCTCTTGTGGCCTTTTCCGGGTGCCGTCGGGCGAAATGTGAATATGTGATGATGAGTTCTCGTGGCGTCCGTCGATCTGTTCGCCATTCTCCCATCATCATAGTTCCCTGTCGACTGTCGTCCGTCCTTGGCGCATTTGTTCTCGTCCTCGGGGGAGCGAGAGGCGTGTGGGGGTTCGCGCTTCACGTGTTGATTCCTCGCGCTCCCGCACTGCCTCCTCGTCGGATTTCGTGATGTGGAGGCCGCTTTTTGGACGCAGCTGATCAGTTGTTGTATTTTTCTGTTCCGTTCTCCCCGCTCCTGCCTTGTCCGGTTCTTCTCTCTCACTATCTGTCTTCAAAAGTTTTAAACTTTGAAAAATGTCTGTTACTGCTAGCGTGATGGCGACGTGATTACTGAATCAGATGAGCTATGGTTCTGATTTGCAGGAGGAAATTGTGAATGAAAGGGGCTCAGGATAAGAGGCACAGAAAGAAGCAGGACCTCCAGGTTCTCGCGCCCTTCCCGGGATGCCTGGGGAGGATGATCAACATGTTCGACCTCAGCAACGGCGTGGTTGCCACCAAGATGCTCACCGAGAAGGCACATAGAGATGGTACCTATTTCTCTTAACCCTTTCTGCTCCATGGTATTGTAAATTTTGCATGATTTTTTTCTGTTCCCTGGGATGGGTTTCTTCTTGTTCTTCTTCTGCTTCAGTGTGTGCAACGTTATCCACAGAATCTCTGATGCAGTGTAGCATATGCTTTGCAGTTTCTCCAGCTGGAAAAGACCGGAGTAATACTTTCAAGATGGCAATTAACCCCCCAGCTCAGACTGAAGATAAACAAGTATGTCAAAAAAAATTATGTTTCTTCTTTCGTCGAAACAAAACTTGAGCACAACTGGAAGTTACACGATTTTGTTCATCTTCTATGATTTACCTGCAGAGAGATAGTCAGACAAGAAGGAATTCCCCTACTAAAAGATCAAACTCGCCTACTAAAAGATCTGGTGGGACACCTGTTAAGATGCTCATGGAGCAGGACATGTGGAAAGAAGGTGTGCCTGATGACGAGCCACTGAATGTTGTTGCAAGATTAATGGGTCTACATGACCCTCCAGTTCAGCAATCCAATTTCCCTTTAGGAAGACAATTGGATAAGGAATATCAGTTTGGTGGTTTTGAAGAGAACTACCGGAATCTCAAGCCAAAGAAGGAAAGCAGATGCCATCAAAACCAAAAGGCAGGGCCACGCCATCAGCACACTTGGAATGGTTTTGGTGACCAACCATCAAGAATCAATAGCAGCCAGAGCAAGCACCAAGGAAATGAGCCTTGTTGTGAGAAGAGGATGTCACTTGTTCGTGAGAAGTTTGCTGAAGCGAAGCGTCTAGCCACGGATGAGAAGCTTCTTCATTCGAAGGAGTTCCAAGATGCACTGCAGTTTTTAAGCTCAAATAGAGAGCTCTTCTTGGAGTTCCTTGATGAGCCAAATCCTCTGTTATCAAGCAACCGTTATGAGTTCCAACCTGTTGCACCACATTCTGAAGTGAAGCAAATAACCATACTGAAGCCATCAGAACCAACAAAGAGAAAAGGCAGCATCCTTATAGGGAGACAACTGTTTTCAGATGGAGATGAAAGTGAACGTAACAGATACAGGCGCCATCAGAGTTTAGATGTTTCCCCAGCAAATTCAAATTTGTCTGAGCCAACAAAAATTGTAGTACTAAAGCCAGGACTCTCCAATTCTCATGATTCCAGGATTGCGAGGTCTTCATTATCATCTGCAGAAGACAGTGAAGATGAAAGTATGATGACGGTTGATGAAACCGTGTGCTCAAGAAGATTGGCAAAGGAGATCACTTGGCAGATGAGGATGCGGCTAAAAGACAAGCAAGACGAAGAGAGCATGCTCTCACGTGAATACCCTGACTTTTATATCGGAGATGACTCCTTCGGTAAATCAGAAGTTGAGATTGCAAAAGAGATGTCTGGTGAAACAAGTGAGGAATTGGAGTTTGGCACTCCAACTTCTGGGCGTTCTTGGGATTTTCTGAGTAGAAGCGGAAGTCCTTACTCTGCATCATGCTCTAGTCAGGCATCCCATAGAAGGGAACCATCAGTAGTTAGGGAAGGAAAGAAGAAGATTTTAGAGAGATGGTCTATGGTATCATCCACAGTCAGTGGTGAAGAAGAAATGGAAGGTCGCAGAAGTACAGGCACACTTGGTGACATGCTCACAATACCGAAAGTCAAGGACCAGGAAGAAATTGGAGCTGAAACACTGGGGAGCCCAGCACTTGAGCTGGAACCTGAAGAGTCTTTCTCATGTTTGCCAAGATCTCGATCTCTTCCACTTTCTTTGTCCTATGGAGTCGCTGAGTCAAATGGATTAGCCTCTGGCACTCAGGAAGCTGAAAAGGAAAGAATCAGGAAGTCATCATCATTTAGGGAAAAAGTTTCTAGCCTGTTTTCTAAAAATAAGAAATCAACTAGGGAGAAAGTAGATCCATCTGCGAGCAATAGACTCAAGCATGGAGGGGCTGTGACTACTGGTGATGTGAAGGAAGGCTGGAACCATCTTGCCCTAGAGAATCTTCAGAAACAAAGTACTTGTCTAAACACAGATGAGAAGAACAATGTGCAAGGACTCGTGACTAGTTCTTGTGATACTAATGATACAGCTAATATCCCTGCCAAGGTAATTCAACATCTATCTTTTTAAAGCTGGTGCTCATGGTTTTCATACAATCACTTGTGTAATCCTCAAAAGTCCAAAATATGATAGTTAGCTTTGCTGTGTCAGGATATTTCCTCCATTTCAAGTCTTGGCACCCCAGGAATCTTTGGTGACCCTCAGGACCAACCTAGTCCTGTATCTGTACTAGATGGACCGTTTATATGTGATAACAGGAGGCTACTGTACTCATCTGAAAATTTCATAACTTCATCCCCACGTAAGCCTGAAAACCTGTTTCATCAAAACTTTTAGCTGTCTAGCGCAAGATGGTCTATCTCAAATGGCATTTTTACATATATGTGCAGAAGCTTTGTCGAGGTCTCCCCTGATCGGATCATTTTCACGGTCACTGTCATGGGAGGATCCCCCGCTGGAAGTCATGTCACCAAATTCTTTGAGACTCTCAAGGCTTTTCTCAAAGGCTGATGAAGATCTAGATTCACTGACGTTTATCCAAAAGCTGGTCCACTCTTGTGGCATGGATCGAGAAAGTTGCGTATTAGCTGACCCTTTGAACCCAAATTTGCTTGATAAGATTTCAGATTATGAAGAAGATGGAATTAAGTTTGGGAAAAGGCGGTCAAAACAAAGGCTTCTTTTTGACGCTGTAAACGAAGCACTCACTGAGATTGCTTCGATGGCGGAACTGGCTGCATACCCCTGGGGTAGATCATGCTCTTGGGAGCACAGGGATTGCAAGAATGGTTCCAGTAATTCAGCGGCTGAGGAAATTTGGCGGGTCATTAGGAACTGGTCGATACTTGAGAAGTATCCTCCCGGCGAAGCTATTGAAAGAAATCTCTTGCTGGAGATGATACTCAAGAGGGAGGTGGCTGAGCCAGCCAGCGCTGACACAACTCGGTTAGAGATGTTTGATCTCAACGCCACGGTCTGCGCCATGGTCTTGGAGGACCTGGTTGAAGAGACAGCTGTAGATCTGACTAACTGCTAGTGAGGTACCTCTGTCCTCTAACTAATAATCTTGCCTCTGCTCTCTAATGTTGCTGTTGGTGTGATACTTGCTGCTGTAACACTGCTCCATTTATTGACGCTATTACTGGCTGAAATGTGATGCCAAATGGGTCTCTACCTTGTTTACATTTCTGTTTTGATCTCTGATATTTGCTCTAGCCGTTAACTATTAATGGTTTTGCAATGAATTATGCCATTGTTGTGCCTATATATAGCCGTTTTACACACACAAGACAAATAATAATAAGTTGCATGGCTCCACACTTCCACAACACTAGTTTGTTGATGCTGCCTGTAGTTGAGATTGTCTCACTCGGGATGGAGAAAAAGGAGGGTTAGAAACAGGAGGAAATAGTGGTGTACTACTGCTGTCTTCTTTGTGGTGGGGACCTATGCCTGTTTGGATCGATGAGTCGAATGCATGGTCTGGTGCAAAAGACATGAAAACATGCACATGGCATCTTGGAGCCTGTTCTGTCCTGTCCACACATCTCACAAGGCACAAGATGATCCTTGTGCATGTCAACTGTCATTTTGTTTATTTGATTCGAGGACACCTTTTGTTTAGTGGAGTCTAGTTTAATCCAAGCTTAGTACTCCCATGCCACTAGGCTGAAACATAGTACATGCTTAGCAGTAAGACAAATGTTGCCTGCCCATTGGCATGGTTTATTTTGGTGAAGGAATCAGCCAGACTAAACTGCCTTGTCATCTCCTCGAGATTGGCGTGTTTTGGGGCCCAACCTCCATAAACAAAAACTAACTGGAGCCGAGAATCTCCTGAGCAGCTTTCATATCACGGTTACATTTGGGAAAGAGTAATTTGAGGTGAAGCTGAAGACCACGGCATCAAACATGGAACTTTGCCCTGGTGTCTCGCGCCACTCCACCAGTTAGTTTAAACCAATTTGATACATGCATATACTACTCTTGCTGTTGCTTGAAGAAAAGAGATGTGCTTGTGATGTTGATGTTGCTGCCTGGTTGGATTATTAGGGTTCTTGTGGGCTTGTGGCCTGTGGCTGCCATTGCCATGTGGCCTGTGGGCGACAGTGGCTCCATGTGGGCGTGCCACATGGGCCCACATGCCAGGCAGAGGAGGCTGTGGACTGATGCTGCTGATTGCTGATACCGGGGGCGGGGGAGGGGGCGGCGGGCCGCTGCCGCTGCTGCTGCATGCTACAGGTCACTGGGGACCTGGAGGAGTAGCCAGCATGCAGGTGGTGGCCAAAGCCATGGCCGGGCAGGTAGCTTAGCCCTGTTCATCTTTTGCTCACTTTTCAGGCGAGCATGTGAATTTCCCTGGAGCATCTGCAACTCAGCAGCGTGATTTCGCCCTCATCTCTTTCGAGTTGCCACTGTTTGTGATCTGATCTCTAAAGAAAAACACAGCAGCAGTCGGCCTCAGTCCTCTTGTTTTCTAGCTAGGGGCGAGCTCTATGACTGTTGTTAATACTTACAGTACATTGCTTTGTCTCTCCGGTAACAATTCATTGGTAGTGGTTGCATTGCATGGGGACTGAACTGACTGTAGTGACAGCAGGGTAAAGAAATGTTTGTTACTCCTATAGTTGTATGTACAGTGTGCCTTTTCGCTGCATTGCATGCCATCATCAGCTAGCTTTTCGCTGGTACTTGTGAACAGTAGCAGTAGCTAAAGCTACCACATGCATCTCAATTCTCACAAGAAAGATGGTAAAGATGTACGTAAACGAAAAGTGTTGAGATCAGATGCCTTTGTTTTGCAGCTCTTCATCGTCTGCCTTTGTTTTGCAGTGTCTGTTGCTGCTGATGCAGCCATTTGCTGGATTTGGAGTGGAGTGCTTGGTCATTGCCATGGGATCCAATCCAAAGCCTGAAGAAGGCTGAAAGGCTATCAGTTATTGTCATGAAATCTGCCTTCCCCCTGCAGCCGCTGCCGCCAAATTGCTGTAGTTTTTTGCGGTATGATATGAATGAATGCCATGGGCTGCTTGCATGCTTTGCTATTGAAAAGTAGGTTGGTAGGTACTACTAGTACGTTGGTACGTACTGCCCCTGTCCTGTGGGCCTGTGTTGTATAGTTGGTTGGTTGGTTCTTCTCGTCCAGATTGCATGCACGCAGTGTGTGTACAGTGACTGACTGACAGGTGTTGATCGAGCAACATTGATGAATTGGGGGCTGCCATGCCACTGCCACCACCTCCACGACGGCTCACAACGGTCTCTGGCCGACCTCTGCCTGCATGCTTTCTCACCGGTCCTTGAAGCATGCAAGTGTATGATGACTGATGAATGAAAAAAAAAAAAGGAAAAGGAAAAGGGTGGTTGTTGCTTGTTTGATCTGCCATGGCGTTTGGCAAGCAGACAATTCATCTAGTAGATACTAGAGTTGATGAAATATTCATTCATAATAACCTTGCCTCTCTTTTTTTTAATCTTCCTCCCGTATTTCTCTCACTTGTTTCCTTCTCGTTCTTGTCCACGGCTGTGTGTTGCCCCGGTGGCCGGCTGGGGCGGTGGTCCACTGCTAAACTACTGCATGCAGCTTAATTATATTGGCACAGCAGAGAAGTACCCAAACCCATGCAAGGACGTCGTCCACATCCATATGCATGCATGCAGGATCATGCAGCAGTGAACCCTACTGGTACTAGCTACCTCAATGCATGCATGCATCCCCTGATGGACGGCCAAGATCCGAAAGACAAAGAGGACCAGCTTCACCCTCCGCTGCATCTGGATACAGCGCAGCTCATTGCAAATAACTAAAGACCTTCATCTCTATATAAGAAATAAAAAGATGATTTATCGCCCAAAAAAAAGAAATAAAATGGTTCAGAGATACAAGTCCATTCGGGTCAATTAGCATTCTCATTCACTTGCGGCAATTGTACACTGCGCTGTAATGTTCCCCTTTTACCCCTTCATTTGATACATTTTTTTTATAGAAATATGGTGAGAAATTAAGATGTTTTCATAATGATATAGTCAAGTAATATATTCTGATCTCATCTAGTTATGTTGTCGATCACTTGATCCATATACAGTCTTAGATATTCGTAATCAAAGGTAAAATTATTTGAGTGTTTGGCATACAACGAACCTAATAATAAAAAAGTAAATATCACTTATGCTAGCAATATGTAAAATTTTTCATTGCTAAAAATGTGTGTGTGTGTGTGTGTGTGTGTGTGTGTGTGTGTGTGTGTCATTCAAGGTCGATAGATCGACCAAACTAAACATGCAAAAAGCAGAAGATGAGGCCGCCCGGGCAGGCATATATTGCCAGTGACCAACTGATCATCAACCAACCAATATAATGCATTGCCCTTCCAGCTACAACTACCACTACTGGTACAGATCTCAACTCCCAGCCGGTACGTACGTTCAGTGGTCCAATTCCACTCCCATCAATCACTACCTAATGTGATCTAACGCTATACTGCCCTGCATGCATGCGTGCCCTCTCTCAAGTCTCAAATAAACATACTGTACTCAGCTGGCCAACTGCTGGTCCCATCCATGCATGTACAGATAATGTATCCACATGCATGTGTATACCATCATACGTACATCGTATATAATTGTATTTGTATATATGCATACGTCGTCTTGGTTTGATAGCACATCTTCAATTTGCTGCCAAAGCAAAGTTGTTGTCAAGATGGTGAGAGATGCCATATACATATGGCTTGGAAATACATATATGAATGAGAATGAATATAGTCGATGTGCATAGCAGCAAAGAAGAACTGACAAGCACGACTATGTAGGCTGTAGCTACTACATATATAGAGTTTGATTGATTGCTTTCCATTAGGCTTAATCCGTATTAGAAAAATCTTATGTAGCATATATATAACCCAAGCCAATGCAACGTAAATGTATGTTGTGTCTTCGTGGTTGTCCTGTTTAGGCAAGCCAGACATGTTTAATAAAACTATATATGTTTGATTGTTGACATTTTGTTAAATGTACTCACATCCATATTGTAGTGGAGATCTCATGTTTCTAGTAGAGGTATGTTGGGTGAAAATATTTTCTTTGTGTGACTATTAGTTTTTTTTGCAAATATGCATTTGTCCAATACGACCGACTACGGCGTACTAGCTATAATACTACATCGAGCTTGCTTTTGACTTTTGAGCACCGTGCAAGTTAATTTGGATAAATCTATGTCGAATCAAACACAAGCAAAATCATGCATACTGCATTAGTGTAGATATATAGACTAATAAAATTATGTTTACATTTTGTTAAATGTACTCACTTTCATATTCTAGTGGAGATCTCATGCTTCTAGTAAAGGTACTCCCCTGTCTCATTGCAAGTGTCGTTTTTTATTTTCACACTTTTTGTTTAACTGTTCGTCTTATTTAAAATTTTTATTTAAATATTATTTATATTGTTATGACTTGTTTGTCAATAAAAACACTTTAACAACGATTTATTTGTTTTGCTATTTTCATAAAAAATTGAATAAAACGAATGGTCAAATAAGAAATGTGAAAGTCAAAAATTACACTTTTAATAGAGCGGATCGGAGGGAGTATGTCGGATGAGAATATTATCTTTGCGTGACTATAGGTTTCCGCAAATTTGCATTGTCCAATACGACCAATTATGGCGTACTAGCTATAATGCTATACTGATCAACTTGCTTTTGAGCACTGTGCAAAAGCTATGCATAAATCTATAGATAATCAAACACAAGCAAATCATATTGCATAAGTGTAGATATATAGACTAATAATAATGCAAGCGACCAATCATACCTGTATAGAATTAAAAAAAAAACAGGTATATATGACATATAGTATCATTTGCTCCCGGTTGCGTTGCAGCTGCAATGCATGAGCTGTATATTCGCTCTCACATAAAACGCATCATGTGAGACGATGAGCAGGCGTGTACGTATAGAAAGCGTGCATGCGTGTAACTTATGCGCGCAGACGCAGCACACTCCCGGAAGGCCCACCTGCCAGCCAGTACACTCCAGTGCAAGGACTAATCGTCCCGGCCCCTACACACACCTATGGAGCGACGACTCCCGCTGTCCCGTCAAATCAGAGACGTCCTGCATTGCATGCACGTAAATAAAAAGATTCAAGCTCAAACAGTATGGGAATGAAGCTTATTCAATGGACTATAGCTATCTAGTTGAATTCCTCGGTACAATATTCTTAGGGGCCATTTGGATCATTTTATTTAGAGAAATTGAAATTTACTACTTAATAAACTAGGCTACTTGATTGGAATTTGATATATATTTCACCATTTTCCAGAGTTCACATATAAGCTTATCTCAAATTCATAGGATGAGAGATGAAAATTGATTATATAGGTCACCATGCTATGTTTCTAATTTTCAACTTATATTATATAACACGTTTTTCAACTCGCTCCTCTAGGGTGAAAACACAACACATAAGTTTCTCTCTCGTATAGCCAACAATAATATACAAATATATTATATATATAACCATATTAGCTTAACTAATATGTGTCTAAATTATAACTATTAAAATAAATTTAATTCCAAAGATCTAAACGAGGCCTTAGATATTTGGACCGTAAGGACATACCATTATTCAGCGAGAATGGGGGTTTACTCACATTAAGTTAGTCGCCTAGTAGAAAATAACAAGTCTGGGATCACTAATACTCTTTCTTCTGTCGCGAGTTAGATTCAACTTTGATGTAGAATTGTTCTAAGTCAAACTATTTAAAATTTAAACAACCTTATAAAAAGTGCGCACACCAATACTTACGATACCAAATCAGTATCAATGGACTTATAGTGTACTTATTTGGTATCGTGGATGCTGTTAACTTTTCCTATAAAGTTGATTAAACTAAAGATTTGACCTAGGGTCATCCTGGAAATTGATTTGATTTGTGTATGTAGTATTCCCTCCGTCCATGAAAGAATCACAATTCCTAGAATCCGTGCCAGTCAAATATTTTAAAGTTTGACTAACTTTATAGAAAAGAGTAACATTTATGAAATAAAATGCACATTATGTAAAAATATATTTTATAATAAATCTAATGATACTAATTTGATACCATAAATTTTAGCATTTTGGTTCAACGAGTGCACGCCACACAGCTGCCAAATGAAAGCATATAGGAGTATATTATTAGCCGCAATCTTAGAATTGGAACATATGTCAAAGTGGACAGATGCATGGATGAATGCATGGTCCAACTCCAACTAACAGGCAGGCACATCCAGAGGACCAGAGATTAAATTAGGAGCAAGGGTGACCAACATCAGTACGCTATAAAGCCCAGTTTTCTTATTCTTGTTGAACTGAATATACACAGCAGGACCACAGTACCACTGCTCATATCACCAAACATTTTCACGTGCTTCTACACAACACAAGCTGCTTCATGCTTGCACTGATACGCAACACACAACATTCAGTTCATAATTACTTTTTTTCTAGATAACCCAAAAGTTCTACCACTCAAAGCACAACATCGTTAAATCCTAAAATATTCGTTTCCATAGGGTGTCGAACTTAAGATCTCATGCTCTTGTAGCCATGAAGAATCTTATGGGCCTTGATTCCAGAATTTTGCATATTTTTTTTTTCGTTCTTTCAGAGGGAACAAGTAACCAAGCCTTACATACTGAAGCAATAGAAAAAAAAACTATGAATGAAAACAGTGTCCTTTTTTCAGTGAGCAGCAATTCAGCTCACAATTCAAGGATCTGCTGTGTGCACATGCGCCAGAAAGGACACTGTTTCCATTCATAAAATTTTCGTAACATACATGCATGGTACTGACTGCCAGACATCAGCATAGAAAATTGGGACTGTGGTACTGTCATTTTTTTTCTAATAATATCAGTGATAGTAGAGAGATTGCTAATTTAGGACCATTCAGAGATGCTGCAAACTTGCAACTTATTTAGCTAGGTGATACTCTGCAACATGGCAGATTTTCCTAAGCAACCACATGAACTAAAACTTGTATACTACTGCGACAATCAATACTCCAACTGCCTGACCTAGCACAGATGGAATCCTCTTACTCTACTTGGGCCATTTTAGTGCATGTTTGGATCCCCTTCTCTAATTCTAGAGCTCTAAAAAACTTCAGAGTATTTTAGCGGAGCTTTGAGATGTAAAGCTTTAATATAAGGTGGGCTAAAGTTTAGAGCTAATTTTAGATCATGCATTTGGCCAAAAACATGACATGCGTTTATCAGGCCACATGAGGCCACTTAAGTGGTTTTCTCCTTAATACGATAGTACACTCTAAAAAACAATTCAGCACTGGTCTGTGCTACAACTAAGCTGACAGTTCCCCCGCCAATCAAGAATAATGTTGTTTTTTTCTGACGGGGAATCAGGGGCGGTATTATCAAATTACAATTAAAATCATGACATGCACGTTTATAACTTGTCACACTATATATAATTTGTCGTGTGGTGCTAGAGAGATCACAATCACAACACATGCTATAATTTGTCTGTGCATCACACTGGATGAGGTGGCAGATCTTGATTAATTGTGCTCATTAAGATGGCCCGGCCGGGAGAGAGGAGCATCTGGATGCAGATCAGGTGCATGGTGACATACAAAATGAGGTAAGTGTACCTACCGTGGGAAGGGAGGATGTGCTAGCTTATAAAAACAAAATGTTCCAACTTGAGAAGAAAAATATCCTTGCTTAAAAAGACATGTTCTACCTTTGTGAAAAAAATATTTTAACTTCACTAGGAAAATGCAGCTAACTTCATATATAAGAAAATGTTTTAGCTTCATGACCAAAATGTTCTTAGTTTAGGAGAAATTTATCCCAACATCATGAGAAAATATGTTCCAACACTACGGGAAGAACATTTCAACATCACAAGGAAAATCTTACATATTAGGGAAAAAAATTCATGACATATTCATGTGAGGTTATAAAATTAATCAGAACATAATTTAAAAAACTGATAACAGAATTTTCCCCTAAGTCAACTACCAAAACAAAGAAAAAAGGACTTTACTAGAAGATCTGAAAAAGGTAGAAATAATTATTAACTAAATTATTTATGACAATAAAATTAGTTAGAAGTAATAAATAATAAAATTTAAAAAAACCAAGTGTCTAGTCCATAGCAGCCATGTTCCTGTTCCCATTTCCAAAACGAGAACGGGAACGGAAACTTAGATATTATTTTATAACATGGGAACAAAAATATTTGAGTTTCTAGAATATAGAAATTCCCAAATCGTGGAACATGAGAACGGAAACATGGGTGATATTTAAGTTCCTAGGCTGCTAAGCGTGTCAAAAGAAAGAAAACATAGAGAATGGAAACCAAGAAAGATGAAATGAACCAGTTTCATGGGCCGCTCTCCCTACCAAACCAGCCCAGCCCAGCCCAGTCATGCCCGTGCACCGACAGAGAGAGAAATCGGCCCAATAGCCCTGCGTTTACACCTGTTTGCTGTTTTTCTTCGTTTCCGCCGCTCACTTCAGCCTACACGCTCGATTCGGCCTTTTTCCGCATCCACGGGGCCAGGCCGCCGCCGCCGCCGCCGCCGCCCTACTCCCAGCTGCATCCTTCGCCGGCGACTTGCGCCCACCACGGAAGGTACGGCCGTCCCCCCCTCTCTCCACTTCTTCTCTGCGAAACTGAGTACCCGACCCCCGAACCCTAATTCAAGCTACTGTATTTGGCTATCTGTATGCGGATCTGATGTAATCACAAGTCTAAGTGTCTGCATGTATTGTGCCTGCTAATTTCGTTTTTTTCTTTGGCAAAATGCTTTGTTGGATCCGCCGCTGCCTCGTGCATTCTATTCTAGGATGGCGACGCTGAGGAACCTGAAGATCAAGACGTCGACGTGCAAGAGGATCGTGAAGGAGCTGCGCTCGTACGAGAAGGAGGTGGAGAAGGAGGCGGCCAAGACCGCCGACATGAAGGACAAGGGCGCCGATCCCTACGATCTCAAACAACAGGTGCTGACAAGTCCCTCTGGTTCTCGGAGCATTCTTCTACTACTACTTTTTTTTCTCTCTATCTCTCTCTCTCGCTTGATGCAGTTATTGACCACCCTTCCTTGCAAAGCAAACTGAGATCATAGTATGTTTTGTTGCTGAAGGTTTACATTACAATGACTGTCATTTGTTGTGATCTGATATATTTTACAACAGTTCTTGTGGTAGCATTGCTCGGTGGTCTTTCAGTCTTATTGCTGTGCAGTAATTGGGTTTGGTTTAGCCTTGGAAAAATAGTATGGTTCATGGGTTTGAAGTTTCTGCATTTCCATCCAATTCAGAGGAGATACTTTGTTAATGGATCGTCGCTGAAAATTATATTCTAAGAAAAATATGTGGGCATCTGATCCCTTGAGGCTGTAAGGATAGGAGTAATTGATTGTTGATCATCGCGTTGCTGTTTTCTTTGTCCTAGCATTAAACCGATTTCGCATTTCTCACATTGCTCTTTTCTTTGTCCTAGCATTAAACCGATTTCTCATTTCTCAGATGCATTGTGTTTATCAGGCCACATGAGAAGTGGTTTTCTCCTTTTCATGTAACTGAGGTTGTGAAAAGGTCATTGTTGAAATTGTCTGCTGTTCTGATCCCAGAACTCACAAGTATGTCAAAAACTTAACTTCACCTATGCAGGAAAATGTTTTAGCTGAGTCGAGGATGATGGTCCCAGACTGCCACAAGCGACTTGAAACTGCACTGGCTGACTTGAAAGCAACACTGGTACGACATAAAAATTCTGTGTCCGTATCCTTAAATATTGTGCATTATTTTCTTCGTCCTTTTCAATGATTATGTCGCAGGCTGAACTGAAGGAGTCAAATGAGCAAGGTGCTGAGATTGGAGAAGCTGAGAGTACAATCGCAGAGGTTGAAGCAGTTGTCAAGCCAACAGAAGATTAAATTTAAAACTCTCAGTTTGCTGAACTGTTAGCACGCATCCTGTTTTATCCTGTTGAGCCCTTGTGAGCTCGTTACCAGATGTGTAAAGTCTGAACTCCTGTACCAGTATCATTACTTCAAGTCTTCAACCTTGAAAATTGAAAGATGCTGTCCGGAAGACCGGAATTGTGTTTACTGCTCTCCGTGCATTTTCTTCATTGCCAGGGAATGCCAGCACAGCAGACATGTTTCGTTTCTGTTCCCAAGTTTAAGGCCGATGTATAATTTCATGGCACAATTACCAAGACTTAACCGAGCCACATGAATTTTACGGAGATGAAACTCCTCTTGATGAAACTACTTTATTTAATAACTCTGCCAAATCAGCAATTTTGCTTATGTGACACCCTATTTAATGTGCATGATACTCTCATGAAACATGCATTAAGACTAGCCTCAGTGTCAGAATGGGAGAGCACATCCTTTGCTTCTCTGCAAGCACGTTAGTGTGTTGCGACGGTCAAAGGTAATATTTTGTCGCCGGTCAAAGGTAATATTTTGTTTCTGTTGAATTATCTCCAGAAGATCAATTTTGTATGTGGTAAAAGAATGCAGGGTTGCACAACACAATCACTGTTGGTTAAGCTTTGGTTAACTTGCATAGATATAAATTTCTATACATCATATTGCTGTACAATCTTCTATCATTTGTGTGTTGTTTTGGCAGATATAACTAATTGTAGTTTCCTGTTAGTAAAGGGGGGAAGAAAAAAAAACGCTTTACAAAAATGCCTCTCGGATCAGCCGTGCAAATACTCGTGATGACAACCGACTCAAGACATCAGGTAGGATCTTCGATGAGATGCCTGGCAACACAGGTAGAAGCTCTTGTACTACAGACACCATGTTTACGTCCTGCCAACGACGAAAATGAATGTCAGCAACCTTCAACATTGGTTCTTTAGTTAAAAAAAAAAAAAGGAGCAGAGCTTAGCACCCATACCCCGCCCACTGTTGGAGTTGCTGTCCCAGATGTTAGGAACTTCACAACCTTCTCAACATTGTTCAAGATGACTCTGTCTTCCTCTGTGATTGTTGGAAGCAATGCCCTGGCCCTAACAGGAACCATGCTGAAAACTGGGGTGGCCCTTCCTATCCCAAAAGATGCAGCAATCTGGATTAATTGCTCCCTTGAAATTGCATCAATGGCTTTCACAATCTGTAATGCAGAAAATAAGAAAGCTTTAGTCAGAAATTTTGAATGAGCATTTGCTTATATCAAGGAAACTAATGTCAAGTACAGCTCATGGTTCATAAATAATTATCGGCTGCTGTAACATAAGAGCTTACCTCATCAAGAATGAATTCCCGAAAGAAGTTTCCCCTCTCAGAGAGTAGAAAAGCAAGAGCTGCACGAGCTTTAACTGGCTGCTCAGGCTGGGCTATGGCCATTGGAAATACAGGAACCAAACTGGTGCTAGGTTGACCTCCTAAATCAGCCAGCTCAGCCATGTTTCCCTTCAAGTTCTCCCCACCACCGCTCTTTGCTGCGCGAATAAAATTCTCAAAAGCTTGCATAACATCAATGAACCTTTCTGCATCAAAAACACCAGTTTTGCCATATATTGTGTAACGCAAGGCACTCCTTAGTCGAGGTGATTCGTCTGTTAGTAGCCTCTGATATTGTCAAATAAAACCACAGATTAGTAAAATGGAACTTTAAAGCAAATCCCCCATCAGAAGTTCTTTGTGCCTCCTATGTGTGTTCCTTTGATAGAGGAATGTTTTAGTTGCAACAGTGTCCATGTACATGATAGAAATGTATGGGGAAGGTGCGAAGTTTAAATCAAAGGCTGAATGCGGACCTGTGCAATATATGGGTATGCTTCGTCCACAATAGCAAATTCAGGATCTCCCACCAAAGCTATGCCTTCTAATACTCCAATGGCTCTAATAATCAGAGCAAAATATGGAGGTATCCTAAATGGATAATCAAAAGTTATCTGTGCTAGATCTGCTGCCAATTCTTGAAAGTTAATATTCTTGGCACCGCCTCCTTCTAGTGCCTGATCAAAAACCTTGGCCAGTACAGGCAAGATTGGATCCAAGTTAACCCCTTCAGGGATAAAACCAAGTTTCACAAAGTCCTTAACAATCGCGTCATAATCACGATGAATAAGGTGAGCTATTGCTTCAATCATTCCATACTTTTGATCATCTGTCAGTTTTGTAACAAGCCCTGCAAAGAAAAATCACACATTTTTTATTCATTTTCATGTGCTTAAATAACGGAAAACAGAAAAAGAAACGTAACAAAAGTAGGCTGATAAAAAAGCTAAGGACACTTTTTTAAAAAAAACTTAGTCAGCAGAATTCTTGCTAAAACATTACAAACAGGCTATTAGATGCTACTGAAAAGGCCTGCACTTTTCATGCTTTAATCTACTATGCACTGCTGTAGTTACTAGTTAGTACTTAGTAATGCAGAGCGAAAGAAATTGCTTAAACACGTGTCATTGTAGTAATAGTAAAGCACAGTCATCTGTGCCAAAAAGATGTGTATAATGTATATAGCGTTTGTATATAATTTTATGAGAAGCAACACAAAATATCATAGCTGGACATGAGAGTTATTTATGGATTTTCAGACTAGTTGGCATACCAAAATCAAGAATAGCCAGCTTTCCATCAGGTGTTCTAATCATATTGCCTGGATGTGGATCAGCATGGAAGAACCCAGTATCAAGCAACTGCAAATAACAATAAAAATAACATGAAGATCCTTTCTTTAAAAAAAGGTAACTTGAGTGCATGCATATCTTCAATCATGTAAGATGGGAATACTATGGATAAGATGGTGGAGATTATTATTCCTTACCTTCAGCAAGTGTGTGCATGCATATGTTCAATCATGTAAGATGTGGATAGTATTTATAATATGGACAGAAAATGATTGAAAAACTAACCTGTTTCAGATAGCAAATGACTCCTACACTGACCAATGATCCAACATCGTCCTCTGTACTTTGTGACAACTTCTCTCCCTCTATCCATTGTGTGGTAAGAACTTTTCTAGATGTGTATTTATGGTAAGTCTTTGGAACAACAACCTGGAAGGGTTTTCAATAAATTCACAAGTGAATTTTGACAGTGAAACTAACATTTACATGTATTCCGTAACAGTATAGAATATAGATATTATAAAAACATCTTGTTACACGACTTTCCATTTCCACAGGGCATGACTACCAAAGCAATTACCTGTGGAAGATCTTCTTTCATCACTTCAGCAAAGTAGGTGCCATTTTCACCTTCATTTACATAATCAAGTTCTTCAAAAAATCTAGCAGCCCACTCATCTACCAGACCAACAACATCAACGGATACCTAACAGTATTCAGGAATGTTTCAGATCAAATTAATAAAAGTATGTCTCTGCCAATTCTTCCCAAGTAGCTGAAAATCTTACCTGTGGAAATCTCCTGAGTACCAAACCCAAGTTTCTAATGATGAATAAATCGATGGTGACAGTCTCAAGTACAAATGGCCTCTGCACTTTTACAGCCACTAGTTCTCCTGTTTCTTTCAAGCGACCCTTATAAACCTGTCCCAGAGATGCTGCAGTACGATGCATAGATAAGTATTGTCAAGGAATACGATTAGTGTGGCAAGCAGAGAGTGCATAGCTACCTAGTATAATTACCTGCAGCGATTGGGGAGGGGGATAACTCAGAGTAGATTGCTTGCCAAGGCTGGCCAAGCTCTTCTTCCAGAAGAGCCATTGCTATATCATCTGGGAATGAAGGAACCTTCACGTTGCAGTAAAAGTCCCCATCAGCAACGGAAAAACATAATGAAATAACTATCACAAGCAAGGTTACCTTATCACATAATTTCTGCAACTCTGTCATTGCTGCAGGGGACAGAATATCTGGACGTATACTTAGTGCCTGCCCAAGCTTGATGTAAGCAGGACCCAGAGACGTAACGATCTCTCTCAGTTCAATTGCGCGAGCCACTTCATTCTATTGATTGATAACATGTGACAGCAACAGAAGAAAGGCATTGTGATCAGCAAGCACATTTACATGGTTTTAGGGGGGGAAACAACAGAGCTGCAGGAAGGAATACGACAGGTACCTCCTTGAGCTTCTTGTTAATAAGATCGGATATGAGATGGGAGATGAAACCACCAGCGACAGACAGGAGCTGCACAACTCGAGTGGCGACGGCCCTCGGCCGCTTGCCCCAGTAAGCTGATATGATTTCAGGGCTATACACAAGAGGCAGCCCCTCATTGTTGTCCGCAGATTCTACCTTAAACCAAGGAAGGAAGAAAAAACAAGGGAATTCAGTAACAACCTACTTGTGCATACATCAATAAACGTTGTGGTGGAAGTGATTCTGATGTTCTGTATTGGTTATAGAAGAATATAGCACGCTGAGTGATCAAAGGAGGTTGCAGTTTGGACGGACCTCGACGAGGCGGAGGCGGACGTTGTCGTCGGCGAACTGCTCGTCGCGGAGGTTCTGGCCGCGGAGGCCGCGCATGAGCGTGGCGAGCTGCTCGTCCTGCTCCATCTGCTTGCGCACGCGCTGGATCTCCTTGGACACATCTCCGAACCTCTGTGTGATTCATTCAGACAAACAGACATCTCAGCAAGGTCACAGGAGAAGGGGAGAAGGCAGGCAGCACGGACGAGAGCATCGGACCGCAGGTTTGGAATTGGAACTTACGGTGTCGGAGAGGTCATGACGGCTCCTGGTCCTGTCGCGAGAGGAGGAGGAGGAGGAGGAGGTGGTGGTGGAGGTGGACGGCTTGGGCTCCGTGGCGACGGCGCGGACGCGTGGGAACTGTCCTCGGCGGCGGCGTTGGCGGCGACCGGGGAGCGCCGGGAGGTGCGCGACGCGGCCGAAGCCGCTGCAGTGCAGGAGATGCGGCGCCGCCGCCGCGGCCTCCATGCCGGCTGCTGCAACCGCCGCGCGCCGCGTCTCTGGAGGAGAAGCGAGCGAGGCCGGCGTGGCAAGCGTGGAGCGGGCAGGCGGCGGGGTATGCGAGAAGGCAGCTGAACTGACTGACTGGACAAATGTGAAGTTGGTGGTGGTTCGGAGTCGGAGAGAGGAGGAATTGGGGCCGGTCGGTCAATGGGTGGTGGCAGCAGCAGGCCACTCAGCGGAAGCGCGGTGGCTCGCGCGCGGCCACGAGCGCGCTTGTGGTGGCGCGCGCACTCCCGCGAGCCGAGCGCGGCGAGTGCGGGACTCACACTAGTCACTAGAGCATGGACGGCGCGGAGGCGGGCACAGCACAGCGCCCGGCCCGGACAAAGAACGCGTGGACGGTGGTGGAACGCTCGTCGTCGTCGACGGTGACGACCCCACCGTGAGATTTCAGCAGGGGTCCCAGGTCAGGTACTCACTACTCAGGTGTAGAGTGGGTTCACGCTTGCGATGTGTCCGCGTTTCGTTCGAACGTTCAGTTCAGATCGCCAACCACAAGTTACCTGAGCAGCACCTACCTGTCTTCACACAAATTAGGGATGGATTCTGGGCTAATGGTCCGCGGCTAAAAATTAGTCCTAGCTGATCACTTTATTTATATACTTTTTTTTTATGTAAGACGCGGTGTATACACCTAACATACATTTTTCTCTCACAATAAATCAGCGAACAACAAAACAGGTTGACAATGGCATTTGAATTGTACCGTACGTGCCTGAGTGCCGCTAAGGACTTGGAGTTAGTTAGACCTTGCATGTTATTATTTTTGTTACAAAACAGTGAGCCATCGATCGTGCCTACTATCCCTGTTCTGTCCATTATACATAGCTAAAGTGCCAATTATTTTGGAACGGCCGGAGTATATCATTATTACATTGATCAGACCACAAGGCTGGCGGATAATAGGCTTTGGTGAGTGCATGCATACTTTTGGAATCAAAGTTGATTTATTCCCCACATATCAAATGCTGCCTACTCTATCATTAGATGTTCAATCAAATTGATTCTAGCTACCTACATGGCTACATCTACAACTGGTTGTCTGTGTTCCTGGCCGGCATTTACAGGGACGGTTCCATGAATAAACAAAGCTGATACTGATACATGGCAGTTAAAACACAACAACATGGATAATCACATATATTCAAACTTCACAATTTTATACAAGAACATCACTGCCAGTGATTTTAAAGACACGGGTTATCGCAGCTCCACTCGCTTACAATGGCCAGATTGACTCGAATGCGGCATGCAGCAGCTCCAAGGCAAGGGGTTGAAAAAATCGAAGCAATGGTCGAGAGGGAAGATGAAATTTTTCAGCGGCTAACGAGGAAGTTGTATTTTAAGGGCACTACCAATACAGAAACTATCATGATTTCTATAGACATTAATTGCATGCAGTGCCACCTAAGCATTTTGCTGATGTGGCAATATAGTTATTGAAGAGAGAGAGTAAAAATCATAGAAACTGGGTCTAAGTTAGAAACCATGTCTACACAAAATCCAAGACATGAAGTGATATGATTGGCTAAGAATGGAGAGAGAATGAATGTGATTGGATATAAAAATATTTTATAGAAACTATCCATTGGGACTATAGTTTCTCTATATAGTGTCTATAAAATTTAATGGGTATAGAAACTATATATAGTTTCTAGCATTGGGAGTGCCCTTAGGGCACCCTTAGGGCACTTCTAATGCTAGAAACTACATGTAATTTCTATATCTATTAATTTTTATAGACACACTATGATCACAATGGATAGTTTCTATAGAATATTTTTTTATCCAATCACATTCATTCTTTCTCCATTCTCAGCCAATCATATCACTTCATGTCTTGGATTTTGTGTAGACATGGTTTCTAACTTAGACCCAATTTCTATTTTCTATGATTTTTACTCTCTCTCTTCAATAACTCTTTTGCCACATCAGCAAAAATGCTTAGGTGGCACTACAATTAATATCTATAGAAACCACAATGATTTCTGCATTGGGAGTGCCCTTATAATGGCTCACAGGGTATTCTCTCAAACAAAATCCCTTGTGCTGAATAATACTCCTCACTTCATTTAGTTTTCGCACTAGAAGTCCCATTCTTTTCGATCGCTCGCTGCCTTGCACGCTCCATCTTCCTTTTGCGCCATTCTTCAAGAGCTGGAGATGTTCACACAAGATCATCAGTTCAACAGGTTTAGAAGAAGGGCAAAGGGGGAAAAGCTGCCAAGCTGCTCTAGCAAAGCAGTACCATCACTTAAAAAGCACTCTACTCCAGAACAAGTAGTTGCTAACTGCCGCACATACACTGGAAACAAAGTTTATCTCCCACATATGCTGACTTCAATGCTCATCATTTTGCCTTTATCTATGTAGTCTAACTTTACCATTATATGTTCGATTCAATTGATTCTGTTTTCCACCTACAACTGGTCTTCTGTTCCTGGGAGGACATTCTCACACAAAAACTTCTAGATATAAAATGAATAGAAACTCCAGTTTTATTTTGCCAACCCAGTGAGATATAACAAGACTAATTACTTTGAAAAGAGAGGAAACTGTAGATCAAATAGAGTTAGGATGACATCATTTAAAAGTTGCAGGCTACAAATTGGTAGTAGTATTCCCTAAAAAAATGGTAGTAGTATGACATCATTTTAAAGATTGTGATGCATTAACCATGCATGAAAGCACAACGGTTCAAATTATCCTTGGTCACTCTAAGGAACGGACCATGTTTATAAAATCCTACCACACATATTGCAGAAGACAAATAAAATGATCCAAATTATGTTTTGTCCAAAATTTGCAACAAGTAAAAGATTGAGCAGTGGGATGAAGAAAACCTTTTTGGCTACTGCCATCATTCCCTGCCCTTAAATCCTTCAGCCGTTTTGATAAATCAACAGCAGCAGTCTGCTTAGGATCTTCATCTGTCGCCATGCCATGTTCACCATAAGCTTCTTGCTCAATTTCCTTCACCTATGTAATGATCAACAAGAGTTCTCAAAATAAGGTATTCCATGCAGCAACATGGTGTGTATCCCCATTTCTATCTCAAATAACTCACTATAAACAAAGTGCATGGAAACATACTCTTCTGATCAAATCCACAGGCTCCATAGCACGACGCAACTCCTCAGATTCCCATATATACCGAAGCTGAGCTGCACAATAGTAGGACCCAGTACTTAAGCTGAATTTAGTTATCAAATAATAGAAATGAAGCGCAGAGTCACAATATGAGCAGAATTTTCTAAGGAGAACCCATGATAGAATTCTAACACTTACTGACAGACTAAACTAAGCAGCAAAACGGCTAACTCCATGCCCTGTTCGTTTTCTGTCAAAGCCATGGGGATTGGGAGAGATTGAGGGGGATTAAATCTCCTACAAGTCAAAATCCTCCTCAAACCCCTCCAATCCCCCTCAATCCCCAATCCCCATGGTTCAGGGATGAAACGAACAAGGGCTCAAGGATCTAGCAGTTGGGCAATGAGAATGCTGACAGAGGGGGTAAACCTAACAGAGGCATTTTTGGAGCAAGCAGAAATGTGGAACTCAGGTGTTTGGAGTTGCAGATATAGATCAACATCAACATGTCCTACGCTGAGCTATAATCAGAAGCTGTATACCCACGTTTAATTGGAAGAAAATCTCTGAACTTTGCTAGCCAGTGAACCGTACAACTCAATTGGGACCAAACCGTGCCTTCGGTCTAAAAATTGGGACCAAACCGAACACACCTCTCAATCCATACATCCAAACCAAAATGAGAAATTTAGGGAGAACACGAGGTCACCGAACCATACCGGAATCGAGCCTGTCGCCGCCGGCGATGCGCGTCCAGGACGAGAAGTAGTTGTGGAGGAGGAGGGCCGCAACAAGGAGGTTAAAGGCGCACACGGCGATGGTGGCGTTCTTGTAAGACAGCCTCGAGGCCGCCGCCGCACCTCTCCAGTTAGGCTGCGCGTCCATCCCCTCGTCGGCGCCGCCGTGGAGCTCGCCGGAGGAGAAGGAAGCCGACGAGGCTACGCGGCAACCAGCCCGGATCGGCTGCCGCCTGCAGTTGTAGCTGTACCTAACCAAAGCAGCAGCCCAGCGCACGTCATCTGGGCCGTCCGCACGCTCATCCAACGGTCCGTCTTGGCTGCGCTGTAACGGCTGCAAGTGGACCTAGGCCCAGTAACGCGTGAGAGTGGGTTGGGCCACGGCCCACGGATCGGCAGATCCGGATGCCCCCAAGGCAGGCCCCCAACCCTACCATTCCTCTCTCTCTCGCCGTCGTCGTCGTCATCGCCACCACCACTTGGCCCGCCTCGTCGCCTCCCCTCCTCCTCCGACCACCACCGTCCACCGGCGACAAGGGCAGCAACGATGCAGGCGGCGGCGTGGAGGCGTCACCTCCTCGACCATCACCTGTCCCCTTCCACCTCGGCTGCCATCGCCGCCTTCAGATCCGCCTCCCAGCCGGGGCTCGCTCCCCAAGGTAGCTACCATTTCCATTTCCATTTCCCTTCTCCGCACGCGTGCCCCTCCCGGATAGATAGATCTCAGAGCCAGTTGCCTTTCAGGGTTGTGCGGAGCGGATGGCGCGAGGTACATGTCGTCCGCGAGGGCGCCGGCGGTCAAGGGGTCCGGGCATCTCGTCCGCAAGGGCACCGGAGGGAGGTCTTCTGTGAGGTGAACACTCGGCTCCGTTTCCTTCCATTGATTGCTCCTGAATTAAACGGCCATAGGTGTTGCCGCGGCTTGTATCTGGTTTTGGACTTTTGGCCCTCTGGATGAGATTGAGCTAGTGTTGTGAATTTGTGATCTATTTCAACTGCTAAACATAGATGAAGTCCCTAGTCAGCCTAGTCATGACCTTTCGGATGCTCAGAACGTCAGATCATGTAGTTCATACGATTACACTTGGCAATGTATGTATCATATTGAGTTAGCTGATTGATTGTTGTGGTAGCTATTGTTGGAAATGTTTGTACAACTGTACCATTAATTAACTTTTCCTGATATGAAATATAGTGAGGACCCTAAAATTCTGTAGCCTGGAATTTTCTGAGTTACGGTTCCACTCACGGTTGCCGTTGCCAAAGTGTGTGGTGATATATGAAAACCTTCAGTAATCTTATTACTAGTGTTGCTGGTAAACTCTTTTTGGTTGATGTTTTCTTTGCAATTGTTAGGTTGCTAACAATTTATGACTTAAGTTGTTGGACTATGTCATCGGGCAAAGTTGTTGCCGCATTTTGATTACCGGCTGCTTTCGTACCTTTGTGTCTTACAGGCAGGTGGACACTCATGTTGATTTGTAAACCCATATTGGTTTGCTTATGTTAATCAGTTTAACCATGCGGGTGCCTAACCATGTAGATGATGCATTAATCCATGTTTGCCTTTGAAGGTGTGAAAAATTTTAGTGGATGGCATTGCTTGGTTTGGTTTTGCACGGAATCTGCACAGTTGCAATGTAGCCTGATCTGCTTTTTGTATTTTGCAATGCTACAGCATGATAGCTCCATCATTACATCTCCCATATCTGCATGCAAACACTAGAAATTTCATAATTTTCTAGTTGTCTTGATCGTGTACCTTACCCTGGTTTATAATGAGCATATTTTTTTTTTTTGCCTTATTAGTGGAATTGTAGCCACGGTGTTTGGAGCTACTGGTTTTCTTGGACGCTATCTTGTGCAACAACTTGGTGAGACTATGATGCTATATAAATTGAATGTGCGAACAGAAGGGTTACTCAAACATTAATTGTTGTGCAGCCAAGATGGGATCTCAAGTGCTTGTCCCATTCAGAGGTTGTGAGGATTCTCATCGCCACCTGAAGATTATGGGTGACTTGGGTCAGGTAAAACAGTAAAAAAGTAGATTACTATATTTAGCAATTAAATCATTATTTATTCATCATTCTGACTTCTGGCAGATTGTGCCGATGAAATACCATCCAAGAGATGTTGATTCAATTAAGGCTGTTATGGCCAAGTCAAATGTGGTTATTAACCTCATAGGTGTGTAAGTGTGTTTAACTTGGTTCATATATTGTATTCAGATTTTCATAATCAAATCTTATTTTGAATTTGTTAACTCCGTTTGAACAGGACGAGAGTATGAAACAAGGAACTACAGCTTTGAAGAAGTGAACCACCATATGGCTGAACAACTTGCAACGGTATGCCCTGTCCATTTTACTTCCTGTTTCAGATCTGCTATCTAAATATGTTGCCTTTTTTTCTGGAAAGGGAAAGTATGTAAGCTATTTCTGCAAGGGCCATTTAAAATTATTATTCGATGGTGCCCAGCCATAGTGAAAAAACTTGAGCCCTGGCACCCTGGCTCTGGGCCTCTGGCTCACCGATGCACATCACATGATCACCAATCTCCCCAGTTCTCTTGCATATGACTGCTAAGTTTAGGTTGCCACTTAACAGGATCGTGTAATTCATTGTTGTTGATTTCCACACTGCACCTGTGTAGTTGACTTAGGCTAGGTTGCACCCAGATCTGACATGACAAATCAAAGATATATTAGCCTTTTCTATTCTGACATTGGGTAACTGTAGCTGGCCTTTTGGTTAACTTGAATTCTTTTATGAAGTCTTTCTTTCTGTAAATGCTTGTAGGGCTTTAGCTTCTTGTTCAGTGCATAGGATGTTGCTTTACTTCTTTTTTAAAGTAAATAACATGTTTCTCCTCTCACTGAGCCATTGCATTGTCAGTCTGTTAGTTTAGGCTATATTGGCAGGTTCTGTTAAGAATAGAACCACTGTTTGTGCATGAATTTTTGCTCTGAGGAATTTTCTGATTACTTAATTTCGTCATCAAGCCACTGCCCTGAGGAATTTCCTGATTACATAATTTCATCATCAAGCCACTAGCTATTTATGCTGCATAAACAATTGGAAACAATCCAATCGTTTATGTTACTTATGTTTACCATTAAGAATACAACTCATGAAAAGACTTTCGGTTGTGCCTGACTAGTAACTGGATGCTCTGGATTCTACACAGATTGCTAAGGAGCATGGTGGTATCATGAGATTTATCCAGGTTTCTTGCCTAGGGGCATCACCGTCTTCTGAATCTAGATTGTTGAGGACAAAAGCTGCAGGAGAGCAATCAATCTTGAAAGAATTCCCTGAGGTGATCATCTTTTTTTTTCAGCTTTAGTAATGCACCAGGCTATGATAATTATTATTTCAGGACCATCCAAAGGCTAAAGCCAGCAGTAAATAATATCCATTTTCTAAGCAATGAGTTTAACGAAATTTTGTTTCTATTCATCAACAGGCTACAATCATGAGGCCTGCTACCATGATTGGCACAGAAGATCGAATTTTGAACAGATGGGCACAATTTGCAAAGAATTGGGGTTTCCTCCCGCTTGTTGGTGGTGGATCCACAAAGTAATTGAGTTTGCCTGCTGACTCTCCTCCAGCCTGACCTGAAAATGAGTTCAGGGCATGAAATGATCTTTTATGTATGTTGGAAGTTCTTTGCCAGCAGGAAAATTACATGATGCTTTCCTTTTGCAGGATTCAGCCTGTTTATGTAATCGATGTTGCTGCTGCTATTGTCAACTCCCTCAAGGATGATGGCACTAGCATGGGAAAGATATATGAACTTGGGGGCCCTGAAATTTACACTGTCCATGAGCTGGTAACTGTTACTTCAACCTCACTTGTGGTGATGAATAGATTTCAATTTGCATATGTGAAGGAAAAGAGATTTGACCATGATTTGTTATGACAGGCTGAGCTGATGTATGAGACAATCCGTGAATGGCCAAGATATGTCAATGTTCCTCTTCCTGTTGCAAGGGTATGAACTTAATTACTAGCGTATGTTGGTCAGAAAACTGGGCATTAGGTAGACTCCCGTGTTGACTTATGTGGTTCTCAGGCTATTGCTTCCCCAAGGGAAATGTTGCTGAACAAAGTGCCGTTCCCCCTGCCAACCCCTTCCATTTTCAACCTAGACCAGATCAATGCATTCGCTGTGGACAACCTTGTCTCAGAAGATGGTGAGGATCTCATCTACAAACCAAGCTACATCTCGTTTCGCTTTGCTCACTGCATCTTGCTGAAGTATTTCCGATACATCCTTTGCAGCTCTCACTTTCGAAGACCTCGGCATCATGCCTCAGAAGTTGAAGGGGTACCCGGTGGAGTTCCTCGTGTCGTACAGGAAGGGTGGGCCATCGTTCGGCTCAACTGTGAGCGAGAAGATGAGGAGCTCCGAGATGTAGGCCTCGCGTCCTGTCTCCAAAGACACTGTAGATTCATGATCATTTAGCTGCAGATGCATTGTTGTGTTTGTTGTTCTTGCCATCCGTCGCCGCAGCGGCGGCGGCGGCTGCCTCACCGGTGGAGAGCAGCAGGACCCAAATTCCATGCGTGGCTCCTGTTCCTTGTTTATTTACTTACGCCAATAAGAACGCTCAGACGTTGTTTTGTCTAGTTCTTGAGCTGGGTGCAAGTGAAGAAAAGAATCGATCCAACATGATACGGTTGAGAGGCTTCACAACATGATATATATAACTCTTGCTTCTGGATACATCATACACTGTTCGTTCGTTCTATGCAATTGTTCTGCTTGCTACTCTGCATTGCAGCTGCTGCTGCTGCTCTGCATGCGCCGGCACGAACTGATCCCCGAACTGAGACGGAAACCCTGCAGTGCAGGCATCTGGGACTCGAACGGTGGGCTGCGTTGATAGAATCCCTGCAGCGCTGCGGAAGACTGTCTCCCAAGTCCCAACAACCAAGCTGACTGGCAGACAGAAATCGCAACGCTGCAAACTCTGTTGTATTAGAGTTGTTACCGTCTGACTGTAATTTTACATGACTAGAACTCGTCCCCATAACTCCATGAGTCCATACTGAAATGGACGTGGCAACGTTCGTTTTTGAACCAGCAAACATCACCAGTGGCGCCATCACGAGAGATGGATGTGCCACCATCCAACAGGTAGAGTAAGCCAATTACTCATGCTACTACGACATGGACCAGCAACAATCACGCAGTGATCACATCCATCACTGTTACTAATGTGGTTCTGGTTCCCGGAGCCATTCAGCCATCAGTCACGCAGCTGCCCTGCCACTGCCACTGATTCTGATGTGATGCGTCAACAGACTCCTCAGGTACTTACCACGGTAGTGTCGTACCATTGCAACAAATTATGTTTTCGTACGTACGGATTATGCAACAAAAATCTATCTGGTTCACGTACTGCTTGTTTAATTGTTTGTGCCATTCTGTTTTTTTTTTTTTTTTTGTATAATCTCTTCCCACGACAGCATAGGCTTCTATAGTCATCGACTGTGTGTTGTACCCTACGACGGACGCACTAGCCTTAGACCTCACCAGCCTTGTTGGCAGATTTTATATGTTGTTTCTCAGACTGCTGGCCATGATTCTGGGATTTGATTCATCAACTGTTTTCTTTATTTATGCCCAGGTGTCATTCTTCATTTGCAATTGGCAGTACATCAATCAACCGTCCGGATTGTAAGGGTCGGCTGATGGCGCCTCGGCATTTTCAAATAAAAAGTCATCACTACGAAAGTTAGTCAATCAACCAATGTAGAGCCTTGGAAATATTTTCAATATTCATGGAAGAATGGAGGTACTCCGTACTTCTTTTGTTTTTCTAAGGTCACTAGGTTAATGCCCGTACGTTGTTACGGGTTTTAAATCCACATACTTTATGTTTCTTTATTGTTATTTTATTTTTTATGTCTATATTCTTCTTTTTTCATTTTTTTAAGTTTTTGTTTTTTGATTTTATTTTATTTTCTGTCCTTTCCTTATTATTTTCTTGTTTTAATTTTACCTTTTATTTTCTTTTTGTTTTGGTTTTATTTTTATTGTTCTTTCTTACTTCTATTTGTTTTTCTTTTTTCTTTTCAGATTTTCTATGTTTCTTCATTCTTATTTTATATTTTATTTCCTTTTAATCTTATTTTTATTTTTATTTAAATTATTCATTAATTTTATTTGCTCTATGCACTTTTTATCATTTGTTAATTATGTTTGTTTTTGTATTTTTTTTCTTAGTAATTTTATTTTTTATTTTTATTTTCTATATATATGTGATATTTATGTAGTATATATTTAGTGTTCTATATTGTGTTATGTCATGTTTACGTAATATATCACATAATATATATGTGATGTTCTATGATGTTTCTTATGGGAGTTGTGGCTTCACCATGGGTGTGGTAGATGCGTCCTTTTCATAATTTTTAGTTGTAGTGATTTATTTATGTTAATGTTCTATAAATATATTTACAATATTTAAAAAGTAACCCTTTGACATTATTTGAAATTTTTCTCCATTTTGTGTTTTTATTTTTTTCTTATGCTTTTTACTCTAGATTTTTTTATTATTTTTATCTATGTCATCTATTTATGTATTTTTATGTATATTGTAATATCAGTTTCATAAACCTAAAACCAAAATACTATTCTTCTAAATCGATAACATTTTTTTACAAAGACAAAACATTGTCTGTTGAACCTAGAATATTGTTTCTACTTAATAAAAGAAAATATTTTATATTTATAAGATAAATATTCATTAATAAAATTTTATCTAAATATATCCATGTGTGATCTTATTTTGAAGGATTTGTTATAAGAAATTTAATGGTGCAATCAAAATTTAATTTATATCCATGTGTTATAAGAAATTTTATGACTTTTTCTAATTCGCTAAAAAATTTTTGCATAAATAGGTGAGTGGGGCCTAGGTTGATGGGATAGCGTGTCATCGCGCAGTAAAAAAAGACCACCAATGGGATGAAAGTTGTGGATGGGTCCTTGTCGACGAAAGCTGGTCGGCAGTCTACCTTGGGGTATACCCACGGTAGTAGTTTATCGGTAGATGGTGCGCAAACTACGAACTCGATGGTGACGCAAGACTCGGACAAGCTTTTTATCCAGGTTCGGCCGCCGAGTTGGCGTAATACCTACGTCCTGCGTCTGGTTGTATTGATTTGTGTTGAGAGAATCGTATGTCCTAGGGGGGTCCCTTGCCTCTCCTTATATAGTCTGAAGGGCAGGGTTACAGATCTGGAAACTAATCCTAGTCGGTTACAATTGTCATAGATAGTTCGATATCAATTCCTATTCTAACCGACTAGAATCCTGCTTGATCTCCACATCTTGCTTCCTTGCGCGAAACTCCAGGCTGTCGGATCAAGCCTTGAACTCGTCTCGTAATGGGCCAAGCCTCCTGGCCCAAGTCTAGCTGTAAGGGTATAGGGGTCTATCCCCCCACAGCTAGTCCCCGAGCACCATGTATTGTGATGTAACACGCCGTCTTGAGCTTCTTCGATCAGTGAGGCTTGACGTCTTCAATAAGCAGGAAAGTCGTCCAAACAGTTGCAACAGTATTTTGACCAACTCAAAAAACAGTTGATCAACATTGACATCGAAGAAGCAGGTTGTTTGAAGAATGCATGGTGCTCTAAATTAAAAAAGATTTCTTTCTTGGTGAAGTGTGCCCACTTTACTTTTCTGAAAAGCATGGACCTAAAAAAAGCAAGCATATTCACCGCAAGGTGAAGTGTGCCCACTTAGTCCCCGAGCCTGGTAGTAGGTGACGTAGGCACGTGGTGCCAGGGTCAAAAGAAAAGTTCTCAAAGAAATTCTGAAACTGAGATGCATCGCCAGATGCATCGTACCGATGTAGTCCCCGAGCTTGCTGGAAGGCGAAGTATGAGCCTTGTAGCAAGGTCTAAAAAGTTGAATTTACCAGTCTGACTGCAATTGAATAGACTAATCGACCAGTCCCCGAGCATATAACGCTCGGTGGTCGGTACAGTCGCCGAATTCTCAAATTGGTGGGCTGGTCGACCAGTCCCCGAGCGTATAGTGCTCGGTGGTCGGTACAGTTCTAAAACTCTCAAATTGGTGAGCTGGTCGAACAGTCCCCGAGCGTATAGTGCTCGGTGGTCGGCACAGTCCCCGAGCACGGCGTAGGGACCGGTGGACAAGTCCCCGAGCGTGGTTGGGAACGTAAACGTGCTCGGTGGTCGGCACAGTCTTCGAGCACAGCATAGAGAGTAGTCGACAAGTCCCCGAGCGTGGTTGGGAACGTAAACGTGCTCGGTGGTCGGAGCAGTCCCCGGGCACAGCGTAGGGAATAGTCGACGAGTCTCCAAACGTAGCTTGTCGACTGGGCCAAACTCCTGAAAAATAAATATAAAGAATTGGTAGTACATGGTGTATAAATAACCTTTAGATAAAAAATCAGTACTAAGATAAGTTTTAGATTTTTTGTTATAAAATTAGCACGAGTAGTTAATTCATCCTAGAGCTTGTACCAGCTCTGGTCTAGCCAACAATCAGCATGAGGTGCGGAACCTAGGCACGCGTAGGATTGTCAGCCACGTCAGAGAGCTACTGCCGACCACCCGGAACGCAGAGGGCGGATCTCGTGCACGTGTAGGGAGGAGTCGGAGACAGTACCGGCTCTGGAAAGCTCGTGTAGGAGAAAAAACTAGTCGGCTAAAAAAGTTGTTTTGAAGAATAATAATATTAAAAATATTATGCCAAAAATAAATAAAATATTAGAATTGTACTTATCTTTGGACGAAAGTCTGGTCGGGAGAGTTGCTTGACTTGTTGTCGTGATGGTGGTCGCGGCTGTCGTAGCGCCGTTCTTCGCGACGATTATTATTGCGACTCGTGGTCAGAGCAAGTAGGCCAAACAACTTGGTCGATAGCCTGAGCAGGTCGGTGTCGTCGATCTGCCTCCCTTTGTAGCAAAGAAGCGGGTGACGCGTTGTCGGCGTGGTCGGAGACGTTGCTGGAGTAGTTGGAGTCGTAGCCAGCGTGGTTGAAGCCGCCGCCGACGTCGATGAAGAAGTGGTTGGTGCAGATCGAATCTACACCTCCTCCGTGGTCGTGGCGGTGAAGCTGTTGAAGCTGACGGTGAACGTGAAGTAGCCCGCCATGGCCACGAAGTCGGGGATGATGACCATCTCGTTCGTCGGGAGAGCTGTACGCATACCCCCTACCTGGCGCGCCACTGTCGACGAAAGCTGGTCGGCAGTCTACCTTGGGGTATACCCACGGTAGTAGTTTATCGGTAGACGGTGCGCAAACTACGAACTCGATGGTGACGCAAGACTCGGACAAGCTTTTTATCCAGGTTCGGCCGCCGAGTTGGCGTAATACCTACGTCCTGCGTCTGGTTGTATTGATTTGTGTTGAGAGAATCGTATGTCCTAGGGGGGTCCCTTGCCTCTCCTTATATAGTCTGAAGGGCAGGGTTACAGATCTGGAAACTAATCCTAGTCGGTTACAATTGTCATAGATAGTTCGATATCAATTCCTATTCTAACCGACTAGAATCCTGCTTGATCTCCACATCTTGCTTCCTTGCGCGAAACTCCAGGCTGTCGGATCAAGCCTTGAACTCGTCTCGTAATGGGCCAAGCCTGCTGGCCCAAGTCTAGCCGTAAGGGTATAGGGGTCTACCCCCCACAGTCCTCTCCATTATTTTTAGTTGTAGAGATAAATATTAATTAATAAAATTTTATCTAAATATATCCATGTGTGATCTTGTTTTGAAGGATTTGTTATGAGAAATTTAATGGTGCAATCGGAATTTAATTTATATCTTCGGTTTAAAAGTTATGACTTTTTTAAATTCGCCAAAACAATTTTGCATGCATGAGTGAGTGGGGCCTAGGTTGATGGGATAGTCTATCATGGCTAAAAGGAATGAGAGTTGTGGTTTCACCATGTGTGTGGTAGATATGTCCTTTTCATAATTTTTAGTTGTAGTGATTGGAAAACGATGGCGGATCCTGAGCCCTTTTTTGTTAACCCAGTTTGTAGGCGCTCTTGTGCTAAAATGTTAGAGAGGAAGAAGTGAGGAGAAGATAAAAAGAGACAGAGAGGCGGGAGAGGAGGAAAAAAGAAGCAACTAGACTTGATGGTAGGTCTGCCCCTGTATATATGGGAATAAAAGTCCCTATATAGATAAATAATCTTCCAAAGATATTGGCACGCATGTGAGAGCTAGTCATAGAACGAACCATTTCAAACTTATCGTATTTGAAGTTCTTCAATCTATTACGTTCATACTATTCGGTGGGTCTTGATTCCTATACTATTCTACATGTGACCATCGACCAAGAAAAGAAAAAATAGCAAGAGGTAGATAACGTTGTGCAAGGTCCCTCTATTTTTTACATATTGCACTATCTTTGTTCTAAATTAAATATTATATATCCTTGACCATTATTTTTTAAAATTTATATTTGTTAACAACATAAGATTTATGGTTTTAAGTTTATTGTCAAAAATATATTCTTATTATATATATAATTTACAACTTGGGAAACTATATGATTTTTTAAAATTGGTTTGCTATAATTGAAATTGTTTGACGACTTAGGATAAACATAAAACATAATAGGACATGTAAAAAAAAGGAAGTAGTTACTGCACTGGATCTACACTGACATTAACTTTTTTTATAAAGGTTGTACGGCGCACTTGCATTGTGCCGGACCCCGGAGACTGATGATCATTAACGGCGACACATGCAAATCAAGGGAAACCAATGCAAGCCTACACAATTGCATGCAGAGCCTCGTCATCATTTAGTACAATTATATTAATCATTTCCAATCGTGATGCCTTCGGACAAAAGGCAAGCCGCATGGCGGTTTGATGCCATGCTTCTTGGCTTGGTGCGTTCGTGTGCCAACTCTGTTTATCTTTGGATCCTTCGGCAGGCAGATCCTGTAGAGGGAGAAGGGAAGGGAGGGACTAAGCCATTCATGGGAGGCTTTGACCCTTCTCTTCTCCCAATGCTCATCCTGCCTTCGTCTCTTTTGTATGTAAAAAGAAGAAAAAAGAAGAAGAGGGAGATATATTTTTCCGTTCTCTTCTGCACCAGTAGTACTCCAGCCGTAAAGACAAATACAGTTCTGGCTACTGAAAAGTCAAATTTTTATTTAATTAAACACTAATACTGAATAAGTTTTATTAATTTGATTATATTAGGTTTTTCTAAAATACTTACTCAGAGTTGTAAATATTAATAATATTTCCTATAAATTCAACTATTTTTTTTAAAAAAAAAAATTGGCTCGACCTAAATCCATATATCCTTGACGGTACGATCTTTCCCAGTAGTGCCGTATATGTCCATATACAAGGACTAAAGTCTATACACTAGTGGTTCTGCACTCACTTTTGAGCTCGCTTTTCATCACTTGAATTTACTTGCAATTGTGGCGTCTTCAGCCATAGCTTATCGGTTCAGAAAGTATCCTATCTTTAACGCCATGTATCCAACTTGAGATGCAAAACTCCTCACTTTTGCTTTCCTTGAAAGAGCACACAGCGCCAGGCAGTGAACAAAATTTCTGTTGAGTGGTACGAATCCAAGTCTTTTGGGGTTGCACTGCACGTCTTGGCTATGCATTTTTATACCACTTTTATTTACGGTGCCCAGAGATAGAATATATGCCAGTTGATGAGCGGCAGCAACGCCTACTACCACTATTCTTGCATTATGTGATGGTACTAATGGACAATGGTATTCTCAGATGATACTTGTATCTAGAGTGCCTTCGACTGACTGTGTCTTTTTTTTTTTTACATTTTCTGTGATGTTTCCCTTGTTATTAGTGAGTTTATATTATTGGCTGTTTCCTGAAAATCAACATTTGTCATCCGGCCGGCCAGTCTCTTGAAGGTGCTCACTACACTAAGCAAGTGTGTGTGCTGACGTTTGGAAGAGGAAAGATACCGACTCTGGGACCTGGGTCACACTAGTGGGACACAAGGCAAAGGCCTTGTTTAGATTCGAAAAGTTTTTGAATTTTGACACTGTAGCACTTTCATTTTTATTTGATAAACATTGTCCAATCATGGAGTAACTAGACTTAAAAGATTTGTCTCGCGATTTACAGACAAACTGTGCAATTAGTTTTTGTTTTTATCTATATTTAATGCTCCATGCATGTGCCGCAAGATTCGATGTGACGAAGAATCTTGAAAAAAGTTTTTTATTTTTGGGGTGAACTAAACAAGGCCAATGTTAAACAATTGCATGAGAAGATCCGGTGGTCAATATTTTTTTTGTGGTCGATGCTTCTTAAGCGATAAGTTGAGAACAAATACAGAGTAGGTAGTTAGAATAGATATGTTAGCCCATATAACCGAAGTTTTTTTAAAGAAAAACTAGCTTAGCTGCTCTTGTGTTGAGTTATTAAGAAAAAAACTACCTCACTAGAAAATGATGTGACTAATTCTATACTTCAATATTTATGGCATTGTACTCCCTCCATCTGGAATATACAAGATACCCAAGTAATTTTAGAAACAAATAAGGAGTATGACAAAATACTAACTTATTCCCTCACTAATTAGTTAGTTTGGTTGTTAAATTTCTTAATCTCCTAGAGTATAACATGTAGTTTAAATAGACATGAATGCATGCTATAGATTTCGGTTGATAACTATAAACAGTAGGAGTCTTTATGCGCAAGATGTTATTTAAAAGATATACATGGATGGGATTCGAGAGAAAGGTATGCATGAATGGGGTTGAGCAATCCAAATATCTTATAATTTGAGACAAATCTTGAGCCTTCGGTACCCTTGGATGTTAGGATGAATTTGTATATTATGAAAATGTATTGCTTAACAAATACAATGATACTTATTTGGTACAAAATATTGATATTGTTGTTTTGTATAGAGTTGACACTTGCATCCTTTGGTAAGTACTACTCCCTCTATCATGGAACAAAATTATGTCTTCTAAATTTTGTACTAAAATATAATGCATTGTATATGGGAGGTATATATGCTTAGATTTGATAGAGTTTGTTAAAAAGAAATCAAATCTAAGAAGAAACTTTTTAATTGGAATTAATTTATGGATACACATGGGTCATTTAAGTATTATAGGATATAAAGTGATTTAAACTGAGACATATTTAATGGGAACTTTTACATGGACGAATGAATGAATGGCCGTACTGTTGGCCATAACTTGGATTGACATTAGTGGCAGTTTGGTCCTTAGATCTCGTCACAGCACTCTGAGCTGGTGCTTAAACAAAGAGGAGAGGAGTTGAAGTGATGGATGCCTACCACACAAATTAAGCGTGTGGCAGGTATGACACCACTCTTCTTGATGAGCATGCAATTAAAAGGAGGAGGTTTTCATGCATCATCTCGTCGTGGAAATATATGTTCTCCGCGAATGCCGGCCGGCGCACCCATGCACATTTTGTTAGGCGTGAAATCATGTAGGAGTATAGACAGAGTAGCTGAAATCGTGAGCTCAAGGAAGTGGCTGCCTCGATTTCTTTTCTTTTTTTTTTGTTTTGAAGCTAGGAACCTCCTCATTCCCATTGATAACAACGGGAGTACAACATTGAAAGGCTTGTTTGGAACTCAGGAATTTTACTGAATAGTGAAGAAATTTTACAAGAATCAGTTTGATTTTACAGGAAAAACAAAGGAATAGGAATTTTTTCCCACACTCTAAACAGGGCCATATTACAGGAAGAAGATAAGAGAGTGGCTGCCTCGATGGTGCTCCTTTGATCAATATATACTCCCTCCGCATAGAATTTAGATACTCCCTCCATTCAAAATTGTAAGTCATTCCAAGAATCTTGGAGAGTCAAAGCATTTTCACGTTTGACCAAAATTATAGAGAAAAATACTAAAATTTGTAACGTAAAATGAGTATACTATGAAAATATAATTAAGAAAGAATCTAATGATACTTAGTTAGTACCATAATAATAATTATTTTATAATATAAATTTGGTCAAACTTAGAAAAGTTTGACTCTCCAAGATTCTTGGAATGACTTACAATTTGGGATGGAGGGAGTATCGTTTTAGAAAAAGGTTTGGGTGAAACATTGGAATATAAATCATCAATAACTTTTAAATGGTTGAGTCTGCAAATGTGAAAATTATACGAATAGATTTGTCTTGAAAAATACTTTTATAAAAGTATACATATATTTTGTTTATAAATATTTTTTATAAAAATGAAAGATCAAAATTGTGTTTTGGAAACTATGTCACTATACTGAACGACATCTCAATCCTATATACGGAGGGAGTATACGTTGGTCATGTCATGAAGTTCATTCCCCTCTTCCAACACAGTTGAACCGTTTCTCATGCCAGTGAGTACAGCTCCACTGTTGAGTGTTGACAGACTATCTATCGTCTCCCATTTCTAAGGCCCTGTTTAGTTCCCCACCTAAAAATTTTTCATCCATCCCATCGAATCTTTGGACACATGCATAGAACATGAAATGTAGATAAAAAAATAAACTAATTACACAGTTAAGTTGAGAATCGCGAGACGAATCTTTTAAGCCTAGTTACTCCATGGTTAGCCTTAAGTGCTACAGTAACCTACATATGCTAATGACAGATTAATTATGCTTAATAAATTTGTCTTGCAGTTTCCTGACGAGTTATGTAATTTATTTTTTTATTGGTTTCTAAAAAACCCTCCCGACATCCTTCCGACACATTCGATGTGACACCCAAAAAATTTTCATCCCCAATCTAAACAGACCCTAAAATAAAAAGAATGCAGTAGGTAGCCGAAATCATACCCAAACAACTCCCATATGGAAGTACGTACGACTGAATAGTTAGCCGAGTCACGCGCTGAGTTAGTTATAGCTGGAATATATAGCGGTTAGAACGTTAGTTAAGTTAATGCCCCGAGTCACAGCAGCTATCTAGCTAGGGGCGATGGATGATATACTTGTGGACTAAGCAAGGAGTAGCGTGTACAACTAATAATATATGATGATGATGATCAAGGCCCACCGACCACATGTCAATTCCAGTAGTAGTACATACTAGGTAAGGTAGAGTATATACTCGATCGATCGGTGAATTGAAATGGCCGTTTCCGTTTCCATTATTTCCAATGTCACGGTCACGGTCACGGGGGCCCCTCCGTTGGTTTGTTCGTTTGGAGCCAACAAAAGATGGTGAGATCGATCGACGTGGGAGCCACACCCCACCCACGCCTTCAGTTCGGGAGCACCGTTGCGTTGCGTCGCGTCGCCGACCGCTTCTGCTGCCTGCCACCGACCACACCAGACCAGGCGTCCTCTTCCCCACTGGAATCCCGGAAATACCCTCGCTGCAGCGGTCGCACCCTACCCTCCAGCAGTCCAGCTCCAAGAATGAGCTGTGAAACCGTGTTGTGTGTGTGGCTGGCGATCGATCCATCATTTCCCCTTCCCCGGACCCCGGTGGCGAGGCGATCGACGCCCCGGAATCACGAGCGCGGCGACGGCATCACCAACGGCCCACCTCCAGTTTTTTAAGCACCACCGCCTCACCGACACCGCGGGGCCCACAGCAGCGAGGTCAGCCAAAACCCACCTCCGGGGCGCCCGGCCTGTTTTTTCCGTTTGCGGCAGGACCAATGAGCCGGCACCACGTAGGACGCTCAAATGCTTATCACCGCACCGGGGACAGGGAGGGTCATCATGTCATGTCGGATCCGGGGCTTTGCCGGGTCCGGTCCGGTGAACCATGTACCCTTCCTTCTTTCTCGTCCTTCTGCTTCTGCTGCTTCTTCTAGTTCTAGCACACCACACAAACAAACACACATCATACCACGTGCGCACGTGCTGCCGGTATCGCCGCGCTATCTATCTCCTGCACCTCTAATTTTTCCAAATCTCAACAACAGCAACTAGGGCCAATCTAATCCATCTTCGATCTAATTTCCGTCTCCAGTCAAATATGGACTTGGTTGTATACGACTATAGTCTTTACAAATTATATTAATATCATAGTACGAGGAACATTGGGTGGGATATGGAGTCGAGAAGCAAAGATAGAAGAAGAGGTTCTTATACAGATGACTTCGCTATTAATGCTGCTCTATATAAAGTTATATTAATAATATATTTTCGATAGTGTGAACATATGGGTAGGTCTAAGTGGCCTAGTTCGACGCGAGTAGCAAGAGTTGAATGCTACAAAGGAGAAATCGCCACTGAACAACAACACAGAGGGAGGCGCTGAGTGTGAGCTGAGATGGCCTAACTTCCCTAGTTGTTGCTCTTAGGGACTTTGTGATCGTCAATTAACCTAATGCGGGAATTCTCATAAAGAAGCAAACTGGTAAGCATATATCCTTAAATTATGGAATCGATGATCCAAAAGTTTTGTGCTATTGTTTATAGAAGAAAAAACATTTTCCTCCATTATAATAAAGAACGCGATAATATAAAGTTATCTAATAATTAGTGCAAATGGTACGAATATTTTTTGACCGTATTCGAGACTGAATCCGTTTAGAGGAATTCAAATTTATCTATACCTGAGTTCAGATATTGAAAATCTGATACCACATCCATATCCGGATACTCAAATTTATGATCTCAATATCCATAACTATCCTATTTGACATAGTTGGTATTGTCTGTATTCGAATCCAAATCAAATAGAAATATGAAAACAAATGTAATATTGATGATGTCCGTCCGATCCAATCCATTTACATCCCTACTAATAATATCACCATACTAGGTATGAGATAATGTGATAGAGTAAGATAAAAATAATTAAATGTCATGTAAAACAACAATATATTATACTAGAAAAGCAATGCTACTTTTCACATGGATGTACGTTACAACTATGTTAATCATCTCACACAACTATCTTAAAAACTTAGCTTGTTTATAACACTTCATGTGTCGTTCCTTAATCGCCATCCTAGCATTCCATTTAGCATGGGTTTCTAACTTAGCCGCCATTGGATCCTCCACCTTTTTTACCTTTTGTCTTAATTGATAGTCCTATACCTTAAGTCTTTTCTTAAAACAGTAGCACGCAACCCTTTAAGATTTTGACAATTCTTATACTAACTTTGTTAGGACACTCGAGCCTAAAAGATAAACCATCATTAAGGGAATGTTTGTTGTAGCTCTCACAAGCTCTACTTAGAGTCGGTGCTGCTAGAAATTGTGGCTATGACATTTTCTTTTTTTACATAGCTTATTCCGCACTACAATAATCAATACTGCCAAAATGGTTATTGGGAGGAGGAGCCAAACCCCTCAATAGTTATACCAAACAGGGCCTTGTCATCAAATGCCTATATTTACTCAAACACAGGCGACTGCATTTTTGTTCATCTGTCAGTCAACGCGCCTGCCCCTGCGCCCCGCCGAAAAGGAAGGAGACGACGACGAGAACGGAGATAGAGACCTCGCCGATGTTAGGGTTTCGAGGGCCCGCACGACCGCAACCCATTCTTCTTTAACTTCGTGGAGCTTAGAAGAGGGTTCGAGAGGAGACAGGCTAGCCAAGTGGTGGTGATGGCTAGAGGGCGGTTTAGGGTTCTGACAGCGACAGAGGCAACCGGTCCTCGTTGGGATGGGGGCGTGCATGGGCGAAGCCTGCCATGGAAAGAAGAGGAGATAAGGCAAGAAGGCGGTCACCAGCTAGGGTTTCTCTAGAGCTCTGTAACTAGCGTGCCATTGCGGAGCGGTGGGCAACGGCTACCCCCACGATGGCAAGGACAAAGAGGAGGATGCAACCGCGAGTGGGCAAGGGTGGGCGCGTGAGGAGAAAGAACATACCGCTGCCAGCAAGACAAGTGGAGTTGGGACGCGAGGTTGGAGACGACTAACCACCAGTCACCTACGCTGGAGACACATTCTAGAAAAAATAACATTATCTTATTTTTCATCTAGAAAGGAGTCCCATCTCCATGCATCTCTAATCTCTCCGGTCAAAAAAAACCCATTTGGAGGCTGGAGAAGAAAACCCAAACCCGCAAAGAAACCAGAATGGAGAAAAGGTTAAACCCAAAAGACCCGGGCGAAACGGCGCAGTAGCGAGGAAGTAAACGAAGAGCGGAGGAAGCAAAAGGAGACACAGACGAGGAAAAAAAAAGCGTCTCCTTCTACTCCAGCTGCGTTCCCTTCCCTTTCCTACTACCTCCGCTCCGCCAGAGAGGAAGGAAACCAAACCATCGTGGAACAAACACACGGGCGCGCCCCCCTCCTCGTCGCCGCCGGACGCCGTCCGCCGACCCGAATTCGTCGCGCCGCCACCTCGGAGGAGGGAAGCCTCTCCGGCGCAGCAGCCGTCGCCGTCGCCGCCTCCTTCCCCTGCCGGACCGCCGTGGAGCCGAGATCCGCCCGGGCTTGGGCTGTTCTGCTGTGATGGTAAGGACGCCCGCCCTTCGCTCGCTCGGATTCCCTGCCTTTTCGCTTTGCTCCGGGCCGCCGCGCCTCGGAATCTCTGCCCCTCCCGGCTTGCCGCGGATTTGCTCGCCGCGTGCTGGTGCTCGGTTCAGGCGCTGGTTCGCGCGTGAGATCCGGAGCAGCTTGCGGCGTCCGTGCACGTGCACGCACACATTGTCTCACCGTGTGTGTTTACCCTAAACCGGCAGCCCGCTGACGGCGGTTTATCCTTTTACAATAAAAAATCTGGAGTGCTAATGGAGACCCATTCCCCGCTCCAAGCGTTCTCATGGAGATCTGGACAGCGTTGAGAAATGAGGGCGCCATTTCCGGCGAACTCTAGTGCCACGGGCGTTGACTGGTGCTTTGCTACACGTTCCTGATCGGCGTTCCCAGGACACTGCTATACTTCACACCACCGAATGGGCGGTGGACTCAACCTAGTGCCTATGGTTGCCATATTTAGCCGCTACGGGGGCATCCAGATGCATCAGCCCTCAGCATTTTATGTTTTGTCTTTCTTCCCATAGAGTACACGTGCGGCTATCCTTTAATGTCAATCTGTGTTTCCTGCAGGCGGCGCAAGCTTCCATTGCGGTGGGATCCCAAGTTTGGGTCGAGGACCGCGATGTCGCTTGGATTGATGGGGAGGTTGTAAAAGCCAATGGGGACACGGTTACAGTCAAGTGTTCCAATGAAAAGACGGTATGTTGCTTTTTGGCAAGTTTCGGGTTAGTGCTAGGCTTGTAAAAGGCAACCTTCTATAATAGGCAAGACACTTAAGTTACAAATGACATGCACACTGAGTTGAGACCCCTGGCCCTTTGTTCAGGTTACGGCAAAAGCATCTAATGTCCACGCTAAGGATCCCGAGGAAGCGCCATGTGGAGTCGATGACATGACGAAGCTTGCCTATCTGCATGAACCTGGGGTTCTTCAGAATTTGAAATCTAGATATGATATGAATGAAATTTATGTAAGTTATTAGAATAACCGTATAGCCTAACTATATGTTTCCATATATTTTCCACAGCTACTTGTTAACTGAGCTGGCCACGCGTTTTTCTGATACGTTCTAACTTATTCATTATTAAACCAGACATATACTGGGAATATCTTGATTGCTGTAAATCCTTTCCGAAGACTGCCCCATCTGTACGACACTCAGATGATGCAGCAATATAAAGGGGCAGAATTTGGTGAATTAAGCCCTCATCCTTTTGCTGTTGCAGATGTTGCATATAGGTAGGTTCGTTGTGGTATATGTTGATAGTTTCTGCATGGTATATACTTCTATATAGATCAACAATATACTCTCCATAAAAGAAATTCAGTGTCATTATCTCCATTTTTGCCTTTTGAGTTCGACTGAGAGGAGAATATCTTTAATTACTTTACTGTTGCAGATTGATGCGCAATGAAGGAATTAGTCAGTCGATCCTTGTTAGTGGAGAAAGTGGTGCTGGTAAAACGGAAAGCACCAAGATGATCATGCGCTATCTTGCTTACATGGGTGGGAAGGCGGCTTCCGAAGGGCGAACTGTGGAGAAGCAAGTCCTTCAGGTGATAATTTCGTAGACGCCTAGTTCTGAAAAAGTATCCCCATGACCATTATGTTCTTGTTTGACTGAATAACACATATTATATTCCTATCACAGTCCAATCCTGTTCTTGAAGCATTTGGAAATGCAAAGACTGTCAGGAACAATAATTCAAGGTAAGAGGCATTTCTCTACACAACCATCTTTGTTATTATTGTAGGCAGTGTTTTTTGCCACTTAACCAGCACTGTTGATGCTATTACAGTCGTTTCGGTAAATTTGTTGAGATCCAGTTTGATCAGAAAGGGAAAATATCAGGAGCTGCCGTAAGAACCTATCTTCTTGAGAGATCCCGTGTCTGTCAAATATCTGACCCAGAGAGAAACTACCATTGTTTCTACATGATATGTGCTGCCCCTCCTGAGGTACTGTCCCTTCCCTGCCCATGCGCTTTTCCAATCAGACTTATTTACATTAACTGTACACCCTGTAATCATATTCTGCTTCATGCCTTACCTGTAGTGTAACAATAATATACCAGACCTGTTTTTTCCATTTAAAATTTAAATATCATATTTCCCATTAGCAAGAAGATTGTGGTTAAATGTTACAGTTTTCATCTATCAGGAGCGTGAGAGATACAAACTCGGAGATCCCAGCACATTTCACTACCTTAATCAGTCCAACTGCATTAAGCTTGAAGGCCTAGATGAATCTAAAGAGTACCTTGAAACTAGGAAGGCTATGGACATTATCGGAATCAGTTCTGAAGAACAGGTACACATTTGATTAATGACTGGTGGTACTTTTTTCCTTTAAAAATCAGCTGGAGCTTGCCCTTGACCACATGGTTGTGTTTCATCTAGGAAGCGATCTTTCGGGTTGTTGCTGCTATTCTCCACTTGGGGAATGTCGAGTTTGCAGAAGGGGATGATGGTGATTCATCAAAACCTAAAGATGAAAAATCTCTTTTTCATTTGAGGACAGCTGCTGAGCTATTCATGTATGTTCTTTTCTAGTTCTAAGATTTTAGAAACTCCTACATGGTTATGCTGGTTGACAAGAGCTCCAAATTTGGTACTGTAGGTGCGATGAGAAAGCTTTAAAAGATTCGTTGTGTCAGCGCATTATTGTGACTCGCGATGAGAATATAGTGAAAACTTTGGATCCTGAAGCTGCCAAGGGAAGTAGAGATGCACTTGCTAAGACTGTGTACTCACGGTTGTTTGATTGGTGAGTCTTTCAACATTTTGCACTGCCTGTCTGCTGTTCTTGTTCAAAAGGAGCTTCATGGCTATTTTCATATGTTTCCACTGACACTGTTATGGCAAATGACCTTTGATCTTAGGCTTGTGAATAAAATCAACAACTCTATTGGCCAAGACCCCAACTCGAAATGCTTAATTGGAGTGCTGGATATCTATGGGTTTGAAAGCTTCAAGACAAACAGGTGCTTAATTGGTACGCTTTGGTGATTGGTTGCATGCTGAGTGTTTTACTGGCAATAGGCTGGCCAGCTAGTTGGGAAATGCTGAAGCTGGGCGCAATTTATCTTTGATGAAGTCTATAGTCTTCTTTGACAGCAGGCTTAAATACGTATATCTCATGTTCTGAAGAAGTAACTTAATGTGCTTACGGAACTATGGAAGTTCCCACAATAGCTCCTAGCGTCTTTACATTCTTCCTGGACCTTTTCTTTAACATTATAAGCTGCTAGCTTTTTTTAAATGTGAAATCTTGGATAGAATGAAAGTCTTTCAGAAGTGACACATGTGGAATGCTGGGTATTCCCCCTTTTTAGTGATGATTGGTGTGAACTTACTGTTTGTATGTCCATGGATTTGCTGTGACAACTTTGGTTTGTTATTAGTTGAACAGTCAGTATAAACAGTTCTGCTGGTACATGTATGTCTGTTCTGGAGACTTGACTACAATGTCTAAGGTTTCTTTCCCTAAGTTTCAATCTGATCAGCAAATTGACTAAGGCCTTTACATTTTACTCATAATATATAAAAATATTTAGTACCCCACCCTAACGCATACACAACAAACACATTTATCCCTTTTTCTTATTACTTCTTTACTTAAGGATTATTTGCAGTGCTCATAATCTCACATGCATTTTACAGTTTTGAGCAGTTTTGTATCAACCTGACAAATGAAAAGCTCCAGCAACACTTCAATCAGGTAAGTTTGTGGAGCCGTCTTAGCTGGTGCAATTACTCATTGTTTCATTTCTTTGTGGTTTCTGAAGTAGATTTTAACTTTGTATTTCTGCTTCCTGCAGCATGTGTTTAAGATGGAACAGGAAGAGTACACCAAAGAAGAAATTAATTGGAGTTACATTGAGTTCATTGATAACCAGGACGTTCTTGATCTCATTGAGAAGGTAGTTCTCTTTGATTTCTATGGTGTTTTGAATAGTTGTTTGATATTTATTTTATACTTTTAAATTTTTTATGAAATCAAAATAGCATTAATTTGGTGAACTAGTGACACTCAGTTCACATCCTGCATCACATTGTTAAAAATATTGCATGTTCTCTGCGGATGGTTTCATCCAACTGCATCATCAAATGCTCAGATGAGAGTGTATATGCTATAGAAGACAAACCAGTAAATGACTGTATGCTAGCAAGCAAACATTACCGATGCTGCTTTGATCCTTAAGTTCCAATTCAAGATAGACATCTATGCTAATTAATGTGATGCACAGTGTACTTAAACTTATTGGTCATGTTGTTTTGCTGTTTTTTTTTTTGTTTCACCTAAGTACTTGATTCTTCCTTTGCAGAAACCTGGTGGAATTATTTCCCTTCTAGATGAAGCTTGGTATGGACGTTGATGATATTCCCTTTATTAGTTGCCTTTTTGCAACTGTTTAGGACTTTAATCTATCTAATAAATTTTAACCTGTCTGCATTTGCAATTGTGTTACAGTATGTTGCCAAGATCGACACATGAGACATTTGCTCAGAAATTGTATCAAACTTTCAAAAATCACAAGCGCTTTGCTAAGCCAAAATTATCTCGGTCAGACTTTACCATATGCCATTATGCAGGAGATGTAAGTATGGTTTGCTTTTGCATTTTTTTTGTTCACAGCATTCACAGTACCAACCCTGATGTTAAAGCACGGTTTTGTGTAGGTCACCTATCAAACGGAATTATTTCTGGACAAGAACAAAGATTATGTTGTTGCTGAGCATCAGGCTCTGTTGAGTGCTTCAAAATGTGCATTCGTTTCAGGCCTTTTCCCTCTTCTGTCTGAGGATTCCTCAAAATCTTCAAAGTTTTCATCCATTGGTTCTAGGTTCAAGGTGAATAAATGGCTTCCTCTTAGTGCTTCAATGTGATGTCAGTTGAGATCAAGTCTTAATATTTTTCTTGCTCATGACATAAACGCAGCAACAATTGCAATCTCTGTTGGAAACTCTGAGTTCAACTGAGCCACACTACATCCGTTGTGTAAAACCCAATAATTTATTGAAGCCTGCAATTTTTGAGAACCAGAACGTTCTTCAGCAACTCAGATGCGGAGTAAGATTTTCTATTATTTTTTTTCTTTTGGCTTGCAGCTTAGTATTTACATTATTGGGGTACTATTATTGGCTTGCCTCAGGGAGTAATGGAGGCGATTAGGATTAGCTGTGCCGGATATCCGACCAGAAGAACATTCTACGAGTTCATAGACCGTTTTGGTATTCTTGCGCCTGATGTTTTGAGTGGAAGGTGAATCACAAGTGCATATTTTACTTTGTCCTTAATTTTATCTGTAGGCCTAAATGTTAATCTGGTTTGTTGCGACTGTTGTAGTTCTGATGAGGTCAGTGCTGTAAGGAGGTTGTTAGACAAGGTAGATCTTCAAGGTTATCAGGTAATGGATGTTATTAAAAAATCTAAATTCTACATCTGTAAATCATATGGGCTTCAGCATTGTTGATATGTGGCTTTTGATACTTGATGACTTTTGATACTTGATGATTAGACTTAGTCTCATCAATGATTAGAAAGGTAATTTGATTTTTTTTTGTGTGTAGTGTGTCTGAACTTCAAAAGTATTCCCTCCGTCCCATATAGTGTCATTCTCACTTCCTGATAAGTCAAACATTTTCAACTTTGACCAAATATATATAATAAAATATTAATATTTATGGTGCATAATTAGTATCATTAGATGAATCGTTGAATATATTTACATAATACAGTTATTTGGAGATAAAAATGTTGCTAATATTTTCTATAAACCCAGTCACTCTTGTCAGACAGAGGGAGTACTTATTTGTAGAACTAGAAGTAAAATATTTTTTGTTAACTCTTTTTTAGTTTGCCTGAACTTCAGAAGTACTTAATTTAGGACTAGAGGTAAACCATTTGTGCCCTTGTATACTGTAGTGAATACTACCTTGCATGATTCTAAAGTATATGCACCAAAGATTCCAAAGGGACTCTTAGATAGTCAGACATTTGTCATTTTCTTTAGAATATCAATCCTATACATTTATTTGTGGACCTGCCATTGAATATTGAAGATATTTAAAATACAATTACCCATGACTATGAGCCTTTTGATCCATGTAAGTTGGGGTTGGCTAGTGATGGAACTCATCGAGAGCCACAAAGTTTAATATAAAACATGTGTTTTGGCACCTAGTATTTTGTTATCTTTTCAGGCATACAGTGGAGAACTCTTTGATGTGTGTACTAACTACTAAGCTGTATGTCTTTTGCAAATATGATAATCTAGATTGGCAAGACAAAAGTATTCCTTCGTGCTGGTCAGATGGCTGAACTTGATGCTCGTAGAAATGAAGTGTTAGGGCGTTCAGCTAGCATGATTCAGAGGAAAGTACGTTCATTCTTGGCACAGAAGAGTTTCATTGCATTGCGACGAGCAGCTTTACAAATCCAGACAGTTTGTCGCGGTGAGCTTATTTTGTTCTCCTATTTGTTATATTAACCAGTCGATTTATCCCAATCTATTTTTTCCCCATGAAGCTCCTGTGATGTGGTTTTGCTTAATTCTTTATAGGTGAGCTTGCAAGAAGAGTTTATCACAACCTCCGCAGAGAAGCTGCTTCACTCAAGATCCAGACTTTGTACCGTATGTATACTGCCAGAAAAGCATACAACGAGCTTTCTGCTTCAGCAGTTACCATTCAATCAGGATTGCGCGGTATGTGCGCGCGTAAAGAGCTCCACTTCAGAAGACAAACAAGAGCTGCAATCATCATCCAGGTAATATGAGAAAGAAACCAATCGTGCTCATGTCAGGTGACAAGCGATGGACTACTACAAGGAAATAACAGTTATGACAAATTTATACCGGTATATTTAGGATATAATGGCCACTCTGAAACATACAATGTTAACTTGTTGAATATCCAAGACAGCAGTTCTAAGTTCTTACTTGATTTGTGGCTCGATTTTTTCCTGTGTAGGAAGCCAGAGAAGCCATTAAAATTTGTTAAAGTTGGTTTTCTTAATATTGTCTTCTCTACAATCAGACATAAAATGAAATTTGTTTATGAGAAAATTGCATCTATGGCTTTGTTTGTAATGAAGACATCAATTTGAATTGACACACATGTTTCCATTCTCCTTGTTTTAATGTGTACCTACCATGATATCGACTGGCTGCACACCTACCCTTTCTATATAATTAGATTGTGCCACAATATGTCTTTAAAACATGATACATATCTTGATGAAGTAACATGTACAGTATAGGTGATGATCCTTGTTATCTCCCAGTTAAGGCCAAATGTTCCTGACCTTTGTGTATATTCATATTTCTATTCCAGAGTCGCTGCCGTCAATTCTTGGCAAGATTGCATTATTCAAGAACAAAGAAAGCTGCAATTACTACACAGTGTGCCTGGAGAGGGAAGGTTGCTAGAAAGGAGCTCCGTAAGCTCAAATTGGTAAGTTCAAGCACACTGGGTGGCAGACAATTTTGTTCTACCAATGCTATTTCTGTAGCATATACATATTTCTCATCTCAACTCACCGTTTTCTTGCTCATATTACTGTTTATCAGGCTGCCCGGGAAACTGGTGCATTGCAAGCTGCCAAAAATAAACTTGAAAAGCAAGTTGAGGAGCTTACATGGCGGCTACAGTTGGAGAAGCGCATGCGAGTGAGTTTTATATAGTAAAATTTGTAGTTCTCACCACGTACATGCAATCCAAAGCATTTTTGTCACTGAGATCGCACCTTCTGGTCTTACATGAAGGCTGCTGGTCATATCATTTTCTACAATTGTTGCATAATTTCTGAGATAATAACCAAACTTATTTGGATATTTAGAGGGTTGTTTTATTCTCTTAATACCAGTAAAATGTGTAGATTTGTAAATTTACTTTTATAGGATACATGATATATGTGGTGCATTCTTGTTTGCTGTAGGCTGATCTCGAGGAAGCTAAATCACAAGAAAATGCAAAGTTGCAAGCTGCATTGCAGGAGGTGCAACAACAGTACAAAGAAACAAAAGAAATACTAGTACAGGAGAGGGAAGCAGCCAAAAAGGCTGCAGAGATAGCTCCAGTCATTAAAGAGGTCCCTGTTATAGATACAGACCTAATGAATAAGCTTAGAGATGAAAATGACAAACTGAAGGTGAGACCCAAACATAAGAATTATTTGAATGTTTTTATGTTTTCCAGGAGACACCATTTCCTTTTACTTTTCAGTTCTGTTAGTTTTTGTCCATGCTTATGTTTGTCGCTTTTTCTGCCATGCTACAGACTTTGGTTAGTTCTCTTGAAAAGAAGATCGATGATACTGAGAAGAAATATCAAGAAACAAGCAAAATCAGTGAGGATAGGCTCAAACAGGCAATGGATGCTGAGACTAAAATCGTTGACTTGAACATGGCAATGCTAAGGTTTTCTATTTTCCTAGTCACTGCATGATAAGATTTGACATTTTCTGCTTTTAACTATGTTATAGGTTACACTTTGTTTACTTAAATTCTTTAGCGGAAAACTGGACATGTTTCTTTTATTATTCTGCTTCAGGCTTCAAGAGAAAATATCCACCATGGAATCTGAGGAGAAAGTCCAAAGACAAGCGCTGCTAGGCACGCCAGTCAAGAGCATGTCTGAACATTTGTCAATTCCAATTGCTCCAAAGGTACATGTAATGGATTGATGGAAAATGATGGTTCGTACTATTGAAATTCTTTTTTTTCTTTACTCAATTCTTCCGTTTTCTTTTTTACTCAGAATTTGGAGAATGGCTATCACGAGGTTGAAGAGCATAAGGTTTGAAGTTTTTCCATCTTAATATCTACCTTTTGTCTCTTGAAATTTCATTTATGATCATAATCATTGTTCTCAATTACAACTTTTCAGGAACCCCAAAGTGCACCTCCTGCTATTAAGGAATATGTGAATGGTGATCCTAAGATGAGAAAATCTTGTGTTGACAGGCAACTTGTATGTCACCAAAATTTTATGTTTAATGCCTTGTTTGGATGTTGTCGGATTCACCTCAATCCACATGTGTTGGAGTGGATTGGGGTGGAATTTAGTTCAAGTTCCACTCCAACCCACCCCAACACGTGTGGATTGATACGAATCCAACTACATCCAAACAAGGCCTAAATTGCTTGTGTAAACATGGTTATCTGAAGGTTATCTTATTTTGTAGGAAAACGTGGATGCACTCATTGACTGTGTAGGGAAAAACCTTGGATATTGTGCAGGGAAGCCAGTTGCTGCTATTACCATATACAAATGTCTTCTTCATTGGAAATCATTCGAGGCAGAGAAGACTAGCGTTTTTGACCGTCTCATTCAGTTAATAGGATCTGCAATCGAGGTAATCTGGCACTGGAGATTTTAGTCATGGTGCTGAAACATGAAAGTACCATAATTGACCATTAAGAAAATAAACAAGCCATCCCTTTGCCCTTTCCGCCTTTGTTGATAAAGATAAGATTTACTCTCTGCATGGAACAATGCAGATGTGTGAAAAATGGGCATATTATGTGAAGTCTTAATGTAGAGATCTAAATCTAAATCACCTGTGTTGTTTCTCCAACCTAACACATTCATGTTACTGAAGAGATAAGCCATGACACACTTCACTGTTGTTAATCATGTTTGTTTTTAAAGGAGGCAGCTGCTATGTTCTTTTATGATTTTGGAAGCCAGTTACAGTGCTTTTGAGTTTTACAAGTGGCAAGTTTGTTATTTTGTTCTTTCTGCCAGACTCACTTTGTCCAGTGTTTGATGCAGAACGAGGATGACAATGACAACCTTGCTTACTGGCTCTCCAATACATCCAGCTTACTGTTCCTACTGCAGAGAAGTCTCAAGGCTGCTGGTGCTCCTGGTAGCGTTTCACGAAAGAAACCTCCTCAGCCAACATCATTATTTGGCAGAATGGCCCAAGTACGCTACTGACCTCTGCCGTTTGAAAACTGAATTAATGAGTTGGGGAATATGGCGTAATAAATTCATTTGTCTAGGGCTTGCGTTCTGCATCTTTTGCCAACATGCATGTCGAAGCAACAGATGTTGTGCGCCAAGTTGAGGCCAAATATCCTGCCTTGCTTTTCAAGCAGCAGCTAACTGCTTATGTGGAGAAGATATATGGAATCGTCCGAGACAATATTAAAAAGGAATTGTCATCTTTGATTTCGCTATGTATCCAGGTAATGTATCCTCTCTGTAGTTTGTTTACTGGCTGTTGACAAATTCATATTTAACATTTGGTTCTAAACATGTGACCCAAAACGACTTATAGTTTATCATCCTTGATTTCTTTTAATCACAAGGCCCCAAGAACAATGAAAGCTAGCATGCTGCGAGTTTCTGGGCGATTATCCGGTCAATCTCAGAGTCAGAGCAACCACTGGCAGAAAATTATTGAAAGCTTGGATAAGCTCTTGAAGATACTGCAAGATAACCATGTATGTGTCTCATTGTTTCCGTATCATTCTCTTGTGCTGATCTGTTGGATGTGTGTTTACTGTTGCTTTGTATATCCTCAGGTGCCCCCGGTTTTAGCTCAGAAAATCTTTACCCAGATATTTTCGTACATCAATGTACAGCTATTCAACAGGTGCGCTTATCTTTCAGTTTCTTGACTTCTATGTTTGTGGAAACTAGCGTGGCCAATGGTGTGCGGTTTTGCTCTGCAGTCTATTGCTTCGTCGTGAGTGCTGCTCCTTCAGCAATGGAGAGTATGTCAAGGCTGGTCTAGCTGAGTTGGAGTTGTGGTGTGCAAAGGCAACAACTGAGGTGATCTGCTTTCTGTGTACATGGCTTGCTTTATTTTATTTTATTGATTAATCACTGAAGTTTTGTGGTTACAGTATGCAGCATCTTCATGGGATGAGCTCAAGCATATTAGACAGGCTGTTGGATTTTTGGTATGACCAGTTCTACCAAATTATGCATTCTAATATATTCGCGCTGAGATTCTGGATAGAATTCCGGGATCAGTCGTGTTCTTATATTTGGATGTACTAAAGTTTCATATTTATAGTTTGGGCAGGAGACAAACACAGCAATTTCTGTAGTTTGATCTTTAATTTAAACTGTTGTTCCCTGTTTAAGAGGCAAACTCGTGTATTAATACATTTCTAATATCGTTTCAGGTTATATTCCAGAAGTTCAGAATATCTTATGACGAGATAGTCAATGATCTATGTCCGGTAAATTCTTAGTTCTTCAAGCATACATTTAAATGTTCAATCTCTCATATTGTTCTCTCTCTACTTTCTTTCACTTGCCAAGTATAGAGGCATCTTGTTTCTAACACGTGTCCTATTATCTATGCTTGTAGATCTTGAGTGTTCAACAACTGTACAGAATATGTACACAATACTGGGATGACAAGTATAATACCCAAAGTGTTTCATCAGATGTGAGTTCCTTTTCTGAAGAGCTTCACTATTATATCTGCAATCTTATTTGTTGTCGAAGTTCTGTTTGTTGGGTTGAAAAGTATAGAACTTAAAATTCCCTACTTGTATGGAATTGATATATGCTGGAACTCACTGCTCGACAGTCAACAGTAGATGTGATTTCTTTCTTTTTTTTCGTTAACAAATAAAAGTAACTGGACCATCTAATGTTTCAGGTTCTTAGTAACATGCGGGTGCTAATGACAGAGGATTCTAACAGTGCTGAAAGCGGTTCATTCTTGTTAGATGATAATTCAAGGTAACATTAAGTACCATCTCATTAAACTGTGGGATTATTATATTGCATTGATGATTATTTATGACAATCTCGGTCTTCATGCAGCATCCCGTTCTCGGTGGATGATATCACCAACTCAATGCAGGAGAAGGACTTTACGGATATCAAACCGGCTGATGAGCTACTCGAGAACCCTGCCTTCCAGTTTTTACAGGATTAGGGCTTGTGAAGTCTCGAGCATCATGCTGCTAGATATCTTGTCAGATCATTTCTTCATTTGTTGTATATTTTTTTGATCCTTTCTACCCATATGTGCTAGTTATATTTTCTTTTCAGCTAGCTTTGTAAAATCCATATAGGTATTTGTTAGGGTTGGGATGGGATTCCCCCCTTACAGATAGAAAAGGCCGTATCTTTTAAAGCGGGGCAAATGATTCTTTGTAGGGCAACATGAAATCAATGTTTTTACCCAAGGGTGGTAAGGGAGGGGTAGAGGCAATGTAGTAGGCTCTCCCCAATTATAGATTGTGTAAATTATATACTGTAAATCGACAGTGCAATGAAAAAAGAAAGGAAAGCTATATAGCAAATGCAGTTATGTTGATGACATCTACTTGTCTTAGTGTCTGAACAGTCTGTGTGAGGCATCATTTAATCATGTGTGGTTTTTTTGTTCATGCCGCGTGCGTGCTGGACGGCGCTGTTTGGTTTATTGCCGGCTAGAGGAAGAAGCAATCCAGGCCCTCGATTTTGAGTGCCCGGTAGTTTTAGATTTGGGCCGCTCTCATCAAAAACTTTTCAAGATTTCCTATCACAATAAATCTTACGGCATATGTATAGATTATTAAATATAGATGAAAACAAAAACTAATTGTATAGTTTATCTATAAGCATATCTATAGATTATTAAATATAGATGAAAATAAAAACTAATTGCATAGTTTATCTGTAAATCGTGAAACGAATTTTGAAGCCTAATTATTTTATGATTGGACAATATTTGTTAAATAAAACAAAAATACTACAATAACAAAATCAAAAAAATTTTAAGCCTTGTTGCCGGTAGGCATTTGCCTGTCATGTCAGGATAGTAAATGCGTAGTTTCAAAAAAAAAAAAAAAAGGATAGTAAATGCTTCAGAGCATAAGCTGGCATCCTAGGCTATGTACTACTTGGAGTAGCCATTACCGTTTGACACCGCCGAACTACTAAAGTTGTCGTTTGTCTTTAAAATTTACTTTTAAGCTAAATAAGACTCAAATTTGTCTCTGAACTTCTAAAATGGTCGTTTCATTCCTCAAACCTGAGCAAAAAGTACAAAGTTTAAAGGCTAAATGGTCATCCTCTACTTCTAGGTACGGAATTGCGTGCCTGGCTTCTTCATCAGTGTTGCCTATGCTTTATAGTGATTAATGAGTTGCTTTACATTCTAGAACAAAGAAAAAAAACATGTGACCTAGTTCGTTTGAGTTTATCAACCGAATCTGTCAGCCATTCAGTAACCATGGCTTATCAGCCAAACAAACAAAGCGTAAATCATTACTAAAACACGTTGAGACCTCTTAAACATGGAACACTACCACGTAAAATACAATGATTTTGTTAAATACATTTGGAGGTTTTTTTATTAAATATACTTTTATTTCTTAATTATTAACTATGAAAAGAAAACTAATAATATAAAAAAAAACTTGATCTGCGGGATGGGCAGTCTTTAGGCCTTTTTGCTTAAGAATATCTTTTTGTGCAGATCAAGAAAACTCATTAGATCCCTATCCCACCTATATACAATGGCACCATAACTCATGTGAGATTGAGCCAGACCTTAGACCTAAGCTTTAGCGTAGGACAAATAGAGGATCTTTTTTTTTTTTACAATGCGCAAAACTACGCATGCAAGGTTAAGAGTCCAACTCCCAACTTATAAAGATATAGGTTAATCATACAGTTATGTTCTCGGGTAAGATGCCTCCAACTAACAAATATTCTTCACACGTTGCACTTGCCAGGTCAAAAATCAACTATTGTTTAGGGCTAGAAGCTCCAATCAAATGGAAGAGGTCGCTATTCTTGCTCAAGCTGTCTTGTGATTCAATCTGATTTCATGAGAACCTGGATTGATTTCATCTGTACTTCTTTATGTAACGAGCATTTTTTTTTAAACGTTATGTAACGAGCTGTTGATTCAATGAAGCGCTATCCTATTACTCTTTTTTTTTTGAAAAAAAAAGAATAGTAGGAGGACTGTAGGAGTGCGTTGTCCGCCTGTTCCCTTGTTCATCCTCATCTGCCGGAAAAGGAAGAGGGAAAAAGAAGGGGAAAAAAAAACAAGGGGGCGGCGCGTGTTGTGTGTGCGGGGGGTCTGAACTGAACCCGCCATCGGATTTCGAAGGTTCGGGGCAACCCAAAACCAAAAACAAAGGAACATTCCCCGGGAAGCAGAAACGAACCACTCCAGGTCTCCGACCTTTTCACTTTCCAAATCTACCCCTTCCCATTCTGAGGATTTGAGAGGAGCAACGAGAGGCAATTCGGTCCGTTCACTCGCCCCGGAATAAACAAACGCAGGAGGAGCAGCAGCGGGTTCTTGACCCTTTCCATCCGTCCCACCACCACCACCACCACCGCATCCCTTCTCCCCAGTCCTCCGCCGCCGCGCCCGCGCGTCCGCGTCCGCGATCGACATGGTGAAGCTGAGGTGGTAAGCAAGGCTCCTCCGCTCATCGCTCTCGGCATCCATTCTTGGTTTGGGGCGGGATTGCTGCTTCGTCGTTTTTTCTCTTTTGGAATGGAAGACTGGTGGTTGGGTTTGGTTTGGTGGATTGTTTCGTTTCTTCCTGGAACTTTTTCTTTTCTGCTGTGGAAAAAAAAGGGCGCGGTCGCCTTCCTCCTCCTCCTCCTCCTCCTCCTATCCCCGTCCGAAAATTCCGTCCTCCTCCGGTTTCTCCCGGCACCTTCGCCGCGCTCCATCGCCGCCTGCGGTCCAGGTCTCTGTCCCCGGGACGGGCGAGGAGGCGCGTAATCATTTTGTTTTCTCCCCTCCACGCCATCCCCATTTCGTCATGCCGTGCATTAGGGGGATCCAGCCGGATGTGTTTGATTTCTTAAGTTTCTTTAGTTTCGTATATTACAAGGCCCACGGATTGTTCACGGACTTGGCTTTCTACTCTGCTTGGGGAGGTTCCGTTCCCTTTCTTTGCGTGACTCCATGCATTTAGTGCAGTATGTTCTTTTTCCTGCTACCTACTGGGTAGGGTAGACTAATCCGTCCGTCCATGACTCGTTAGGTTCTTATTCAGCGCACACACGGTTGCAGCTTGGTGCATCGCAGTCGTTTTCACCATATTGATTAACTCTTTGCACCCAATTCAATTAAACCGGCAGTGCATTTCTGTTTCTCTTTCATATTTTCTTTAAAAAAAATTTGGGGATTCAACTGAACCCCAATGCCCCAGTGAGCATGGTGTCTGACTGTCTGTGTATAGCAATGCTCATGTGCAGTTGTAATGGGCTAGCTAGCTAGCTAGCAGCCCCTCCGGGGGTGTGGGTGGGTGGGTGGGGAGGGGAATGCCAATCGCTCTTGCCTCACTTTTCTTTCTCCCCTTAACTTTTGCATTTTTTCCTCCGCAATTTTTCTATCACTGCTGGAACTTTACTCACACCTCATCACTTGTCTCTTTTGCAGTCAAAGCAGCTGAAAACATATCTGATACAGCTGGCAAGCTTTACTTCCTACATCATCTGTGCTTATCAGGATGAGCACCAAGGTCATGATAACATACAAGAGGAAGCGTGTTGCCTCACATGCCCATACAGAAGACGACACGGTTCTTGACTCATCTCCTGCTGCCTCCAGCAATGTAGCTGCCAGCAGTTTACAACTTAAGTCTGAGGGCCCTGCTGAGACCGCCATGATAAATGAAGATAATCATGTGAGGAATCTTGCCTGTTACCCCTGTTGATTTGTTATTATCTTATGTCATTTCTATCACTTGCTGTTGCGATTGTCCATGTTATGTTACTGCTGTTTGCAGCTTTCTTAAAAGTGCAAAAGACTGCATCTCATTTCTTGGCTATCAAACCTGTGGTGTCGTGTAGATCTTTGTCTAAAGTTGTCAATAGCTGCATGTTTTCATGAATCGTCCCTGTATGCCGAGAACATTATCCTCACAAAGATCCTTGGTATTAATGCGTTATGAAACAGATTAATTTTCATGTTTAATGCTGATCACTCTTCCGTTTCCTCTTCCATCAGTTTTATTGTCTGACACTCATTTCTCATCTGAAAAAATTGGCAGACTACTCCTAAAAAGCAGCAGCATTTCTCCATGTTGCAACAGAACATCAAAGAAGAATGTGAACCAGAGAAAGGACATGATCAGCTATATGAATCATCACCACAGAAAGAACAACCTGAGATTTGTTCTGCTACCATTGCATCAGCTGCAGAGGCACATAGCACTAAATCACAATGCATTGATGACACAAATAATCAAATTCCCATTGCAAGTTCTGTGTGTGATCTCATGCTTGCTGATGGGACAATTGATCAGACAAAAGATTCAAAAATCTCTGCTTCTGTGGAAATAAATTCTCCTACAGGGACAGAAGTTGTTCTCGTCCCTGGCCATTGTAAGAAAAGGTTTAGTCCTCTTCTCACCTTTCGCAGGCGAGTTAAGAAGAAAACTAATTTGGATGAACCAGCAGAGGAAACTTGTTCACCGGACAATGACAAACAGTGTTCAACACTGACATGCAGTCCACCACGATCATCACTGAATGCTATGCCATTGCTCAAGCATACTGCACCAAACCCTTTGGTGATTGAGGATAAGGTATGTTTTTACCCTCATTTCCCCTGTACTGCTGCATCTAAATGACATAATTCTTTTGAACTTTTCTTGATATCCCTGCTTTTGTTTGGGAGGCATTTGATATAGTAATGAAGTGAAGATTGTTTAGAAAGTTTTGTTGTCTTTGTTTAAAATAGCAGCTTGTTAGGCCTGTCTTTTTTTTCTTGCTGCTTTGAGTGGTATGTTGCTTGGGGCCATTTGATATAGTATTGACATGTGCTTCCAGCTCTGATGTACTGCTGTTAATTGTAAAGATTTTCTGTAGGAATGGGTGTTTATATAATTTAGTTAACTGGCAAAAAATAGAAGGTGCTCAAATATTTCATAATGTATGCACACCAACTTATCAATTTTCCTGTATCAGGTTTTGAATTTTGTAATCTAAGCTATGGCGTTAGCCAGATGAGTGATCTTATACACTTCTCTAAAACACATAATGGAATAAAACTGCAATGATACTCTGAAACAGCCTTATTGCTATGAATACGTGAAGTGCCAAAAACGTAAAGAAACCCACAATTGCGATGGTTAAAAGGTTTCCAAAATCAACCAGGTAGGATTGTGCCTTTTTAATTTATGTTTATTACCTCTCTCTTATGTGTTTAAAAGTTATAACCATTTCTAGATCCTATTTAGTGTAGGGAATGGGAAAAAGTGATGCTGTTAAAGGTTATTGATTTTATATGAGGGTATTAAAATATCAACAAAATAATGCACAGCCTTTTGGTAACATGTTAAATTTTGCTATTCAAGGTAACAAAGAGTAATGAAATTGGTGACACCATGTTTGTGGTGCTAAAGGCACTTACATTGTATGCTTCTATTATTTTTTACAACCATCTTGTAGTTTTTTTTTCAAATCGGGGCATTCCCATTTCCATTAGATGTCCAACGGAAATACAGAGAGTTTAGACTGTTTAAGAAGAAAAGGACATAACAACCATCTTGTAGTTGTAGAATTATATTAGTTTTTTCTGTAGCTTCTGTCTTCCACTGATTTTTTATGCACTATAGGTGCACTCACACTGCTTTTCATGTATTACTTTGGCAATAACTGAATAACCTATGTTGTAATTGACAATTTCCTTGCCTGTCTACATTATCTGACTAGGGCATTCAGAGTAATCAGAACTTGCATTTAATTCATTTACAGGTAGCTCCATTAAGAAATACTGGACCTTCTACAGAAGCTGAACAGTCACCTGAGCAAGAAAGGTATGATGATCACTTGTATTTGATAGCTCTGCGATTGTGATCTAGAACTAATATTAGTTGATTAATACATACATAAGGAATTGATACAAAGTCTCTTTTGTAGTTCGCACATCGTGAAATCCTCAGTTCAACATGTGGTTCCACAGATTGCTCAAGATGTAAACCAAAACATGATTCTGGAAGATGATGTAACACCAGTGTCGAACCAAAAGATGATCCTGGAAGATGATGTTACACCAATTTCGAAATTCACTGGTGTGCAAGAGATCAGTGGGCAAGATACACGAATGGAGGACTCAAACAGAACATCACCAAATACTATTGAAGTTCCAAAAGTTATTGATGTGCAGGGTGTACATTGTACTGGGGAAACTACTCCCCTGCAGTCTCCAACACTAAAACTAGATGCCAGTTGGTTGAAACCAACCAATAAATCTGTGGTAGAAGATATTCCAGAATCTCAAGGTTCAACAAAAAATGTTCCAATAATTGTCTTGGATGATGATAATGATGAGAGAGGCAAGGAGCTGGAAAATTTAGAGGCTCTTGATCAAGGGCTCCATAATCAGAATAAAAGAACTTCTTTTGGGAAGATCGACCTGAACTGTACTGAATTAAGACAACAGGAACTTCCCTGTTTGGATGACTCAACAATTCAAAGGCTGCCAGATCAGGTGAAGATAATGTCCAAATTCTCCATGCGCTAAATGAGATTGTTTTCTCAGTGGTGTAATTCTTTTTTATCTCAATAATTTGTAGACTAGCTTCATTCTAAATTCCTTTCCAGTCAGAGGGATGGTTTGTTTCACATACTTCATTTAATTTTGACATTACAAGCTTGTTTTCCTTTTCTTTTGTCATACAACATACTATACTGTATAAGAAATCTCAACAGTGCATATGTTTGTGCCTCCGATGATCCCTGAAACATTTTCTCTTTTGTTGCAGGATCTAATTGTTAATGCTCAAAAGCAAATGTCTCAACCAATTGAAAGGTTGTTTTTCACAAAGGAGAAAGATACTATCCGTGGCAAACAACAGCAGCATGAAGAAAGCTCAACCATGCATACCTCATACTCAAATTTCTTTGATCTGGGTCCACCATGGAACACAGGGAGTTTGAAGGGACCAAAAGGCTTGCCTTCAGAACTCAAGTTCAGAATAATGGATAGGGCTCCTCAATTCAGTTTAGACCTCAGCCTGGACAGTTTCACAGACAATAGTGTGGCTGCCCTGAGGAGCGATAAGTTGTTTCTTGGAGGCACCTCCAGCACATCTCATAAGTTAACTGAAAAGCTTGGCACATACTCCTACAAGAGGCAGTCGGCTCCATGGTCAGAAGAAGAGTTGGATTTTCTTTGGATCGGAGTCAGAAGGTATGGCATTAATAATTGGAATGCAATGTTGAGGGATACTCGACTACGGTTTTCAAACTCAAGAATGCCCGAGGATCTTGCTAAGCAATGGGACAAAGAGCAGAAGAAGCTTGTGGCATCTGCTCTGGGTCCTGTGCCACTTCTTCATATGGGCGAAGATTACCTTGGTAGAGCTTCATGCTCTGGATGCTCAAAGTCTGCATTTCTTGGGGCCCAAACAGACCTTTCTTTGGGCGACGTCTACTTTCACAATGCCCGTGCTTCAGAGAGAGGTCAACATCATTTATCAAGCCTGGGTGGGCTGCACTTTCATGGAATTGATGGTGGGCCTAGAAATATGTCCCTGGGAGGCTTCCCTGGGGCTTCGTCCTCATATGGAAGAAGTGGCAGCAGGCGCAGAAGGGCATCCAAGCTCCATAAGTCATACTACGAGAACAAGTCACCTTGGTTCCAAGAATCATCAGACAGGGTGCCCCAGCTCCTTCTCACCAACCAGCAACCGATCAACAGCCTTCCCCAGTGGCTTACAAAGGATGCTGAAACCGGCACCAGTCGAATCAACGCTGACATGTGGCCGAGCATGGTGCCAGCACCAGGTCGTTCAGCCGCAGATCCACCGAGGGGAGGTTCCTCTCTCTTTTGTGACGACGTGAAGCCCCATGTCCTCCCTGGAGCTTCCCTGAAGCGCGCGATGAGGAGGAATGCGGATTGGCGGTCGTTCAGCAAGAGGCTGTTCTTGTCTGGTGATGCATTGGATGTGAACCGTGGGGCTAAAGGCACAGCACCCAACGGTGCCATCCCGAGCGATGCCGGCGCATCATCTGAAGAGACAGTGTCTGATAGCTAAGTCCATGCTTAACATGGGCTCTTGTTATTCCTGTGTGCCGGGCTGCAATTACATGTAGCATTCCCAGTCCTATTTGATGTTGAAGCTGGTTGACAGTAAGCGACGAAAGGTGTGGTATATCTGATCAAGCTGGCATGCTCTGTAACATCATGTTAGTGAATAATCGGATTGCATCTTGTATAAAGTAGTAGCAGCAGTGTATACTTTATCACCAGCTCTCTATCCATAGTGAAGGAGAGGTTCTAACAACGGGAGTCCACTCACGCGTCCACATGTCCAAACACAGGGTGTGTATGTAGTGACGGATTGCCTAGTTGCTTGTAATTGTATTTGTGCTTGGGATGGCCTAATCTGCATATTGGGCTCATGCTGATTCAAATCCTGTTGGGTAATGTTATTTTCATGCTTAAGCATGGGTAGTTTCCAAGTATATATTTTTGGTGTTTCTTCAGTTGTAGCTAGCTGCAAGCTTGACATCTTTTATTGTTTTTTTGCCGCCGGGCTGGCCGGCCGGATGGTGTATTGGTGTTGCCTTCTAGATCGAACAAATACTACGTAACAGCATAGTATACCAGGACAAACCATGGAATGGAATGCATTGCTATCTCTTTTGGTGGTTCTAATATACCCAAATGGAACAGGCTAATGACAGTATGACATCATCTTGGTCTTGGAAAGGTAGGCAGCAAGGGCGCCAGGCTGCCACCTGGTGAACTAGCAAATGCATAATGGCACTTACAATGCAGACTCTATCATAGAGTCTAAAGTTATTTATTACCTCGAACAATGTGGACTTGGAGTCTTATTTTTTCTATCTCTTTCTTCAATAAATATGCTGCCACATCAGCAAAATATCATAAATAATATATAATTAATTGTTTTGGACTCTGTGATAGAGTCTTGTATTGGGAGTGCCCTAAGTCTACTACTTGATGACAGCACTAGTACATTTGTCCAAGATTCATAATTGAGAAACAACATAGCCGTCTTGCATCACAAGCCTAAACCAAGCATTATCAATGAAGGCCAACTCGAAGCCGACAGACAACAGGTCTTCTCCTTGCCGGGAAGCAAGACCTCTAGGTACCAATGCAGAATATGTAATGGCCTGCAGCAGCATATCATCTCTTCTCTTGCTCTCCACCCGTCTGCACCAATGTAATGGGCATTCCAGATGAAACCAAATGAGCTCAACAGATACATAGCAAGGGAGATATGAGACAGCCAGCCATGCCCTGGCGTTCACCACTATGGTTGCTCTTGCTCGCCACCATGCTGAGCACCACGCGCCTGCTGGCACTTGCCGGAGGGATGGCACGTCCCGGATGCCAAGAAAGATGTGGCAACCTGAGCATCCCCTACCCTTTCGGCATTGGTCCTGGCTGCTTTCGCAGCGGCTTTGAGGTCAGATGCGACAACGACGCTGGAGAAGCCTACCTGGGCGGCAAAGGCAGTAACCTCTGGGCCTTTGATATCTTTCTGCTGCAAGGGGAGGCTCGAGTACACAAGCATCTGACGTGGGACTGCTACAATGACACTGGCATCACTGACTTCGCTAGATCTCCCATGGATCTAGCGTCTTATTACCAGATATCACATACCAAGAATAAGTTCACGGCGATTGGATGTGACACCATCGCGTTCATCCAAGGTGAAAATGCAAACTCTTACACAAGCGGATGCATGTCGTTTTGCAGCAGCAATGCAAGCGTCGACACCAGCGGCCAGTGCACCGGCATGGGTTGTTGCCAGACATCAATCCCGGCAAACCTCACCTACTTCAACACCACCTTCTCAACAAGGCGGAGTACAAGCGTGCTGGAGTTCAACCCATGCAGTTACGCCTTCGTGATTGAGACCCAACAGTTCAGGTTTGATGTCTCTGACCTTGCAGACCACCATTTTGCTGACAAGTACAGTGATGGAGTGCCTCTTGTGCTTAACTGGGTTGTTGGGGAAGAATCATGTGATGAAGCAAAGAAAAATATGTCATCCTATGCATGTCTTAGCAAGAACAGTGAGTGCATCCCTTCAGTCAATAGCCCAGGGTATCTCTGCAACTGTTCCAGTGGCTATGGGGGGAATCCATATCTGGAAGAAGGCTGCCAAGGTAAGCAACAATCAGCCTTCAATTCTGTTGGTTCAAATAATATGCCAGGTTGATTTAATGAGCATCCTTGTTTCTCTGGTTACATTAACAGACATCGATGAATGTGCCTTTCCTGAGCAGTACCTCTGCTTTGGCCAATGCACTAACACAATAGGAAGCTACAGCTGCACATGTCCAAAGGGAACTCGGAGCACTGATGCGAGTATGATAAATTGTGTTCCTTATCAGGATCCTACACAGACTGTAAAGATGGTGTTAGGTAAATCCTTATCTAGCTGTCTGTATATATCATAAATAGCAACAATATGTCAATACTGATGCTCATGGAGACAAAAAACTGCAGTTACGTAGATAACTGAACCATAGTTCAACTAAGGTCGAATCAGAATTAGTTTACTTAAATACAATCAATGGTCCAATTCACTATTACTAATTATTTAAATGTTCTGTACAGTTATGCTTATTTATTCATGCACAATACTAAGAGGTACTGTTCATGTGGTTTTCCCCCTTCAACCAATGCAAAATAACAGGAGCCAGTGCTGTATTACAACCTGTAATGTCAAATAGATCAATATTTTCTCCTTTCTTTGGTTATTGATCTTTCATAGAAAAATACTTGGTGACTGTAGGTATCTCTATCAGCACAGTTTTTCTCCTTCTTTGCATTTTCACTGTGGTCATTCAATATCAAAAGAGAAAGCTCATCAAAGAAAAGGATGGTTTCTTCAAGCAAAATGGCGGATTTATTTTACTTGAAAAAATGCGATCAAGACGAGTAGATACAGTAAGAGTATTCTCAAAAGAAGAATTAGAGAATGCAACCAACAATTTTGATAAGAGAAGAGAACTGGGAAGAGGGGGACATGGCACGGTCTACAAAGGGATTATGAAGGATAACAGAGTTGTAGCCATAAAGCGCTCCAAAGTTTGCAACACAAACCAGAAAGATGAATTTGTGCAGGAAATCATCATACTTTCTCAAATAAACCACAGAAATGTGGTCAGGCTTCTAGGCTGTTGTTTAGAAGTGGAAGTTCCCATGTTGGTCTATGAATTCATCCCAAATAGCACTCTCTTCCAGTTGGTCCACAGTGAAGGGTCATTCATCTCATTGGATGACAGACTAAGAATAGCCCTAGAATCTGCAGAAGCGCTGGCATATCTCCATTCATCTGCATTCCCACCCATAATACATGGAGATGTAAAATCTTCAAACATTCTCCTAGATGACAACTACACAGCAAAAGTGACTGATTTTGGTGGATCACACATGCTTGCGAAGAATGAGACCCAATTTATGACAATGGTCCAAGGAACTCTTGGCTATCTAGATCCTGAATATCTACAGGAACGGCAGCTAACAGAAAAGAGTGATGTTTACAGTTTCGGGGTTGTCATATTGGAGCTAATCACAAGGAAGACTGCAATATATTCTGAGGATTCCAGTGAACGGAAGGGGCTTGCATCATCTTTTATGATGGCAATGAAGGAGAACAAGCTTCAAGATATGCTGGACAAGAGCATAATAGGGGTAGGGATGGAACCGCTTCGAGTGATTTCTGAACTCGCGAAGAAGTGCCTCAGCATGAAGGGGGATGAGCGTCCACAGATGACCGAAGTTGTTGAACAGCTTAAAGTAATAAGAAGAACCTGGCAAGAAAATCTGACAAAGCACCATGCTGTGTAAACAGAAAGTCTATATGCAAAACCTTCCTCTAATTACCCTTGCAGCATTGCACAATACAGAAGCATCGGCATAGAGTTGGAGCATGGCAGATGAATGGAAAGCAGCAACTGAGTTTCAGTTCTATACTCTGATGTTTCGTAATGGCGAATTGCGCCCACTAATTGTAAGAATGCTAGATAATCATATCATAAATAGCAGTGTATGAGTTTCAGTTCTATACTCCAATGTTTCATAATGGAGAATTACGCCCACTACTTGTAAGAATGTTAGATAACCACATGATTGAATAGCAGCGTGTATCTGCCATGTTAGCTGGACCTGTCGGTAAGAACCTAACTGATTCAAGCTTCCAAGGTCCTGTCACTAACTGATGCAGACGTGATATTGTCAGATGAAAGTCGTTTCAGGGGAAATTGCCCGTCATTTCCAGATTATTAGCCTATGCTGCATTGTTTACTCTAGGGGAAATGCCTTGAGTACAACCATGCATTTAAACCGTCCATTGTATTTATAAGCAAGACGGAAGCATACGTCTTTTATACATTTGCTTATTGTTGCATTGGGCTTATCTTGAGAAATCAAGGAGTAGCATGACATCCAAAATGGGAGCCGTTTCAATGAATAAGCGAAGCAAGAGACCACACCTCCACAAGTAGTTACTTCTGATTCAAATCCACTACAGCGGTGGTGACATATCTCCTCCAATATAATGTACTTCATCCATTCCAAATTGTAAGTCGTTTTAGCTTTTTCTTCTATGTACCTAGGCTAGGGAGTGGCCAACTAAAAACAAGAACGGCGCCTATAGACAAAGCCATGAGCCATCATAGCCTAGGTCGTATGGTTATAGTAGCATAATAGCATTATAATTTCTACTCATGAAGATGAAGGGCACAACCGTATAGATCCCTGAATCTGTACGCGAAGCAATCGAATCCAAAGTTTAGAACTAAACGATCGAACCAGACTGAAATCTGGAGCCCCTGTCCAGGACGGAAGCACAGACATGAAGCTCTGAAGGCGCCCGCCGGTACAGGGAGAGACGCTGCGTCCCTATGACCGGGGCAATGCAAGCGGGCAAGCATACCTCGGACGCGTCGCGGGTGGGGTGGGGGCTCGAATCGCACCTCCTCGTCGCCGACGGTTTCAACGCGCCACCGCCGCCGCGCGTAGAAGCCTTCACCATTTCGCGTGGCCCAATCACAACCATGGAGGAGAAGGCAAGAGGTAGAGATGGCCTTGGCCCAAATTTGCGTGTGGGCCAAATAGAGGAAATGGACCGGTTACCCATCTAAGACATGCCTTGGGCTGGACATTCACTTTTTTTTTTTTTTGAAAAGGGAGAAAAGGTCATTTTGACCGCCCAAATGTTATCGAAGCTCTATTTACCTTCTTATTAAATTGATTTTTTTTTTGAAAAAACGGGTTTTTAAGCCCTCTAACTTTAAACCGATTGAAATTGTCTCCTGTGCAGTTTTGACAGGTAGTTTAGTAAGATCAAATAGACTTTAACATAAATTGTATAGGAATATTTTATTTTCAAAAAAATAAAAAATAAAATTTATAGAAAATTTATGCAAAGAAAACCTAAAATTATTGAAAATACATAAAAAATGTTTTAGCTTGAGAAAAATGTGACACCAATTTTCTATGTTTTGAGGATTAAATTAGATTTTGGCCTTTTTATTACAATTTTTTTTCTAGAAATATTTGGATAATTTTTGTGCAGTTTTATTTTCATATTTTTACAAAGTCTATTTGACCTCTAACTATCGAAGCAGTTTGGTTTACCTTTCTCACATCTGGCACGGTGCCACTTACTAGGACAACCAACATGGCACTATGTCGAATAAATTAAACCGGAGTCGACCAGGGAGCAATGACGATTGGCTTAAAAGTTGGGGGAAGTAAATCAAACTTTGATGGAAGTTAAGTGAGGTCAAAAGGATTTTCCTTCTTTAAAAAATCTTTGCTCCCAAAAAGATCCTTTACTCCTCGCCACCTTATACATCTCTAAAAAGGATAAATTTAAGTCATCTTGTAACCATGGCAAATATAAGAATGATTCATGTAGCCCCCACATTATTTTTTCTAGATTTTGTATAGAATCATGTGATTTTCCTAAAGGGAGAAGTCTACTTTTGGCCATTCAACTATCGTCTGAGTTTGGTTTTGGCCATTAAACTCGAAAGCAAGACATCTTTGATGCTCCAACATTTGATATTGTTTATATTTGGCCATTTTGTTATTTTGATTGGTAGCTTTGGTGATGTGGACGACAAGTGGCAATAAGGCCCACATGCCATCATTATTTTCTTCCCTCCCTCCTCTATCTGTTCACATGGCCAAACCTTAGTGGCCTCCTCGCCTTCTTCTTCGTCATGTCCATCCCTCTACCCCATGTATTTTTAGAGGTTGCCCACCACCGCCTACTCTGACTTGGTCGCTATGATCCTCACCAACCCCTAAGGTGGGTTCGACCTCCTCTTGTCTCGTGCATGGCACCCGCGGCCGTGAGTGTGTTAGTGAGGGACATGCATACCTTGGGCATAGAAGATGCACTACGAGGCATGGAACCCTGTTGGCCACCTCTTGTATGATATGGAGGCCCACCCAACCATTACGGCCACCAAGCACCTTGGTGGTGCAGCCTGTGCACCTGCGTCAGGTAGGACCGTAATAGCATGATGCCACATGCGACACCATGCTTGAGGGAACATCTTCGGAGCCCCCATAGCGTGCCCAAAAAACATGTTCATGATTGACCATTGCCTCTTATCCCCTTCGCTGTTAACTGACAAAGACCATGCATTTGGAGGATGCAAGTGATGGCCAACACGACATTGGTGGAATTCAATCTCCCTACCAGAGCATGCACGAGTGCCTCTGTGAAGGTGATGGTCATGTGTTGCATCGCATCATCATCGAGAGACTCTAGGAACACGGTGTGCTCGAGCGAGGCATTGGCTAAATCTAGCCACCCTATGGTCACCACCACAATGTAGTTGGGGAGGAGGTGGATGAGGTAGAGCCAATGCTCATTAGAGAAGGAGTGGTGCGATGGTAGAGTTTGTTGTGTGAGGAGAGAGATACCGGATGAAGAGGGAAGAAGATAATGATGACTTGTGGCCTTGATTACCACTTGTTGTCCATGTCAAAAAAAAACCTCCTATCAAAACAGCTAAATGACCAAATATGGATGATATCCATAGTCCAATGGTCAAAGTCATGGTTTTCAAGTTTAATGGCCAAAATCAAACTAGCATAATAGTTGAATCACCAAAAATAGGCTTCTCCAGGAGCATCCCAACCAAGTCTGAAGAGAACTAGAACTATCCTTATTACCAAGGGGTTTTGTGATTCATAGCTAGAACCAGAAACATCTTAGATTCTCCTAAATACCTTAAAAAACTTGTTTTAGTTCCCACGATAATTAGAACCAATTTCTCTGTAGAAAAAAATTATTTGAGAAACAAATCCCTACCAAAATAAATTGTAGATGCCTAGAAATTCAACATATTTAGCCACAATTTGGTGTGATGCTCAACTTCTTCACCATCTCCATGTGGAGGAGCCACAACAAATGGAGGCTTGTTTAGGAGAGCTCCAACAACTCTAGATATGCAAAAAAATAGCTATACTCCACGAATTTCTACCTAAATGATACAACTCCACAAAATAACTTCCTCAAGGGGTGGTCTGAAAATAGAAGTGTTATATCTTCTCGTGGAGCTCGGGGTAAACTGGTAATTACTCATAAATGCTACTAACTACTACACACCTCCCACTCTATACCAGTCCGCCACCCTCTCCTCCCTTCTCTCTCACAAGACATAAGCCTGCACCGCCCATGTCCTCCATTCGGTCACCTTCTCGAGTGAGCTCGTGATGGTTGGACCAGGATTTTGTACACCTTCTTCGAGCCTTTCAATCCAAACGATCATCGGCACACTAGTAATCTTCCTCCTCTAGCACCTCCCTTTCTGTTCGAGAATCTGCCTAATGTGACATATAAGAGTGCAAACCTCGTCCTTGGCTGACAGTTGAGGTTTCATACTGTATCAATATCACTGCCGAGTCAAGCAAAAGTCTAATAGTTATGATCCAACTCACAATGGTTCAATACACCAACTAACAGTGATGATCCAAAATAAACTGTTCATTATTTCAACCGATAGTGATAGAGCCTTCGTGCCACGTGTACAAAATACAAATCATTGTTCAGATGGTCCATACATCACTATCAGTTGAACATGCATGATCGAGGGGTCCACGTTGGATAATACGACTACCTGTGCTAGGAGATAATTTGTTTTTGTCCTTGATTCTCATAAAAAATAACGTAAAGGTCTCTAGAAAATATTCAGAAAATACAGACTGGTAAAGACCGTAACAATGACCTTAAAGTTTTTAGAAAGATTTAAGGTACATATATAAAACATATGAACCTTAGAATATGTAATTAAAATTACATATACGATAACAAAGCCCTTAGAATAAAATTACATATACAATAATAAAAACATTTTTCCGAGTAGGTCAATATCAAAATTTACAAATACATTATAGCATAACCACCTCGTATACATTTTTCTAGCACCAAAGTGGGGTCTCAAAGACGCAAAAGGGTACAGGAGGGGATGGATGAGCCATGATTGGTGCGAGACATGGTTAATCTATGCCTCTGGCACCAGGCCAAGGAGCAACCTGACGACCACGTCAACTTCTCAGGAGCAGTCTGACAACCAACTAGGCAGCCCAGGCAACAATGAGGGTGCTCGGGCATTGCTCCTATTGTCCCCAAGTTTTCAGCGTGGTTTCATATTACAAAGATTCTTCTAGTACTTCTTATGTACCATCTTAATTATGCATAATGAAATGTGTACGTGGAAAGCTTCCTCTCACAGAGAGTCCATACCTCATCTTTGGCCATGGAGGCGTCCCAACGCTGCTCTTATAACCTGAAGCAATGGTGGAGAATCAATGGTGTGATAGTTCTGCGGATCCAACGTCCTGAAAGAATACCGGGTAGTGGCTTTTTTCGGTTCTTGAAAATATTGGTTTTCCAGAAAACAACAGTCAACTGGTTTATTTCATAAACCAAAACTTACATGATCGGTTTTGATTCTTTTTACATTGATTTTTTTGTTTAAACCGAGAAAATTGAGCTTGCTGTCTCCATCATCTTTTTTTTCTCAAATACACAAAAGATTTGCATATTATTATATTAAGAAGAATGGTTTTTGAGCTAAAACAGTGGACCATCCTAGCAAAAGACCTGTAGTTTGATATTAAATGAAAAATAACTAAAACTGACGCAACGGTGCGACCTAGGAGGTGATTTTGCATCTTTGTGATTGCTTGGATAAGCTCTTTCCACCGTCTGGGAAAAGTCGTCAAAGATCTTGTCAGAGGCCTCCAACTCTAACGTGGATATATGGATAACGTTAATGGACCCTTAGTGCAACCTATATACTGCATTGATTGGCTAAAGCGCCCTGGTCCCTGGATCGGCTGCTTGGTCTGAACACCGTACCGTACCATCAGTTTAATTAACTAATAATTACCCGTTGGCCGTTGTTTAACAAGTCATTACACGCTTAATGCATGCATGCATTGGGATAATCTCCCTGCAGGGGGCAGGGGCCTCTTCCAGGTATGCAATCACGCCGACGATCTCTGCTGTCTTCCTGTGTACGTTTTCCGATCTCTATTTCTTCCATTCCGGCGACAACTCGTATATCCACGGATCGCCTACCGCAAACTATACTTGCATCAATGTATCCACGTCACGGATGATCGCACGCGCAGCGCCGCCGGTACGGTGCCCCATCCGGCGACAATTCCCAGATAGAGACGCGCGTGATTATTCACTTATTAGAGGAGATGGCCGGAGCTAAAGCCTCTGTTGATCAAGGTAAGTTATTGTACTAATTAAGCGGATCATGCATGTACGTCGTATCACTAGTTGTTTCCATTTGAGTTGATCTATCTATTACTTTATAGGTTTGCGCGCTACTTTTCCATTTGAGTATATATTGCTAATCTTGCACCTCTCCCTAGTCGTTTTAGGTTATTTATTTATATTTATCGTTTTGATTGCATATTATATCACTATTATTCCCTCCGGCCGGGCAGCTTTCTTAGGACACTCTATGCTAAAAACTATATATATATATATATATATTCTATACCGATTAGTTTGTATAGACACTATATATAGAAACAATGATCTCAATGGATAGTTTCTACAGAATAATTTTTCGTCCAATCATATTCATTCTCTCTCTATTCTCAACCAATCACATCACTTCATTTCTTGATTCTTGTGGAAACATGGTTCCTAACTTAGATATGATTTCTATGATTTTTGCTCTCTTTCTTCAATAACTACCTTTTCATATCAGCAAAATGCTTAGGTAGCCGTTAATTAATGTTCATAGAAACTATAATGGTTTCTGCATTAAGGCCTTGTTTAGATGCAAAATTTTGGATTTTGACACTATAGCACTTTCGTTTGTATTTGACAAACATTGTTCAATCATGGACTAAATAGGCTTAAAAGATTCGTCTAGCGATTTACAAACTATGCAATTAGTTATTTTTTATCTATATTTAATGTTCCATACATGTGCAGCAAGATTCGATGTGATAGAGAATCTAGTAAACTTTTGAGTTTTTAAGTGCATCTAAACAGGCTCTAAGAGTGCCCTTAGATTTTGCAAGCCAAAACTCATAGCCAAAACTCATATATTGTTTAGTTCCTAAAAAATTTTGCAATTTTTTTTCAAATTCTCCGTCACATCGAATTTTGCGGCACATGTATGAAGCATTAAATATAGGTAAAAAAGATAACTAATTACACAGATTGTATGTAATTTGTGAGACGAATCTTTTGAGCCTAGTTAGCTTATGATTGGATAAGTATTTATCAAATACAAATGAAATTGCTACTGTTAACATTTCGCAAATTTTTTTAAAGTAAACAAGAGCAAATTATGCGTGTGGCTCGTACCTCCATAGCATTTATCAGTGTGCCTCCTGAATTCATACATGCAAGCTCGACTCTTCGAGTCTTGAGTGGCCATGCAACGATTCTAGTCCCATGCAGCATGCAAGCGATTTGTTGCAACGGCACCGTCTTCTTACACACCTCGTTCTAGCTGTAGCGCCCTATAAACTTACCTAGATGAAAAATGAGAGAAAGCTGCCCAGAGGAATTACTATAAAATCGATTTTTAGCAATGAGACGGCTCAATCTCGAAAAGTTATACAACTTTATAGATAATAATCTTTTTATTTAAAATCATTTATCTACTAAAATTTGTATCTAAGTTTCTCATATTTTGAAATTCAAAAACTTCAAACGGCCTTGGAGAAACAATCAAAACTGTACTACTCGATATCTATATCTTTCTAATTGAAATAGTTTTTTCCTTTCAATTCGTTTAAGATTCTAAATATTTATTTTAAATCCAATAAAGTGAATAAAAAATAGCATATCTTACCGTTTAGTTAGAAGTAACATTTGGGCGGAGTGGCTAGGTGAGATATGGGGGCATGAGGTTGAGTGTTCGAATCCCACCGCATGTGATGAAAAACAATTCCTCAAATTATTTAGAAAACAAATTTTCGAGATGGCTAGATTTCAAGCCGTCTCTAGAAAAGAAAATAAATCTTAGAGATGGCTAAATTTCAAATCACCTTTATATATACATGATTTGCAGATGCAGCTTGTGTTGTCATCCACTCCTATATAAATCAATTTGTAGAGCTAGCTTAGGCCAATCGCCTTTATAGACATTTATACCAACCCCTCACAATTTCTTTAGGTACGTAGTAGTGTATATGGAGGACAAGGATATCTCCCTGTAGACGTTCATCAACCGCTCTAGTGCTCTACAATTCCTTTAGGTGTAGTAGTGTGTGTATATAGAGGACAAGTCTATTCAATGCGTCAGCCTCACCCGTTCTCGTGACCATAAAAGTCAATTCTCTGCAACCGTAAAAATTGGCTCCCACCATCCAACCCGCCTCCTCTAATCCCACAACCGTAAAACATAGATCCAAATAGCATTTTATCCATAGAATGAATGTTGTCTGTCATCTACATCTAAGCATAGCAAGTATGAACATTAGAATAGAGTGGAGCTTGATCTTACACGAGTAGTCCTTCATTGTCACAAACTACTATGAAGCTAGAAATCAAGAAATGCTCAAACGTAGCCAATGAATGAGCAATAGAAGTCAAAACTCTGCAGAGGTGTACAAGTGAACCCATAAAAATAGTCGAATGAACAATACATGAACGATATCGTCAATAGTTATGGTCAAAATTACATGGCTAGTGCATGCATTGGGATGCATGATCTCCCAAGGGCCTCTTCCAGGTAAGATGCATATAGGCCCTGATATATACAAATACAATAGGAAAAAAAAAAAAACAGTGCCGCCGATAACGAAACAGCACCAGCATGCATGTGCTGTATGCGTTCCCGTATCGTTTTTTTCGATCTCTATTTCTTCCGTTCCGGCGACAACTCGTATACCAACGGATCGTGTTAGTTACGGCGAACTACTTGCATAGTTGCATCAGTGAAGGGATTAATCCGTGCATCCACGCACACGTACTACGTCATATATATGGATGATCATATCGGCGCACCATCCGCGACATGATTCCCAGAGATCGACGTGACTATTAATTCACTTATTCGAGGCGGTGACGACCGGAGCTATAAATTAATCCTTTTGTTGATCAAGGTATTGTAGTTCTAATTAATCGGATCATGCATTGATAAGAAATTATTCTGTAGAATCGATATTGATAAAATCAGTAGTGACTTGCATCGATAGGATTGATCCTTGTCCCTCCCTGACCGATATGCCACGCCACCAACCTCCTCCATTGTGGAATTGCTAAGAGAGCACCAGATCTGCCTCCCTGGGATCCTCCACAATTCCACCCAACATAAGAATATAGGATCTGCTAGGGGAAGACCACAAGGATCCGGTCCGCGGGTAGTAGGGATGGCAATGGTGCGGGTCCAGACTAGGTGGAGGATCCATGCACCAGCACCCGAAACCTGAGAATGGATGAGACCCAAACTCGCCCAAACCTAGCTTTCTTTGGGTGGAGATCTGTCCCTGCCCCTAAACCCACCGGTCCCCGAAACTCGATGAGATAGGGGTCGAGTGTTCAGTGGCTCATCAGGCGCCATCGTGTCGCTGTCGGGCCTTGTTGGAGTCGTCAGCTCGCCTTGTTGTTGTAGTGTTGGTGCAACCGTCCATTAGAGCAGGCCGAGCAGCGAGCTTCCTAGCTAGGGATGGAGAAGAAAGGGGCAGTGGGCATACGAGAAGGCCCTGTGTGACTGCAGTGTCCGTGCCTCGGTGGCCCCGTGTGCTACATTGATATCCCAATGAGGCAGGACTAGGGTCTAGTGGAGTGTGCCTCGCAAGGACTAGCGGAGCACGGAGACTAGGTTGTGGCGCTAGGTGCTTGGGGTGCAGTGGTGGCATGTCCGCGAGTGCAAGGGGTCGAGTGTGGAAGTGTGGGGTGGCGGGCAACAGCCGTGTGGACATTGTGGTGAGAACTGAGAAGCTAAGAGAGATGGATCGAGATGATTACTTGTTTATTTACCTAGGGTTTGGGTAGGCTATGATAATAAGCTTCGGTGGATATTTTTAGTGTTGATATAACAATTTTTGAGTCACCAAACCACCGAGGGGCAAAATCTAGCCTCATCCTTGAAAGCGCCCCAATTCAGGCCCTGAACCCGAGACCCACGGGGAGAAATTAAACCCACCTCTGCCCCGCAGGGTCCAAAACCCATGACGACCTAATCTGACCTGACCCCACTACTTTCCATAACGAGAAGCACAAGAGCTTAACCTGACCCTACAGCCACCGCCGCCGCAAGACGTCACGACCGAGATGGGGGTGATGGTGCCATCACAACCAGAAGGATGACGCTCTTCGAGGTGGTGAGGGTTGTCACTGCCACCAACAATAATATGGTAGAGGATGAGAGACGCTGTCAACGGATGCTTAGAGGGTGGCGAAACGAAGGGGCAACAAAAAGGGTGTTAAGTTAGAACACTAGGTCCTAATGCATATGCATGACCAACAACACCTAGTGGCACTTGATAACTATTTTAACCATGATTTTACCTCTTTATAGTATGATTATTTATCCTAAACTCAATCACAGCCTCTATGGTGTCCTGATTGGTGAAATATAAGCCCTATTTATATCTTTGCGTTTCTTGGTCTTCATAGGATGTTGTTTTTCTCTTTCTTCTTTTCCAAGTGGAGCACTTGATCTTCATATTTGTCCATCTCCATCACCATGGACATTATCATCTAGCTCCATCACTTAGTGTGTACCAACCTATGTTACATAACATGTACTTATGACAAAGGTTAGTACACGCTTAGGTTTCATCAATTATTCAAAATCAAACTAGGGCTTTCAATTGCCAGGTCTCAAGAAGGCATGATGGGTGCTGTTCACCACAGGTCACGCCTACAACTAGGGTTCCCCCACCCGAGACCATTAACCCACGCATGGTGTCTAGTGGTCTCATCAGTCCATGTAGGCTCGGATGCCAGGTGGACGAGAAAAGTGGGGAGATGGTGGCCTTGCAGCCTGTTAAAGGAGCACCATGGATTTACCATGGAGATGGTAGCTTTCACCCTACAGAGATAGTCGTTGCTTCACTTGAGAAACTAACAAAGCTTCCATGGAGTTCTACGTTTGCGAGGGAGGAATGACAACCTTAGGCACGCGTTTTCTTAAAATGGAGAGAGAATACAGAGAGATAAGAAAATGAGGACTGAGAAAAGTTAACAAGGAATGTCAGGAGTGGTGGTCAGTGGTAGGACCAAGGAGGCAGGTGCAAGTGTGCCTTGCATTGAGGAGGCATTGGTTTCAGTGCACTAGCTCCTACATAGATGAACACTTTTTCACATGGCTATTGATCCTATATGCCTGTGGTGGTATGGTGGTGGCCTTAGAGCCTAGTGGTAGTGGCGCTCCAAGGGCCACCTCATGGGCTTGATGTGTGTCCCCTAGGGCCCACATGAAAGGTTCGCAACATACCCTATATCCCATGACACTAAGAGAGGCCTCACCAAACATGCCTCCACAGGGGGGTGTTGATGTAACATCTCCATTTTAAAATATAGGATGCATACTATAGAAAGGTAAAACATTCTAAAGTTTGATCGACTACATATTAGTAAAAAATTATGAATATTTTTTGCAAAGAAACATACATCAATAGACTCATATTTTGCATGCCTTTGAGTATGATATTGCTTTGACATGATATATATTATGTGAAAAAATAATGGAAAAAATAAAGGATACCTCAAAAGGATTTACTTCCTCCATGCCAAACTATAAGTCATTCCAAGAATATTAGAGAGTCAAAGTATCTTAAGTTTAACTAAACTTATATGATAAGATAATAATGTTTATGATGACAACTAAGCATCATTAGATTCTTCATCAATTATATTTCGATAGTATACCTATTTGATGTTCAAAATCTTTATAATTTTCTCTACAACTTTGGTCAAATTTGAGATTCTTTGACTCTCTAAGATTCTTCAAATGACTTATAATTTGAATTGGAGGAAGTAACAAATTCAAGTATGCCTATAAAATTAAAATAAATGGAAGGAGTACAAGTTAATTATTGTCCGTGATTTCCCTGCCATTTTAGCTTTGTATGACAATATTACCCAACCCAAAATTGTTGTTAATCAACATGCAAACTAGCTCTCTGCAAAATAGCATATATAATTAACTTGACATATGTATACACCAAGGAATGTGTTGAGTACCTAGCTAGTTATAGTCACAAGCAACTCTCTTCGGCTGAAGGCCTGAAGCCACGCAATGTAAGGCAAAGCTGTCAAGGAGGCAAAAAACGATTGGCGACGAATGGTGTAAGCTGTTTGAGGCATCCACACAAAGTACTACGTAACTGCTTTTGTAAATTCTTCTACTTCTGTCTCAACAACATTTTCAAGATGTAGATTTCCCAGGCCAAAATGTTAACCTTTTAATACAATCAGGTAGGGATCTCTCCCTCCGATCCCCCCGGTTTGAAACCCTCAAAGAACAAGCAAACTCTCTTCCTCTGTAGCCAGCTACAGTAGTTATTTGCTTACATACATATATGAGTACAGGGGAGTTTCCCTAAGAGCACATGTAGTTTTTACTTGCTATAATTCCTTGTACACTCACACCAAGTCAAAACCTTGGTAGGAGTGTATCCACCTAGCTTGTATCAATATCACTGCACACCCTCACCTCAAGATAGGTGCTGTACATGCAATAGTGGATATATCAAATCGTCTTGTAATATAATCCTCCCTAGAAATGGACCCCCTACTTGAACCCATTTGAAAACATCACATCAGAGCAGGGAACGAGAGCAGCAGGCAGGTACGTACATGAGAAGAGGAAAGAACTGGCTAAGTCCAAGGATAGTTGGATGGCCCTTCAAGCTAGGGTTGCACGTACGCAGCTATGCCTATGCTTGGAGGTGGCAAGTCTTGTACTTGCTGGTCCCTAGCAGCAAAAAGAAATGTGCCTTGGTCATTGGCCATTGTGACAGTTGTCAATTGTCATGTAAGTTGCTGCTTAAACTAATTATCAGATAATTACTCACCATCACCAATGGGTTAGGACCACACTACATACAGATTTTTTAGAATTAAACTGTGCATAATTCTTGTGCTAATCACCCTCACTTTCTGCATGGCACATGCACTTTGTTCCCTCCAGATAGTGTGGTTTTAAGATCTCAGTATCTCACAGCCCAAACTAGTTGGCCTCTGCTTCTGTTATATGATGATGATCTCCATCTTTATCATGCTTTTCTTTTCAAAATTAGTTATACATCTACACTGCAAAATGCATGGCAGCAGTACGTAGTTTAGAAAATAACCTTTTAACTTGAGCAATGTACAATTAATATCCACAGTAAAAGTTCCTGTTTCCATCGTATTATATGCATACACCAACAATAGTCGACTATATATGTTATGACGTCGACTTATGAGTCAGGGGCGGTGGAGGCAGCTGGGCAGCTAGTGCTAAAGCAAAACGCATGGATTATTAATGTCTCTGCATGTCATTTCTTGCTTAGTAAATGCTAAGCTTATTATAAGTTGTACTAACCTAATCAATGCAAGAGGCCCACTTGTAGGTCTCTACAGGGCTCTCTACTAGCTTTTTCCTCCCACACTGCAAGTTACTCTAACATGCTGCCTTCATTCTGAAGCTTGAGAACTGATCTTGATCAGTACACCCCTCTTGTTATAGTAAAACATAAGTTCCAGAGAATGTTGCAAAACCCTAGCCCAAAGGTCCCCCTTTCCACATTAGGGCAGCCCTCCCTATCCTGCTTCCACACCACCCATCAGCCACATGGTGAGAAGTGAGACATGCCATGCTACCCAAATCATCACCTTGTTGTACCTCCTTCATGTGTGTATATACATCGCATTCCTCTCCTCTAGCTTTACACCTAGCTAACTCCACACTAGCTAGCTAGGCTAGCTAGCTCATATGCTTGCAGTAGTCTTGCACCTAGCTAGCTCCTCTTCTCTAACAACACACAGGTACGTGATCTGCTAGTGAGAATAATATTAAGGTATAGTAGCTTTCCATTGCGAAGATATGGTAGGCAAGCCGCCACAACACCGCCACCACCATGGCTCCTCCTCACATGGTGGGGCAGAGGAGCTCAACCTCTTGCACATGGCCAGGGGCTCCCCGCCGCCGCCGCCAGACGGTGGCGGCGAGAGACGGGGCGCGCTGGGCCAGTGGAAGTGCAGGCTGCTGGGCTCCCTCCGCCCGCGGCGCGCGCGCTGCGTGGTGTGCCTGCAGGTGCAGCACGTCACCGGCCTGCCCCCAGCCGCGGAGGGGCGCGGGGTGGTGGTGGGGTGGCGGAGCAGGGGCGGCGAGCAAGGGGAGCACACGGCGCCGGCCCGGGTGGCGCGGGGCGCCGCCGCGTTCGACGAGGTGTTCCTGCAGTACTTCACCGTCGGCGGCGCCACGCTGCGGGGCTTCACCGTGTGGGCAGCGCTCCTCGACGCGCCCGCCGATAATGGGGATCTTGGCGCGTTCCCCGTCGACCTCGCCGAGGTCGCGGCCACCGCGGCGGAGACCTCCAACCCCAGCAAGTTCGGAGGCAAGGCGCTCAGCTTCCCGCTGGGCGGGGCGGCGGCCGGTGCGGTGCTCACCGTCAGCGTCTACTGCAGAGTGATGGATCAGCACGAGGACAACCATGGGGCTGCTAACAATGGTATGTGCAGAGCTTTTTATTTACACCTAGTATGAATACATGCATGCAATATATTGGTAGGCAAACAGATTATTTCATCAAAATGAATGAACTTTAAATTCCTGATGAGAAGCTAGCTAGTTTGTACTAGCTCTCTTCAAGTATGACCTGTTGTGTTCATTATATAGAACATATATACCATGCATGTTCATGCATGGTTAGGAAGAACTCTTCATTCTAGTGAGTTTTGACGCTCGTGCTTTTGATGACCATGACTCAATTTAACCAAGTTCATGTGTAGATAATCAAAGAGTAGTAACAAATTCCCACATTAAAGATGCAAATTATGATAATATATTTCATAATGTGTCTAATTAAGCTTATTTGATATCATGTTTGTTCTATAAATTTGGTTAAGCTTATAATAGTTTGACTTAGAGGAACTGAAAACCATTTATATTTGAGGACGGATATATATAATACATGGAATCAATTGCCACATGATAAATAGTATGATCTCAATTTCTTGATGCACTTCACTATGTTCATGTATATACTGTATAAATATAGCTACAGTTTAGGCGATGCAATTGTGCTTATTTGCTTAAAAAAAAGGAGAAAAAACAACGTACGTGCGTCCATGGTGACTTAGGTCAAGCAAGGGAGAAGAAGAACAAGGGCAAAGCAGGCTCCTACGCCTCTTGCCTGCCGGACCTGAGCTGCCTCCGCAACCGGCAGGTGGCGGCAGCGGCGGCATCCGGCGGTTTGGCGCGCCGTGCCACGTCCATCCGCTCTGACCGTGGCGGCTTCATCACCATCGAGAACTCGATGGCCGAGATGGACGGCGGCGGGGCCGGGACGGCCTTCGGCGTGGCGGCGGAGGACGTGGACGAGGAGGAAGGCGCGGGGTTCATCACCATGGAGAAGAGCAGGGTGTCGTCGAGGTCGTCGAGCCGGCCGCTGCCGCCGGACACGGTGGAGGAGGAGGAAGAGGAGGAGGAGGACGAGAAGCCGTGCCTGTTGATGGAGCTGTCGTCGGAGGAGGCGGCGTCGGCGGCGGACGTGGAGAAGGTGGAGGACGAGTTCCTGGCGATGCTGGAGGACAGGTACTGGGCCAGGAGCAAGGAGATCGAGAAGGGGCTGGGCGTGAGCCTGGACATTGGGCTGGACCTGGGTCTGGACCTCGACTCGCTCATCAAGGACGCCGAGATGGAGCTCGCCAAGGCGGAGCAGTCGTGGAAGAGCAAGGTCGGCGCCGCCATCGTGGAGGAGGAGGAGTACAAGGAGCTCGTCCGGAGGTGGAGCGCCAGGGAGGCCAGCCACCACTCTGCTGCTGCTGCGGCTGCCGCCACCGGCTGCTCCTGGGGCTTTGGATTCGGGAGCCCAATCTGAAAATGGACTTGGATGGATGCCTCCGTTCTTGTTTTTCTGTCTACTCTACTTGATCATCATGCACGTTTAATGTTATATATATATATGTGGATGAACATGTTGATTCAATCAGAAATGTATTGTAATTTGGCTGATGCAATGTAATATTGAGAAAATTAAAGCCTCGTTTGGTACACAACACTATTTTTCTGGTGGAGTAGTGTTTTTTTTAAAAAAAAAAAAATAGCTCCACTAGCAGCTCTGCTTGAACTTATTAGTCATGAAACAGTGTTTTTTTCTCATCCGTCTTATCAGCGGCAGAAACCATCGGCCGAACAACTTTTTATACTAGATATGATAATATGAGTTAGGAGAAAATACGTACTTTTAATAGCCTTCTCTCTCCACCACGTCAAATCCTGAGCACAATCAGCAATCAAATTGATTGCTCAAATCGACTAGTTAGGGACACCCTAAAGGATGGAAAAGAATCCATGCAAGACCTCAAATTCAACCGCTTCTTGTTTCAAGCTCACTCACGACATCGCCATGCCTACCTAAACTCAGCAATTAGGGACAGCCGTTTTGCTCTGGCCCCAACTTTGCTGCTGTTTCTCTATGCCGCACGTAGGCATGGCCAAACAACCAAACTTCTAACAACAAACGAGCTAGGTAAAGTTTTAGCTCGACATCACATTAGTCTCCCAAAAACAGGCATGGCCTAGTTGATCCAGCAAGCAGGCACAACACTACAAATATTCGGGCTGAGGAGATGACATTTGAACACCATAAAGCACCATGTGTCTCCTCGCTAGTCGGTCTAACCACAGCCCCACATGTTAGAACAAAAGCAAAAGGTGATCTGCACGGCAGCCGCTAGCTAGATTTGCTCACTCTTAGAACAAAAGCAAAGCGAGCACACAGCTAGTACGAGAAGCTCATGCATGCATATGCTGCCAAAACTGGCCGACCCGGTGACTCTGATCAGGGGGCAAACCAGGATTAGCGTATAGGGATCCACCAGCAGGGCAGGTCCCCACAGGCCACATATCAGCAGGGCCTTGTTTCATGGCCCCCTCCTACTGTTAGATTACACATAATGGTCACAGCTTTCAACCGTCAGGCGAGTCTTTCGATCCTGCAAAGAACCAAGCAGCAGAAGAAACGAGGTGCCCACAAGTCCCAGTAAAGCATTCGCGGATGAATTCCACGTGTGGTTATTTTACACAGGGTGCCGGAAAGAAAAAACGCTGGATCACGTCAATTGCCTACCTAGCTAAAATTATACAGGTTACACAATATATATGGACTCAATTCAAAGGACAAAATTACTCGCCAAAAATGAATCTACTTGATAGATGCAAGCTGTCCCCTACGCTAAGGCAATTTTTCTGTGTACAGGTACAACAAAATAAAAAAGCAATCTACCTGGCTGGCCCTGGATCTTGAAAACCTGCAGGACCCCGCTGCCAAGAATGGTCCCCTGAGTACGATGGGTAATGACAGAAGTTCCCTTGATTTGATTGGTAACGAAGCCTTCCCTCGAGCTATTTTGCAATGATGATGTGATTTTCCAAATCCCATACCACGATTTTACCGTCCAATCCTGTAAAACAAGTGGCAAGTAATGTCAAAACATGTTCAAACAAAAGAGCTGGAAGCAATTGGAAGGCTAAGCTATAAACCTGACGTGCTGAATTGTTTGATAGTACCGTCGCTTCCTTTTATCAAGGGTACAATACACCTGCCGATATGAAGAAATTATTATTCTGTCGGAGACGAGAGCATATCACTGGAAGTACCAAAATAAATATGAGTTAAAGACAGTACGTTATGCAATTCTCATGGGCCCCACCACGAGGTTTTGATGGTTCCACGGTGTCGCTACTAGTCCCTTGCTTTGATTGGCCATATAGCTTTCCAAGGGCTTCAGAGAGCTGAAATGTTTTTTTTTCGGTATTATTAGATGATGAGTGTTGTTGACTTGGTGAATTCAAACTCAGTCACATAGCTTGTCTTTTTTTCTCGAAAACGCAGGAGAACTGCGCTTCAGTCACATAGCTTGTCAGTGATCAGAATTTCAGCAGTATTATATAAATAGCCATAAAATTGCAGTCTGACTATACATACAACTAATTAAATTATGTACTCCTGGCAAAATTTCAGGTACTGAACTAAATTACTTTTAATGTTCAAGAGTTTAACTACACAAATAAGAAGTAAATTGCTAGCTACAACAGCAGGCTGCCAAAAAAGACAACACTGACCAACCTTTGCTGCCTAGTACCGATTTTCCTAACTGACCAAAAATTAGATCAGTTTGGCATCAAAACAAATAGGTCAAACACCGCGTAATATATTACATGTAAATCTTTATGACAATTCCAGCTGGACGGGATTAGTTACATCTAAACAAAGCCTTACCGAGAACCACTACCATAAAGGTTATACTTGGCTGAAAAGAAACCCATAATAAGACAGCCAACCAAATTTTGCAAGCAGGGCTTGCGATATGTACCAATTACGCGGGGGGGGGGGGGGGGGGGGCGGGCATCATCTGAGCATCTAGCCATTAGCAACTCTTACATTAGTTCTTGTATGAACAAACAACGAAACAATTCAAACCAAGCTCCATCATTAAGAAAGGAATTGGCACGTAATACTTAACCAATTAGGATAAAGTAAATCCTTGATGAACATAGAGTGAATAGCACCCTCACATAATAGCAAAACAACGGTAAGTATAATATGGACAGGCATTCACTACATGAATTAATGATAGGGAAGGTAAAAAAAGACCTGTGAGGCTTTTGAAGCTGATGGGGCAACTTTCCTCTCATCCAAGAATCTTATGAAACTCCTACATAACAAAAGGTGTAGCTATGGTGAAAAGAAAGGCTTAGATGTAATGAATGAAAATCACAGTGACTTGCATATCCTGTAGAAATGGATTTCAGTAAAAAAAGAGAAATGGAATAATTTGCGAGGGTACTGAGGCTAAAAGGATTAATAGATTTGAGGTATGCATAGCAATTTACATGGTTTCTACTGGAAGCAACAACTCAGTCCAGAACACTTCAGGACTACAAGGGAAATGAAATATAAACAATATAAGAAAAATGCTCCATATGGACCTTTGCTTACCAAAGCCCAGTATCATCAGCAGCAAAGATCATAGGATTGCAGTCAAATCCAACACCAATCAATGTGCGCTCAGAGACAAAAAGAACCTGAAAGTTTGAACAGTTCAACATTATGAAACACAGAAATCACAACATGCAATTAAATAGTATCAGAAGGGAAAATGCTGACCCACATCACGGAGAGGCAGATCACGCAGCACCAAATTTTGTGCTGCAGGAGACGATTCGACTTCATCAATGAAATAAACCATGGAGTTGTGCCCTGGTAATCAACTTACATGTCAGCGCAACAGCGTGGTTGTTATGCTCTAACAAATGGTGTCGTAAAAACAATGCAGATTTGACACTCTCAATAACAATTTGGTATTGGAACAAGAACCTGCATAGGCCAATGTCTTCCCACTTGGTGACCACCTTACACCAAATACCCAAGTAGATGATAGATCAAGCTGAGCAATTTGCTGCATCCAAACAGGTTAAAAAATATTACAAGGATGAATACTCACTTCCACAGGGAAAGAGAACAAATCATATGCTATTCATGATTTGCACTAAGCCTATGACAAATGAAGGGACCTGAGCAAGCATTCCACAAAAATAATAATAACTCAGCATAAGGTTAAAGCTTAGCTCAGTGCACGAACAGATTACGTGTTATTTTTCAACAGTAGATGGTATAGGTGTGTCAATAGTCAATATACTTGAAAATCTTGTTACTATTGCCAAAACTATTAGCCTTAAAAGATGTTCAGTTGCATGTCATGACTAGTAAGTGTTGTGACAGATAAATGAGGAAACATATCTGAACATTGCAAAAGTACAAACTGCAATAAAAATTGAAGCTACAATCAAACAGATGGCACAATATCAAATGGATGGGTTAATAAAATACCTCTCCGAATTTTGAATCAGTTGAAGTGCTCGATTGTGTTCCCCTGTTGAGAAGTGGAAAAGGGTATGAGGCAAATAAAGCATTTTGATGATTTTAGATTCCTAATAGATGTAAGGCCAGCGTGTTCCACCTTTTGTCTACACCCTTGATAAAAGTAGAGAACACTCTGCATTTACCATCTGTAGAAGTTGTTGCAAGATATATCTGAAGAAATACAGTAGCAAACAAACTAGTGTTACATTCAATGGGAACAGGTCTTGCACCTGCATCTACATGACAATACCAGTTCCTACATAGTGGCATACATATAGAGAAAATTTACTGCAAAAAGAACTGCATCATGTCATCCAATATCTTTAATCATATAGATGGAGGTTCTCATAAATGGCGGAATACGGTGCCAACAAAAAACATATTGAGAACACAACACAAATGATTTTGCTGTTAGTTTCCTACTGAAGTCTCTCATTACTTTAGACTCACATTGTTTGGATGCCATGCTAGACTAGTGACAGAAGATTCATGCCTTTTCCTGATAACCTTGCTAATCCACCTGTAGCACAGTGTAGGATATAAGACAGTTAAAGATGTGTATCAAGAGTGTCAGATTAACCACACTAACTATAAGAACTAATTGATATAAAACATGCTCAATGACTCGTACTCATCAATCACCAATTGGGACATGCAACACAGAATAATGGATAACTAAGGTCATCCAAAAAATGGTAGTCAATTGATGAAAGAGGGATGGTGAACTGGGGTTAAATACCAGTTGTTTTCTTGTTCATAGTAGCAAACACACACAGATTTGGCACCACTTCCCACGGCGAACTTGTTTTCTGCAAACAAAACATAAAGAGATTTAAGGAAACAGATCATAGTTACTCATTAAAAATAAACAACAAAAACCATACTCAACAAGTTTTTTCTTCACATGTTTAGCTCACAAGTAATTGCATTCTTTCAACATGGACAGCACGGTGTTCCAACAAAGTGTGAAGTGCGCTGAGATAATCTGAATAGCTAAGGCATCTAATGCCCTGTTTGGCAGAGGTCCAGCTCCAAGAAATCAGCTGGTATTACTAGCTCCAGAAATGTGGGTACAACTGAGTTGTTTGATTGAGATGTTTTCTTCCTATTCTAGAAAAAAAAGTCTCGAGAGTCTTGATTTCAGCATACAAACTCTAGACCTGAGGTTTCATATGTTTGCATCACAGGACAAATATATTAGCATTACAGAATTTAGGTGTGGTCTGAGCTATCATCAAACTTAAGTCTCATACTGTGTATGTAATGAAAACTAGGAGAGCATGTGCACTTGGATAATCGTTTCATTTCACCAGTAGAGTGACAAAATGTACAGTTGTGACAGAAATAGGAAGGGAATTAACTAACCTTTTGGGCTCCACTGAACACATAAAGCTGCACGATTTAACTTTAGAATAACCAGGGTAGGTACCCAATCAGATCCTTCTTGTGTCCAAACATATCTGAGGCCAAATAAAAAAAAATAGCACCCATATACCCACTGCCAGAGTAAGAAGCAAGACAAATCTTCTAGAAATCTGAACTTTGACGTATACTTACGAATTTCTATCATGTGAAACTGTTACGATTTTGTTGGATGATTTACTCCAGTCTATTCCCGAAACTATTTGATCATGCTGCAAAATATCAATAGAAATAAGATAATGAATTGCATTCTAATTAGGCCGTGGTACAGAAAGAATGTTTATCTACCTTTGACAGAACATGAAGTTTCTCCCACTTGTCTGTAAAGAATTTATAGATATGTACTTCATGGTTGTTTGGACAAAAGGCAATCACTGAAAGAGAAGAAAAGTTTTCCAATCAAATTCAAGATCAAACTCCTTGATAGGTTCAAATGCAAGATAATAATAACAATTAAAAAAACAGAATATCATGTATGTTCAGCAGAATCAGAAAGCTATTGATGCTTTGTTCTTAAATTCCACTAGGCCTTTTGCCAATGCAAGCAGACACCATCCTCTATTTTGGGGTATATTTCATACAAACAATTGAAATGACAGCCTCATATACATCAGAAGCAACTCGATATCGAAAGACATGATTTAATCACCCATTTGAAAAAAAAAAATACTTAATACAATCACGAATCCCATAATCTAATTTCCTACAGGACTATTGTCATCGTATAAGGAGTCAGGGATCCTTGATTTATTCAGCCATTTGAAGTAACTTGCACAATTCTAAAAGAGTATGTTGGCATTTAAGTAAATACCATGGCTAGTTTAGAACTGGTGTTATTTTGGCATGCTCCCCTGTTAGCAAAATGGGGTTATACTAGGGCAAAAAGTAAATGGAAGGGTGTGTCCAGAAGGCACCTGGAGCAAACACAGGTCCATTTCGCCTTTTTATGAACATTGATGCCAAGAGCAGCCCTCGTTGTAAGGATGGTCCATGGATGAAGACACATTGATTGATAACCCATAAGTGCAAACCAGCGCAGGAGGTAGCACTGGGTAGCCCTGTTCTGGCATACCACTACTCGCCTAGGCACCGTGAAGGCGTGAACCGGACCCGTCAATCGACTGACATTTCGGCTTGGGTTTGGATCATATCGAAGGCAAACGCAATTTAAATACCCAAGGTGGCACCACAAGCCCGAGCAAGCGAAAAGCGAGGATGGTGAGAGGCACGGCAGGAGGATTGATCCCCCGGCGATGCGATATAGTCCGATATCCAGGTGTCCGACGGAACAGCCCCTTGGGGGCGCCAGTCAGAGCGAGCATTTGATCCCCGAGGACGCGAGAGGGCGGTACCGAACCGAAACCCTAAGGAACCCGATCCCGAACACCCCACGTGCGGTAACCCTACGCCAGGCGCGCGGCGACTGGGGACCGGAACCGACGAGCGAGGCGCGGGCGGCGAGATCTAGAGCGGAGGAGAGGAGGAGGAGGAGGAGGAGGAGGTGAGGGGAGAGCGTTTGGCTTACTCGACTGGTCGGGGCTCCAGGCGTGGCAGGTGATGCACTCGGCGAACTGGTGGATCGCCGCCGCCGCCATCGGGGGGGGGCACGCAAGGCCAGCGGCGCGGCGAGGGCGGGACGAATTGGTCGACGCTCCCCTTCCACCACCCTCTAGGCCTAGGCTTGTGTTTGTGTAGCGCAGGAGAGGAAGTGGAGACTGGAGAGGTGGAGTGGAGGCCAAGGGAAAGGAAGGGAATACCACTCCCACCTCCACTTACAGCCCTACAGGTAGGCCGTTATAGGCTGCCTCTGTGCCTTTGGCTCGGCTAGGATGGGCACACGCGCACGGCGCACGGGCACGGGCGCGGCCCACACCGACAATTGGCAGCAGCGAGGGCCCACTGGCTGCACACGGTTCATTCCTTGCAATGCCCACGCGAGAAGGAGAGGGAGAGGGAGAGGGCCCAACCAAACCCAACAAGGGATTAGCGGTCCTGTTTAGTTTGGAGATGAAAATTTTTGGAGTGTCACATCAGATGTGTCGGAAGGATGTCGGAAGGGGTTTTAGAAACTAATAAAAAAACCAAATTACATAGCTCGTCAGAAACTGCAAGACAAATCTATTAAGCATAATTAATCTATCATTAGCACATGTAGGTTACTGTAGCACTTAAGGCTAATCATAGAGTAACTAGACTTAAAAGATTCGTCTCGTGATTTTAACCAAACTATGTAATTAGTTTATTTTTTTTGTGTACATTTAATGTTCCATGCATGTGTCTAAAGATTCGATAGGATGGATGAAAAAAATTTGGGTGGGGAACTAAACAGGGCCTTAGCTCAACTGTCAGTACTTGTTGCCTTTCTTCGCTTCGTCTTGTCTTCACTCTTTTCATTTGTTTCGTGCTCCACTCACGCAGGCCATCGGAATATAGCAGGCATCATTGTCCACGGCGAGCCATGATGTTATTTCTCCGGACCCTTTTGCCCACTACATTTTTCAGATTCCCTGTATTGTTCGCCTCTTTTGACCGTGTTTAGTTCCCAAAAAATTTTGCAAAATTTTTCAGATTCCCCGTCACATCGAATCTTTAGACGCATGCATGAAGTATTAAATATAGACGAAAATAAAAACTAATTGCACAGTTTGGTCGAAATTGACGAAACGAATTTTTTGACCCTAGTTAGTCCATGATTGGACAATATTTGTCAAATACAAACGAAAGTGTTACTATTCATATTTTGCAAAAAATTTTAGAACTAAACAAGGCCTTTGTTTCTTTGGCAAGAGATCACCACGACACCAACTAATACATGATACGACACCATCTTCTATTACAAAGTATCTGGGTTTCTAGATGGTATCCTCTTTTATTTCTTCCACCTCAGCATTCAGCCTTTTTAATTATAGTCTGTTATTATACTTGATCTAATGTAAATCATGTCAGCTTGTGCATGCTGGACAGAGGAAGATAAAACAACATATATGAGTCACAGATAACCAATGTTGGTCCACAAAAAGGTGACAACGGTCCGAGAAATCACAACTACACCTTCCTCGGTCCATGGATGTTGGTGGTATGTATGAAAAGTATGAGCGAGAAAAGCTCTTGGTGGTGTACAATGACACCTCAGCTCAATCAGGAGCGACGTGTGTGTGCGACTGCAATTGCAGCACAGGCAGGTACGACATCACGCTCCTTTGTTTCTCCAGGCATGGTTGTTGCTCAGAGGTCCAACGTGCATCAACATAGATGTTGTGCTTCATGCTCATCTGATAGGACAACGCGGGCGGTGGCGTCCTCGCCCCACCCCTGCCTTCCACCACCGGTAGCTCCCTTTGGCTCATCGCGCCACCCACTTCCTGCCCACTCCTAATCACATGACATCGTGTGAGCTCCACCGCGACACCCCCCATCCAATCGTCATCTCCCACCACCTCGCGCCCACCGCCGTCTTGCTCGCCTCCACCGCCATGTCACACCCGCTCCCAAAGCCTCCTTCTAATCTTGCCACGAATAGATCCCTAACCTTGGAACCCTAGCATCAGTGAGGTCCTCGTCTTTGATGCTAGCGATAGGGTGGGCCAACCTGTGTCACGTGCTCAGTGCACAACGCGACCGGAAGCGCGATAGAGATAAGCGGCCACACTGCACGTTCAGGGGAGGATTTGGATTTCCATCTAGTCTAGTCTAGAATCGAGTTCAATAGTGGGTGTAAGATGAAAACGGCCCATTTAGTGTACGACAGGCCGTGCCTCTCCCTTTGGGCCTGGGCTGCGTGCATCCAGCAGCATCGTGTTCGTTTCATCCCGCCCGCTGACTGCTACTGTAGTACCAGTATATATTTTGTTGCAGCCTTTCATGGTCCGCAGTGGATTTTGGATCTATCACGACTCACGTGGCCACTGTGCACACACAGCAGTGAAGATGGGAGCTAGATCCGTCCGGATCCGGGGCCTGACACTGTCACGCTGAACGTGCACACACACACACAACACAGAGATAAAAAAAGCCCAGGCCAGGCATCACATGCGCAAGCACAACCACATGACGTGGGGCGTAGGCATCGGATCTTTGGATTTGGATTGGATCCTTTCACATTCAATTGCAAGGTTCCGTCGCCGGCTCGCCGCTCACGTTGCATGAACGTGATTGATTCGTTTAAAAACCGTTGTGTTTTCCCCCTCTCGGTGTCAAACAAAAAAAATGCAAGTCTATGTTTTATTCGAGTTGAATCGTTTTAACTTTTTAGCTAAATTTATTTCAAAAAATGATATCAGTATTTATGGCTTTATGAATTAGGCAGATACACTGTGAGAATATATTTCGTTATGAATCTAATGGTATCTAGTTCATCCATTCTAAATAGTAAATCGTTTTGTTCAAAACATAGTAAAAGCTACATAGAGAAACCAGAATGAGTTATAATTTGTAATGGAGGAAGTATTTACTATAGTGTAACATAACTTGCATTATTTTTTCTTATATAAATTTAGTTAACCTTAAGAGAGTTTGGCTTGAATTAAGAATACTCGAATAGATGTGTACCAAGATTCAAAATTTATAATCTTTGACCAATTTGGCAACAATTTGAAATATAATAACAAACATTTATAAGGTTAGATTTAGAATTAAATGTACTATCTAATGATAAAGAATTATAAAAATGTAATATAGAATAAACAAATGATTAAAATATAGTTTGAAATAGCCTGCCACGGTATGTTATACCTTGTAAAAAATGAATTGGATGGAGTAACAAATAATTTTCGTTACATGCTTTTAAGACGGAGACACGGAGTTTAGGCCTTGTTTAGTTCCAAAAAAAATTATAAAAAGTTTTAGATTCTCCGTCACATCGAATCCTACAACGAGCATTAAATATAAATAAAAATAATAACTGATTGTATAATTTGACTATAATTTACGTGATGAATCTTTTAAATCTAATTAATTTATAATTTAATAATATTTTTTGGAGCCTTAGTACGTACAAAAAGAATATGGGCAGACCACTCCCCCAAGATGGTCCAATTCACTCGCATCGGTGAATGCTACACGCACGCTACCAGCAGAAACCACCAGGGCGAGGAGTCACGGTCGCGGGGCGGCCGTCTGGCCGGCAACGGCGTCTTCCCCGTCCAGGTCGCCGGGGACGTGGGGGTCGCTCTCGACTCTAGCGTCACTGAGCATACTACCCCACATGTCAGTGTCAAGCAGGCCGCGCCTCTCTGAATGATCGGTGGGCGGGAGGGGACCACACCCCTTGCCCTCCCCCACACACCCCACGTGACAACGGTTTCCCCTAGTCTCGCTGGCGGGCGGGCCCCGTACAGCCCGGTCCACCTGTCCGACGCCGGTGTCGCCGTCCAGGTCCGGTCCAGTAGAAATGAGCAGCCTCCTCGTCCTCGCCACCTCTCCCTTCCGTTGCCTTGTTCAGTTGCGCTTCGTCTCCTCCTCCTCCTCCTCCGCGCAGATCGCCAGGCGAGGAACCAGGAAGGCTAAGTGCAGGGCAGGATGCAGTACAAGAACCTGGGCCGGTCGGGGCTCCGCGTGAGCCAGCTCTCGTACGGCTCGTGGGTGACCTTCGGCAACCAGCTGGACGTGAAGGAGGCCAAGGCGCTGCTGCAGGCGTGCCGGGATGCGGGCGTCAACTTCTTCGACAACGCCGAGGTCTACGCCAACGGGCGCGCCGAGGAGATCATGGGGCAGGCCATCCGGGACCTGGGCTGGCGCCGCTCCGACGTCGTCATCTCCACCAAGCTCTTCTGGGGCGGCCCGGGCCCCAACGACAAGGGTCTCTCCCGGAAGCACATCGTCGAGGGCCTCCGCGGCTCGCTCCGCCGCCTCGACATGGACTACGTCGACGTCGTCTACTGCCATCGCCCCGACGCCTCCACGCCCGTCGAGGAGACGGTGCGCGCCATGAACTGGGTCATCGACCAGGGATGGGCCTTCTACTGGGGCACCTCCGAGTGGTCCGCGCAGCAGATCACCGAGGCCTGGGCTGTCGCCAACCGCCTCGACCTCGTCGGACCCATCGTCGAGCAGCCGGAGTACAACCTCTTCTCCAGGCACAAGGTGAGGTCTACAGCATCGTTTACCCATTCAATTCTCCCCCCAAATCTCGAACCCGATTCGCCCGCAGATCATGCGGCGGCGGCGGCGGCGGCGGCGCTACCTCTCTCTCTTTAGTACAAAAAATAATCGTATCCCCGAGGTGGATTTGGTACTTGCTGCGCTGTTCACCGGCACTTGCGGATCCCATATGGGCTTATTACTTCCTCCTAATTAAACTGTCAGTACTGCTCTTGAGTATAGTATAGTAGTATTATTCAGCCGTACTCTCCGGATCTTTGACTCTGGAGCAATGGCGGCTGTCTTTTCCATGTCCGGGAGCACAGTACTGTTGAAATACAAACCAAGGGATGTTTGTTGGTTGGTTTTAATTCTAGTTCTGTACGATTTCGGCTCCTGCGAAAGTATGTCAGCATCGTACATTGGCTCTGTGGGTCGGATCACGGAATAATGGTTCTTCTTGCCATTTATTCTCACTTTGATGATGCAAAGTAGATCCATTTTTCTCCATCAGCGACCTACCTGGTTCCGTTTGCTCATGAGAGCATTGGTTTGTTCCAATGATGATGACATATACCCTTCTTTGATGATGCAAAGTAGATCCATTCTCCATCAGCAACCTGCCTGGTTTCGTCTGCTCATGAGAGGATTGGTTTCTTTCAATGATCATGACATGTCCCCTTTCTCAACAACCAGATAGGCAGATAGTATGATATAATTATCAATCCGTCTCCAGGAGTGTATCTACTTACAAACCAAAGAAAAAAAATCTGATCTTTCTTGATGTAACCTACAGCTCTAGGAATAGTGTAGCTACCAAACCAGACAGCGATGAAAATCATGCATTGTCGTGTATGCTTTTGCGTCATGTAGGATCCCAGGCACAAAACAGCAAATACTGATGTTGAAAGGTTTGGTCTAGCACCATGCTATGGACAGCTTATTGCATAACTGGAAGCGATTTTTTTCTAACAATAGAAAAACTCAGCTTGATGTTTAGATTTATTCGAGCAATCAATTTTTTATTGGTCTGAACTCACTGTCAAACTGAAGCAACCAACCTATCGCTGTCAATGTTGCATTCAATTAGTTGGCAGTGGTTGCTCATTCCAGGTTAGGAGCTCACTACACACGATTATAAGTCATGCAAGTTGCCTTCACAAGTTGGAGTTCGATTTTAACTATTTCTACACTGAAGTGATGCAACTGGGATGCAGAAGTGTTACAGAGTTCAGGATGGAACCAAACAAAAAAAAGTTTGGTCAATTGGGTTTGGTTAATGGTACAAGTAGTAGTAGGTAGCTATTAGCCTATTACTGCAAGTTTTTTTCTTGGTCGATACCTGAATAATCATGGTAGCATGGGATATTAAACTGGATTACCTATGGTAGATCCAAATGAAACTTTTTTTTTGTTGCAAAATTGACACAGCAAGTTATGCAGTCTACCTTTCAGAGGAGATCCTAATTTAGGATTCCCATGCGTCTTATTTGCTTGTCTGTTTCCTAGTCTAACTCTGTTCTCTGTCGATTGCTTGTATTTCCATTCTTGTTATTGGAAATGGGGGACAGCCTCGATTCGGCAAAAAGAAAGAGGAGATTCAGTCTGCATCTTGAGTGTCTAGGGTATTCTAACATCTTAGTTTACATGTTTTGTCAGTCATGGCATATGGCATTTCGGTACATTTGACTTGGGATCTTCCTCATCCTTCAGTTATATTATTTCATAACTTTACTTGGATTGCTCATCTTCCATGTCCATTTTATGTCACAATTCAGTGAGCATTTTTTTATAGAAAAACCGAGAGGTTGAAATAGTCAGGTTTGCCGTTAGTGTTACAAAATATTGTTTAATTTCAGTCTATGAGTGCAGATTTGGTGCGGGGGTGGGGGGGGGGGGGTGGGGGGCGCTTGTTAGCTAAAATCATCACAGAAAAATGTAGTACACATGAAGTTAAGTATAGCGCAACAATTCAGTTTGAAATTCAGCCTAGATGCCAAGAAACAAAAGACAAGCAGTCAACCTGGCACTGTTCATCATGTGTTGATAGTGACACTTCTGGTTTTTTAATCTCAGCATCAAAGATGAATTTCAAACTGAATTGTTGTGGCTAAACTTAACTTTAGGTATACTACATACATGATTTTTGAAACATGGTATTTTAGAACGACGGCACCATATGATTTTCCTTCATCAGTCTGTAATGATTCAGATACAGTTTGTTGCATGCCTAAGCATGCCAGTTCAGCAGATCGATACCAGTATGCTAGCATGAGACTTTCTGGTAGGGAATTGCCATTTTGCGACTAGAATCATTCATGTTTATTTGTGTCTGTGATATTCCTTTTTTTTTTGTGGAGAACTGTGATGTCCCTTCTTGCGCGGATATATTCTATTTGAGATTCCATGGTTCAATAATAAACACTATTTGCTCTTGAATGGTTTTAAAAAAAAGGTCTAAAAAAGATCATCCTATGCATGCAGTTTGTGTTACAGGAACTAATAGGACACTACTTTTCTGCAGGTCGAGTCTGAGTTCTTGCCACTTTACAGCACCTATGGCATTGGTTTGACTACATGGAGTCCTCTAGCTTCAGGAGTACTAACCGGCAAATATGGCAAAGGGAACGTACCAGCTGATAGCAGGTTTGCCCTAGACAATTACAAGGTATTTGGGGGAACCCTTTTATATTATGCCAGTACTCATTCTCTTAACTACTACTCCCTCTGTCCTAATATTTAAGGCGTAATTATATCTGGTTCAAAGATCAAGGAACATATTTAATTCTCCTCTCTTCCTCGTCCAGCTGTGCGCATTAACGAGTAGTACACAACATGCAGTAGAGTGTTGAGAGAGAGAGAGAGAGAGAGAGAGAGAGAGAGAGATACTCATGCATGCGTGAGAGGAGGGAGGCAAGAAGGCCAATTGGAGAACTTTGAATGCCGCATGGATGGACGCCCGTCCAGAGGAGAGAGGTGAAGAGCACACCTTGTATTATAGGACTTGAATAAAAAGTGGTTACACATTCGGACAGAGGGAGTTTAGAATACCAACACCTTTTAGGACGCAATCCCCCAAATGAACCAAAGTGCCAAGAGAAACCATACCAGAATCATTGTATCACATTCTGTTCTACAATTCCACTTAGACATTTGCTTTTGTGGAGATCACGACTTAAGTAGTAAAATTACCAATTTTCGTTAAGCAACACCAGTGTTCAACTGCATTGCTACTGTATCATAATAATTAGACATTAGCTCATGATCAGAAGATCGCAGGTGGCACACTGCATAATCAATGTATAACCTAGCATAACTTTGCAGGAATTAACTTTACTTTGTAGCAGCTACTGGTTTCAGCTCTGTTTTATCTGTTTGTTATGTATAACCTAACATATCTTTATTTTGTTGTTATTTGTTCCAAGTATTTTATAGCTAATCCATTCCTTGCCTTGGGTTTCCACTTTCCAGAACCTGGCAAATAGGTCCCTGGTTGACGACACGCTTCGAAAAGTGAATGGGCTAAAACCTATCGCTGATGAACTTGGTGTTACATTAGCCCAACTCTCAATTGCTTGGTGTGCATCGAACCCCAACGTCTCATCTGTGATCACTGGAGCCACCAAAGAAAGCCAGGTACATTTTCCAAACTCATGTTCTTCAGAGGATCTCTACTGCTCTAAGTGCATGTCTACATGGTAAGGAATACTCTGACCCATTTGGCAAACCGCATGAACAGATCGTGGAGAACATGAAGGCTCTAGATGTCATTCCACTGCTGACGCCGGAGGTTCTCGACAGGATTGAGGCGGTGGTCCAAAGCAAGCCCAAACGTGCCGACTCATACAGGTGAATGTGGTACAGCCTACGGCGTGCAGATTGAGTGACAGGGAGGGATTCGGCTTCATCCAGATGGAGTTTAGGCCTCCCCAGTGACTTGATTTCACGAAACTATATCCATGATTTGTGTATTCTGGGCGTCCCACTCTGTGTTGCTGTGTCCCAAACATTTTCCTTGTGAACCCACCTAGTGGTCACAATACTAGTCTGTCTGTCCTGTGTGTATTCTGCTTTCCGATTCAGATTTTGGACCAATCCTGCATTGTTGCTTGCGATCAGAAAGATTTGTCGAGAAACCTGGATGACCATGATACTTGCTGGTTGTGCTGCAAGATTTCTGGAGTGTGATCCTCTGATGTATCAGCAGCTCATGCTGTTGGCTATTGCTTGCAGGAATTTTCATGTCCAGACTCTTTCTGAAGAAGGAAGCCATTGCAGTGCTGACCACGCGATCTGCGTGCTCCATGGCCCATGGCAGGAGCAACGTCGCTTTTGGGGTGCTGTTCAAATGTGCCGTAGGATTTGTCCATTCACAAGGTTAGGTTCAGAGGCACTCTCAGGCACAGCCACGGACAACAGCAAAGTGAGCCATCAGCATTCAGCAGCACTGCACTAGTCTCAAACGTCCACATTTTGTCCCCCCCAAACACTCGGGTGGTTGGCGTTGCATTGCAGACCGCAGCAATTAGCACAGACACTGTGCGGCAACTGGGAATTCAGATATGAACACAAATATGAAACAGCAGAACAGATACTTTGGGCGACAATGCCTCACAGGTAAAAACAGTGTGGACAGAAGAGATGGGGGCTATGCTCCTAGTCATAGCCCATGAGAAAAAGCTCAACGAGTGCACCAAAGGGAAGAAGAAGAAGAAGAAGAAGAAGAAGGAAAAAAAACTTCTACTATTTCCACTAGACACAAGTAATCTCACAACTATGCCAAAGATATGGGCTGCTGTTACGTGGTATCAAACACAGTTCAAGCTTCACCAGCGGTATAGCTCTCTAGCACCAAATTAACGCCCATCGGTGGTTTTCATATCCTGCCTCTTGTGCAAGCTGCTGTAGGTTTGTGAGGCCCTTGGAATCGCGGACCTGCAGCAGGGTTTTTATTTTTGGAAAGTTTGGCATCAAACATGGTAGAACCAAAATTTACAATGTTGGCTAGTAATAACAGTGATATAAATCCAGCTACTCAGTGGATAACCAGCATGTATTGAACTTATGGATTCAATTAGTCTAGGTTGAAGAAGAATGAGAAAGGAAACTAACCGAGACCGTTGGCATCTGAGGTCCTCATGATCTTGAGCCTCTTCACTGAACCTACAAACATCCTGCAGAGTAAAACAATAAGCATCTGAAATAGCGATCTACAATAAGATTTCCTGTTCAACTTCTGATTGCTAACATAGTGTAGGGGACTTACTCCCAGGGTACATCTCCAACTAGCATCCAGTCCCCATCCCTGTCCTCATAGGTGAGCTGATACTCCGATGAGTTGTCCAATAGCTTTAGAGACTTAGAACTACCTGATAATTTTCATGCAGATCAGGTTCAGAAATGAGAGCAGAAAAGACATCCTCAACATATGGAACTATATCTAGAACAGTCTCACGTCCTAAGTATATATCCAAGTATGCAACCTCGGTGCCATAACTATGGCACCACAGACCCTGATACAGTAGAGCATCGGATTGACCTGTCAAGTGGATAGTACTCAGTGTTTCCGATTTATTTCAGTGTTACCATTTGCAGCAATTGTACACTTGATGCCATGATGGTTATCGGGGGAAAAAGGAAAAGATACAGAAAAGCTCCACACCATATAGGTTGACATGATCAGAATATGCACTAGGTTCTACTAGACACATAGTGAAAGTAAAAGATCAGACTGTGACTTACTAGAAGTGCAAAGACTGATGGACGGCTTCATGAACATGAGCTCAAGTGCTGAGGCAAGGGTCTTGTAAGATCGATGGGCGTTGAGATCCACCTTCCTTCCAATGATATCTCCTTCCATGTTCACCTTCACCCAACCGACGACCCGTCCTTTCTTGCTCTCCTCCTTGTCTTCCTGCATGTCAGATTCAACGGTGGGCTTCTTGGTGCCAGCCTCAGAGGCATTTTCTTTGGCCTGGTTAAATAGGCTGTTCATCCTGAAAGTTCTTATGGGTGGCCATCCCACTACTCCATAGCTGCTACCAAAGCGGAAAATGCAGTCAAGATTAGTTGAAATCGATTTGGGTAGCTCTGCAAGCAAGGGAATGACATTCTTTCGGAACCAAGAAGACATGATACTAAGGATACTTTTCTTGTCAAAATTTTGGTGGTTGCAGATCTGAAGGGCAATGGAAGTGTGCAACAAACTAAAAGTCTGCTTTTTATTGTCTCTGAGTTTGCAGGACGCTCATCGTAAAACAAAAAAAAAGATTTAATAACGGAAGCCGTGCAAATTAGGCAGCTTCGCAGGAAACTGTCTGTGCATGAACAAGAAGGAAGGTTTCTTTTTCGGAACAAATTAGGTGCAAATGCACGGGATGCATCATTCTACGATCCTAACAACAAGCAGAAGAGGAGGCACTTATACTGATAGAGTTCTGAACTTTTTCCCCTGATATTACGCATGCTTGGAGCTGTTGTTCTGCATAGGCAAGGAAGGAGCGTGCAGTGCAAAGGGAGTTGCTCTTGCTGCTCACCTCTGTGGATGGCCAGGAACGGCCGTCCCCGGCGAGGTGGTGGCGTTGGGGGCAGCATCCGCCTTGGCCCTCTTGCTGGGCGCTGCGGCACCTGCACCTGCCGCGGGAGAGGAAGAGGACACGGAGGAATCCGGCGACAGGGACCCCGGCTGAAGGTCCCGGGCCGTGAGGATCCGGCACGGCGCCGGCGACGGCTGCTGCTTCTTGGAACCGAGACAGAGCCCCAGCTCCAGGTCGTCGTCGTCCTGCCCCACCACCACCACCTCCTCGTCCCCCTCGCCACCGGAGTTCTCCTCCACCTCCTCCGCGGCGGCTGGAGGCGGGTCGCCGGAGATGAACGCCGCCGTGGGCCCCGCTCCTCCTCCTCTCATCACGGCGCTGCGCTAGTGGTGGTGGTTTCCTGGTCCTGGCTCTGCGACTGTGCTGTGCGTGGGCGTGCGTTTTGGGAGAGACACCTCGAGAGAGAGGAAAGGAGCTGTTGCTATTATCTGTGAGCTGAGAGAGAGGAGTTCTGGGTATGCGTGCAGGCCAGTGTAGGAAGCTTTCGCCTCCTGCGATCCTGACTTGTGGGACCTGCAATGCCGGGATAGCCCCTAATTGCTAGGGGCACAGGCCACTTGTCCACTGTAACTGTAAAGGCACTATTTTAATAACATTTTACAGGATATTGATGTAGGTATGTGGGACGACAAAAATGTTTTTTTCACAATCTTTAGATTGTCTCCAACAGTCTGCACCTAAATTGAAGAGGCATTTGTCTGTTTGGGCCTCCCACGCACAAAGGTCATAGACCCAAAAACTTCCTCTCTCCAACAGCCGCACGCAAAACGTCGCCCAGCCAAGCGTCGCCCGCCTCGCCGCGTCAGGCCGCTCCTCGCCGGCCGCGCGTCGTAGATCCGGAAAGCCCCGAGCTCGATCTGGTGAGCTCCGAGCTCGATTCGACCGTGCTGTCCTCGAGGCCGCCCTCTCTTCGTCGTCGTCGTTGTCATTCGTGGGCCGCGGGTTCGCCTCGGTGAGCCGGTTGTGCCCCGCCGTGGCCTCCTATGCCCTGCTACAGCCTCCCTCGTCGGCTTTGACTCTAGCTCCGGCTCGAGCCATTGTGGATCCACGGTGAGCCTCACTGTCTTCTTCTTCCCCGTCCAGTCGCCCCAACGATCTCTGCCTCCAATGATTTGCGTCCAGGAGAGAGAAGGATGCAAAATTGGGTCTCCTCTCATGGTGGACGCAAAATGGGTCATCCGTTTGCCTCTTCTGTTGGAGGGCTCTTTTTACCTGTGAATCACTCATTTTGGGTATGGGTTGCATGATGCATAGCCTGTTGGAGACAGCCTTAGGTCTCATTTGGCGAGGCTCCTTCAAGCCTCTGTTTCGAGCTACAGCTGGGCGAGGCTCCTTTAAGCCCTAGTTCTGAGCTATAGCTTCGCGAGGCTCCTTCAAGCCCTGGTTCTGAGCTAATCTCTACGTGATTTTGCTATAATGGAGAAAAATAGTTCTTTGTGAATAGCATTGCTTCAGTGCTAGTGTAAGGGAATCCAAAACTGCAAGATGTTATACCACACAGACCAAATGGGTGCCCATCACAATTAGTTGGGCGTGTTTTGGGTCTACCCCTATTAGTTGTGATATCATGGTCTTAGAGATAAAATGCCATATGGATATGGCTCCAACATCTAGTTGACTGCTAAGCTTGAAATTCAAAACCGTAGAATCTCGGTTTTTTTTTCTTACGCAAGCATCTTATCTGAAGGAGAATAATGAATTAATAATACTACACTATGGAATAAACAGTGGCATGGTTTTTGGTCTTGTGCAAAACTTAGCAACATGTGTGGAAAGCATCATGTGTGGTTGAGGCACAAAAGGGTGTTTGGGCTTGAAGAGAAAGTGTAACATTCAACAATCATCTAAGTAGTGAGTTCTCATCATTAATATTGGTGGTGAAGATTGTTGCACAACACATACTCCTAGGTAGATATAGCAAAAAAGACCACAAGAAATAATATGGTATATTAATATATAACAACTTATGAATTTATACATACATTATATTGTGTGGGTAGGATAGCCATGCACTTATATCATATGACATGTCATATGAGATTGAGTGGCTCTACATATCAACCAACGAACAATTTTTTCCAAAGAAAGAATGGTTTAGTTAGAGTAGTACTCAATCCATCCCAAATTGTAAGTCGTTTGACTTTTTTAATATCAAGTTTGACCACTCGTATTATTCAAAGTTTTGTACAAAATATCACTTTTTTTGTTGTGTATTGGTTTATTAATAAAAGTTCTTCAAGAATGACTTAAATTTGACTATATGTGTACAAATTTTTTGAATAAGACGAGTGGTCAAACTTGGGGTAAAAAAAGTCAAACGACTTACAATTTAGGATGGAAGGAGTATCATATAAAAGTTTTTGGTTTTAACCTTGATATTTGTTGTTAAACATAGTAATATTTCTACAGGGGATAAGGAGCGGGTAGGCAAAGCATTTTGCAGTGGTCGTCTGCTTTGGGCCTTGCCCGTTGGGTGGTGGGCCCCGGGTAGCTTTTGTTGGGGTGTACAAAATGCAAAAGACAAGGCGGTTGCCCGCAGAAACGGGAGGAGTAGAGGGTGGACAAAATCGCAAAAGGCCGGGGGAAAGTCCCCATCACGTGAGCGATGAGCCCTCTCCCTCTGGATTTTTTTTTTTACATTTTTAGCCTTTTTATATTTTAATAATGAATAACCATACGTAAATTTTATTTATAGATCTAACCCTTTTGGTTGTACTAGTTCACTGTCGCGCTAAATACATTAGCCCGGCAAGATATGTCATGTTAGATGTTTATACTTTTTATATAAATTTATAGTAGATATTATCAATATTTTTTATTCTAAATATTTTTTATGAAAAATATATTCTATAGCTAATAGTTTTTACTTTGCATCATAAACCTTTGTACTTTTTTATATAAATTTAGTTAAAACTTAATCTGTTTAACTTCTTAAAAAATGAGAATTATAGTCTTTTTTTAAGACCGATGGAGTACTTAGCAGAGGTTTATATTTGTTGGCAACAGCCGGCCAGAATTACAGTACCAGTAGCACTCCAAGTCCGGCCCCCTAGCTAAGCTGCCACTTTTGTCCATCGAACCTTGTTTAGTTTTAAAAAATTGGTATATGTATGGAATATTAAATATAGATAAAAATAATAATTAATTGCACAGTTTGTCGGTAATTTGTGAGGCGAATCTTTTGAGCCTAGTTAGTCTATGATTGGATAGTATTTGTCAAATATAAACTAAAGTGCTACCGTGTCTGTTTTGTAAATTTTTTTGAAACTAAACAAGGCCCAGAGGTAATCGTTTGATTTGACTGGAAGAAGTGCAATGCAACAGGGTTGCGTGCGTGTAGCGGAAGGGTTAGAGTGCGTGTAGTGCAAGGGGAGACGGGGAAAGCGACGCGAGAATTGCAAAGCACACACACCCACCACTCCCCCAGTCCCAGGAAAGAAAGCAAAGCAACGGAGAGAGTGCAGTGGGGTGGGTCCCGGCCCGGCCCGACCCGACAAGCCGACAGGGGGGGGGGGGGGCGCGGCAACTGTTGACCCCCGTGCCCGGGCCGACAGCCTTACCTCTCCTACGCTACGGTCCCCCAAGTGTGGTGTCCCCACCACCCACATCTCTCATTACTCCCTTAATTAATTAATCACCATCAACCATCGCTGCTCGCACGTGTCAACCCCAACCAACCACGTACGTGCGTGCACACTGGCACTGCCCTACGGAAGCTGCCTTATTTTGTTTCTTTCTTTTCGGCAAAGGAAATTGCACAACTATTTTCGTTACTCACAACTAATAAAAATTCGACAGAAAATTATGAGACGGGGCTGCTTAATAATAAAAAGGAAACATGATTAGGTACCCTTATAAGCATATTCGAAGGACTAAACCGATAAATCAACTTGATTGCTTGGCCCCAGGTGTTCAAAATAGGACACCTAGGGGCATTATCTGACCCACTGGTCGACAAAACAACCGTTTAGACCGTTTAAACGCTGTGTACACGTTTTCGTTTAATCATCCGTTTAGTACGTTTAATTGACCGTTTAGTCTATTTAATGAACTGCTTAGCTCGAATAATGGCTAAACGGTAGGTGACCGACTGTTTACCGTTTAGCATTTAGAAAAACATTGATCTAACCAAGTAACTTCAGCTAGGAGCCAACCAAACAGGTCTCTAGTGTTAGGACTTAGAGACAAGCAATGGTTTGGGTGGATTTATGTCTTGGTCCCATATATGTTCAGGGGTGGTATTGATACCCATTTTGCATTGGCTAGCTTAAAGCCTATGCATTCACGTGTTGCGAGGCTTGAAGTCTGTACAAATGCCCTTGGAAAACAACCTTAATTGGTTTTTATACGACATGAGGTACAAGGATGTAAGAGGGCTAGCTCGAGAGCCCACACATAGACTTAATTTTACAGGTTTTAAACCGGAAGTTTGAATAACTTTTGGATATTATGGGATCGAATCCAATGAGCCAGTAGCACACATCAACCTCGCAAAAAAAAAAAAAAACAACAACAACATGAAGAATGTCAGGTTAGAGTCTTACGTATGCATTTTGCACCGGAATTCTCTACAAGTAACACAATCCGTTGAGGAATCGATAAAGATGACACTATCAAATACCCCATGGTGCATAATTCATTTAAATCTAAACCCTAACTACTATGAATGGACTAGATGAAGAGGGTTTCGCTCCTCTCACTGTCAACGAGGGCAATAGGAGACCACAGTGACGGCAATAAATAAAAATAATTCCCAATATTTAAAGGTTTATTGAAATCTAAGGTTTTCGCTTTTGTTTCGGAAAAAGAAAAAGGAAGGGATGGAGCATTATCATCATTTGAAATGTACTCCTACTGTAGTACATTGCTTGGTCAGGTAATTAGCTTCCTTCTAGAAAACTTGACTTGTGTAGGTGATCTTGCCAATACGCGGCGCTAGAAGTTCTTGTTCCAACTGTAGCAGAAGTTGAGAGAAGGTGGTGGCTGATGACTTGAGCGGACAGTGGACAAGTCGACGGCCGTGCGTGCGGCTGCGGGCCGTAGCACAGCAGTAGCAGACGAAGGTGTCTCGCTGGGAGGGAGCAGGCCCACCAACCAATACTTAACTCTGCCAGCCCCCGATGACAAATGCATGCATACACTATCATCCGCGATGATGGCGCCCAAGATCCGCATCAGTGGAGGGCTACCATCATCTCAATGTCTTGCCTCCTAATATAATCATCTTCTTCCCTAGCTCACTACTCCTCCTCCGTCTCTGAAAGAATCAATTCCTAGGATCCGTGCCAGTCAAACTTTTTAAAGTTTGACTAACTTGAGTAACAACATCTATAATATAAAATACACATTATATGAAAATATATTTTATGATGAATCTAATAATACTAATTTGATACTATAAATTTTAGCATTTTTTTCTAGAAATTTAGTCAAAGTTTAAAAAGTTTGACTTAGGACAACTCTAGAAATTGATTCTTTCATGGACGGAGGGAGTACCTTCCTTCGTGCGTGTAGTACTACTCATAATACTGTAGCACACTAGGACAGAGTACTCCTACTACCAATTTGTTTATAATTATTTACATAATAATAATATAGTAGAGTAGTATGCAATTTGCTGTAGGCACTACTCATGGTTTCTGTCCCCCACTAGACAGTGCCCACTCTACTCCTTTTGACCAGCAGCTGAGGCCTTACCCTGACCACTGCTGTAGCTGAGCCTTCTCTTCACCAGCCAGCTTCACTGTCAATCTTTAAGTAGCACGTCTATCTAGCATATAAATTACTACTACATGATAATGGTCGACAGGCTTTAAGCCTCGTTTAGCAAAGCAGAGGCACCTCACAGGCTAGTCTAGCCATAAGCTAGATACAGTACCGATGAGAGAAAATATTCAGGGGGCCCTGTTTAGTTTCCCACCCAAAAATTTTTCATCCATCCCATCGAATCTTTGGACATATACATGAAACATTAAATATAGATAAAAAAATAAACTAATTACATAGTTTAGTTGAGAATCGCGAGACGAATCTTTTAAGCCTAGTTACTCTATGATTAGCCTTAAGTGCTACAGTAACCCACATATGCTAATCATCGATTAATTATACTTAATAAATTTGTCTTGCAGTTTCCTGACGAGCTATGTAATTTGTTTTTTTATTAGTTTCTAAAAATCCCTCCCGACATCCTTCCGACACATCCGATGTGACACGCAAAAAATTTTCGTTCCCAATCTAAACAGGCCCGGCCCTGTGTAGATTGTGGATGAAAATTTTTTGAGTGTCACATCGGATATGTCGGAAGAATGTCGGGAGGGGTTTTTAGAGACTAATAAAAAAACAAATTACATAGCTCGTCAGGAAACTGCAAAACAAATCTATTAAGTATAATTAATCCGTCATTAGCACATGTGGGTTACTGTAGTACTTAAGGCTAATCATGGAGTAACTAGGCTTAAAAGATTCGTCTCGCGATTTTCAACCAAACTGTGTAATTAGTTTATTTTTTATCTACATTTAATGTTCTATGCATGTGTCCAAAGATTCGATGGGATGGATGAAAAATTTTTAGCCCGAATCTGGTACCAGCACCAACACCAGCACAAAACAGAGCTGCAATTAATAAACAAGAAGCATCTCACCAACGTCTTTCCAATTAATAAACAAGAAGCCTCAAGATCATAGCAACTGCATTACATGCCTTTGTTCAGATTATTCCATCCTACTTAACTTAACAAACATACGAACCGGCATGCCTTCAGTTGAGATTATTCCAGGAAAAAAAAAGCAAACAAACAGCCCTGACTAGCTTTGCTAGCTCAACCAATAACAGCTCGGAAACAGATGTGCTTCCGCCCCTGTATGTGCTAGCGCTACCACCACTTAATAGCATCACTATCACAATGCGTCAAAGGAAATGAAAACAAAGGGGCAACGGCCCATTGCCCAGGCCACAGCTAAGGGTCAGTGTTTCTCTGTATTTTTCACAAAACAGGGAACAAGCATCTCATATAGTTGGAAAAAGGCATTGTGTATAGGCTACAATGGGAAGGGGATCTTGACTCTTGAGTGTATGCCTTGCGCCACCAAGCGGCGGACAAACAATACAACTGGCAGTCCGGGTATCAAATTGAGCACTAGTATTTGTCCTTTGGTGTTCATTATAGATCATGATTCCTCGGTAGGAAAAAAAATATACAAATCGGTGCGGCGCAACCGATAGTATGCACACGGCTTCACAAAAAACAGAACAGACTGCTGCTTACAGGCATGATGCACTGGGTGAGTCCTAGCTGGCAAGGTGGCTGGGAGAGCTTTTGAACATTGTGTGCCACATGTACGCCCTGGAGAGGACCATCTCGAGCTCATGGTGCGCCCAGGTCCTTGTGGGAAGGTGCTGAAGGAACATCACCATCTCTTGAAAATCCAGCTTCTGCAGCTTGTCCGACCACTGCAGGGGGAGAGAGAGAGAGAGAGAGAGGGGGGGGGGGGGGGGGGGGGTCAAGCTATCAGTACCAGAAATCGAAATTCTTGCAAGCATGAGGGGCGTATTGCTGTTGGTCTAATAACAAAGAAAAATAACATTAATATCTTTCAAAGGCAACTTACAGTCAACAAAAAACTAGCCGATATGTACACAAGAAAATCTGGTAGATAGTCTCCTTCAGCAAGGTATGTATCCCACAGACGTGTTACAAGATGAAAAGGTACCTGCAATGATATGAGACAGATTGGCAATTTTCTGAGGTGTATGAGAAATATTATATCAAGTGTTACCATACAAACCTCTCGTATCATAAGGCAGTTGAACCAACGGAAGGCAAATTGAAGAAACTCTAATCCTTGTTCTTCAATGTGCTTGGATACAGGCTCTGCATACAACCAAAAATATGAGGTAAAAGATAAGTGTTTTTTTCCCAATATATGGAAAAATGAACTCTAGTTTTATGAGCTAATCCCATGCGTAAGCAATCAATGACTAGGCACTTTCAAACTGATGTATCTAAAAAATATCCACTATTTATCACCAAAGAAGAGCCCTATAAATCCTTAAGTTTCTGGTATCCCACCACAATAATTTGAGATGGAACAGCCATTACATTTGTGTTCTCAGAGTGAAATGAAACCAGAAGTGGAAATATACGGGATCAGTGGAACATTACCATCTATACGACGAACTAGTTCCTTCAATCTAAAAACAAGGCGCTGAATTCCTGGTTGCGCAAAGGTGTAATGATCCTGCATTCCATCAAGAAACTTCGAGAGGCACCAATAACAGTCTGCTTCTATGTTAGAAATATCTTGTGCTGAAAGATTGTCCACAGACCAAGTGTCCATGTTGCCCTCTAGGTGCTCTGATAAGAACACAACCAAGAAGGGTGTAACAAGGTCATTTATTCCTTGGACGTAGCCGCTTGCTGGGTGACGGATAGCCCTGAAATCACCATATCCAAGAACATTGAAGAAAATCCACTAAACACAACCCTAATGACATATGAGTAACATAGCCAAAGGCCAAAAAGATTAGCAAAAGTCATGCTTGCACCAACAAAACAGGTCTGATGAGACTTATATTAAAAGGACCAGGTTACTACCAAATCAAGAAAATAAATTTAGAACAAATAATAATACATCTCAGTGAAGGAAAAAGTGCAAAAAAGGAGATATACTAGTAGAGATCAAAGATATGAAAGTATGAAAAAGATGGAGAAGTCATGCTGGCGCTAAAAGACATGTGGGTGAAATAAAGAATCTATATCAAAGGAAACAAATAATCATGACAGTGTAAGAGCAAGGAAAGCGTTGTGTGTGTGGGTGGGCAGGTGTGACCAGGGTTCTTTACCCTTTCTTCTTCCTTAATTTACTGATATGCAGCTCTCCTGCGTGTTCGAGGGGGAAAAAGGAAAGAAAGCTGCTTTCAATCCATACAATAATACCTTAAGACAAAGAAGACTCGATCTATGGCAAAGTAACTTATAAACGAATTAATAAAAGAGCATGTTTGGTGCAATGGGTAAAGGTGACTTTTGCAAACACAGTAATTCCAAACTGACAACAAGCATAATTGCATGTGGCGGGTCAACAACTGCAGAGAGATATGCATCAAAATGGGAAAAGGAACATTTTTATGTTGGTGATCCAACAAGAAGAAAACTAGCCAGACAAGTTCACATCTTACCATGTATACAAAATGCGCTCAAGAGATTTCTGAATCTGAGGATTCTGAAAAAAGGTAACATCAGGTACAGTTCTTGGGCAATCAACTGCAATCTGCAGAACAAGATGTACAAGTCAAAAAGGTGTCAGATTATTCATTTGAAGACAAATGGGGGTGGAGGAATGAGTCAGCAAGTTACAAATCAAAAGGTTACCTGGCGAAGCATAGTAATTTCTTCATCTGAGCGTTCACTATCTGGAATATCATAGTATTGAGAAACACATTCCACGTACTCTAGTCTTTTCCTTGTTAGAACACCTTCTCGTCTATCTTTATTAGGCGGTGCATATCCCTGTAGCCAGCTATATTAAATTCAAATACTGAAACAACATATTCAAAAGAAGCTATATGATCTTTACGCCTTCTCGCCTACTCACCAAAAGAAGCCTCCATACATTAGGTCGCATATATGGGGGCACACCGCTCCAAGATAATTCACGCAATTTGTCTACAGAATGGAGGATAGACAGTAGATGTCAACTAAATTCCAGGTAACCTTGAAAGATCAAAATATAATAAATATTGACGATTTATCGACTCTGAACTGAGATAGAAATCGATGTTTACAATTGCACTTCATACACTAAAATTGCTAGTTTTCCTTGTATCTGAAATAACCTTTTAGGATAAAAAAAACAAGCTCAATTCATAAATAGAAGTGAGAAACATAGTTTTCATAGGCACTTGTCCGATTATCATTGTACATAAACTACTTGTGACGTTTGACTTCCAGACCAAAAGCACCCAAATAGAAAAATTAGAGTTTAGAGATGCCAAGCCATGCTTAATATAAGAATGTTAATGTAATGTTTACTTCTGAGATGAGATCAAACTACTTCAGGCAAAATTGATGGTGAACTCCAAATGATACACTACAAAGAATAAATGAATAATCCACATACCTAATATAACAGCTGGCCTAGATAGTTCCGTTGTGAATTTAGCAATTCTTGCAGAATCGGTAGCTCTAGCCCCAGAAACTAGCCCCTGGGCATCTGGCAATGAATTTGAACTACCTGTTGACAGAAGATTTGATTTCTTTGAACTTGTACTGTCAAATGAGTTTCCAGACGCTTGACCTTCTCCCTGCACAGTTTGACAGTTACAACTCCATCAGTTTCAATACATCTTTGCATACCAAAAGCAATCAAACTAACAGCACATTACCTCCTGAGAACCCTCCTTGCGCTCATCTTCGTCGTGCTCACTCTCAAATCTTGGAGAATAATCAGGAGGGGAAAGAGGCTCAGATCGCCGGGTTAGCAAAACCTTCCCAGGAAAGCTGCGTCCTTTGAGCATTCTGACAGTTTGGAAAAGCAACCGGTGATCATTCGTAAGGTTACAAGCAGGTAGGTATATATCTAGGTGGAAACAACAGAACTAGCAAGGTTACAAGTTATAAAAAGTGCAATTTGGTTATTTTCGGATTACAATTCAGAACCCGTGGTGTGTAGATAAAGGAAACATATCAAGAGCATCTCTTCGGGAATTGCAACCTAGGAACTGCACTCTACTAGTGTACTGGCAGTCTGATAAGCAAAGCCGTAGCCGCATCCACGAGCCTGTCTCATTTCGCAGCAATCAGACCGAAGGGGGGAAAGCCTCGTGCGAGGGAGGAAAGACTGGCTTACCCTTGCACGTTCCGGAGGGTCTGGTTGAAGCGCCACTCCGTGTTGTTGGGGCTCCCGCCGCCGCCGCTCATCGCCGCCGCTCCGTGCTGTCTGCCTCAGGCGCTGGTAGTCGGACGGCGGAGCTCGTCGCGCACGCGCTTCGCGCAAGCCCGCGAAGAACCGCCGAGATCCACGGCGTCCGTGCAGGCGGTGCCACCCGTGCTCTCGCCGCCGCCACCTGCCGCCTGGCTGCCCGCCTTCCGGTCGATCCTGCTGCGAAGCAAGCGGCTCCGTCACCGATCTGAAGCACAAGGATTTGGGGATCCACGATAATCGAGAATGCAACTGAAAGCGCCTTGCCCGGAAACTTCACATTGTAGCAATGGAAGCGTATTTCCTACTTTACGCTTCTCTAGTCTAGCTCATAATGTGGTTGTTGCCCTTAGGGGCCAAGGGTCTCAAATAAGGTACAAATGAGTCAGAACCTACCACTAAACAGGGTTAAAGCTAGAAACAAATTAGAGAAGACTGAATAAAAATGATATATCGACTTAGCTCTACATAGCCCCTCAAAATAGGAAAAATATAATAGCTTCAAGTAGTTTTACATTGAAAACATCAATTAAGGATAAAATTCACAAAATAATCATAAAAAATAAAGGTCTCTGGTCAACTTATACATTTGTGTTTAAAGTAGTAGAAGAAAAACACTAGAAACTCCACCGGTCCAACAGCCCTAGCCCCACTGTTGGCTCCGTGCATGCCACTAGAGAAGGTGACCCACTAGTGAACCATAGGTAGGAGAAAATATTTGGTGCAGATTTTTTTAGTTGGCTCTTGTCAATAAAAAAGGTTGATTTGAGCGGATGTGAGCAATTGTGATAGACCTCTAGCTCTAGGATGATGACGTCCGAGCAGAGATATGATCAACAAGCACACACATTGAACTTCTCGCTTTGGCTTGACGAGGTTTGGACTTAGACAAGGATGCGGTCGACAAAAGCTTGTGTGGCAAAACTCCAGCTCGATGAGACTGAGGCAGAGATACGATCAACATGGTCAACGAGCTCGACATGCTCATATACGGAGTGTTGGATCTCCGACTTGGCTCTGTTCGTAAGTATGAAAAGTCATAGTTAAAATTACTGTTGGCTGATTTATTGTGAGAGAAAAACACTACTGGCTTGCAGAAAAAGTACGCCGTAATGAATCTTTAGGTCAATAGAATGTTCATGACAACAATGCTGGTCTGGTAGAGGAAAAGAAGGTGGGAAAAAAAGGCTTTGTGGGTTTTAAATTTTATTTATTATACATGGATCTCACATTGTTTTTTACAACAAGAATTAATTCATCATTTTTACAAAAATGTCCCTTTTGCGAGGGGTCAACACATTGCTGTAGTTGCGAGGAGTATTTAAATCAATGTCATCAATATAAACCTCCAACAAAAGTAAGACATGTTAAAAAGGAACATTTGAAAGCAAATGAACGTACATCCGTTAGCATTGGTGCTAACAGCTAACTCATCTATCTCTCTAGTGGCTTTTCCTTATTGGCAATGAATGGTCGCTTCCATGCTGGTTGAACGCCCCCTAATCAATATGGGAAGAGTACCATGTTGGAAGCCCCTTTTAGCATTTGCATTTGAGTAGTATGTAAAATATAATGTAATCACTGGCTTAAGGCCTTGTTTAGATCCAATTTTTTTTTGGATTTTGACACTGTAGCACTTTTGTTTTTATTTGATAAATATTATCCAATCATAGAGCAGCTAGGCTTAAAAGATTCGTCTCGTGATTTACAAGTAAACTGTACAATTAGTTATCTTTTTATCTATATTTAATGTTCCATGCATGTGCCGCAAGATTCGATGTGATGGGAAATCTTGTAAAGTTTTGGGTTTTTAGATGTATCTAAACAAGACCTAAACATTACAGAAGTTAATTGCCTAATAGCTCTATGAGTAAGTCGATCGATGTAGTAGAAGAGGAGCACTTGGTGTCTTTGCAATCGCGGTGCAAGTAATTGCCACTCACTAACATGTGAGGTGAGTCATAGATAGGTTGGGCTACTAGGGCCCTAGCTAGACGAAAAAGAAATCGTTAAGTTGGTTCATTCCAAAAAAAAAAATCAAAATTGTTACAATTTCACTGTTTTCGAAATGATGGAGCCATTTCAGGCATGGCCTATCTTAACAAACAGCACCTACAACTATAAGCTACACTGCTGAATCGGATACCAGTTCATCCATCCAGCACACTGGACAAAATGCGGCCAACTACTATTGCCAGACAACAGTGGTATAGCAAGCAAGCGTCTCAACAGCAGATTGGGAATTTTAATCAGCCCAGTGCACAAAGGCGCTCTTCATCCTTCTGGTTCAAATACACACAAGGCAACGAGCAAGATTTTTGCTGTTTGTTCAGTCTGAGACAAAAGGCAATAACAGAACAAGCTCAGAACATTGAGCTGTCTACAACACCCGGCCCTTTTCTTTTCTGATTTCGCATCTTAGGTGGCTACAAGAGGATACTGCATGACGCCCTTTTATTTGTCGTATACAGAGTAGTGTTTGTGAAGAAAAAAATATACGGATGTCGTATTAGTACTAATGTAGCAGGCTTATGTTGCTCTCGGATGGATGATTTTTCTGCACCTCTACTTTGCATCCCTTGACAGAAAATTTTGTGTCTGGGTGTCCCTCACGTTGGAGAGTCCATCCACAGCATCTCCCCGCTCGAACACAGCTGCTGCCCCCATTCCAGATCCTGCAGTTGGCACGGCACAACATGATCAATTACAGAAGAGATCAAATTACATCTATGCGTTGACACTCTTTGCTTGTAGTCTTGTACACATGTAAGTATGTGATAACAAGCACGGCAAGTAATAAAACTAACCGATACACATGGTGACAACGCCAAATCTGCAGTCTCTGCCCCGGCGCTTCATTTCATTTAGAAGAGTAGCCACACACCGGGCACCTGAACGATACAACGAAACACCAGTTTAGACGGCTTTTGCTAAAAAAACCCAGTAATAGGTACCAACAGCAATGTGTCATGACATGGGCCTTGGGCCTTGTAATAGGATTAGGAGTGGATGTGTTTGGGCTGTAACCCTTGTCTGTTATCGGTTCGGCCGAGATCAAATTACAATGGTAGAGCAGTTCCCTGATAATCTCACATTAAAGTTGATGTTCCGTTACCTGTTGCACCCAGTGGGTGTCCAAGGGCAATCGCGCCTCCGTTTACATTTACTTTGGAACGGTCCAGGCCCAACTTGTTGCAGCAATAAACAAATTGAGAGGCAAAGGCCTACAGACAGATAGATGATTCAGTAATTGGATATTACAGATAAATAGGTTTGAGAACAGAGTGTAGATCAAGGCAATTAATACAGACCTCATTCAGTTCAAACAGATCAATGTCTCCAATCTCAAGGCCAGCAGATTTCACTGCAGCAGGAATGGCCACAGCAGGACCAACACCCATAACAGCTGGATCCACTCCAACAGCGGCAAAGCTCCTAATAGATGATGTCAAGCAACAGTTGAACGTAACAATGAATTGAGCGAAATATGTCTGAGCAACGATGACAAACGCAAAGTGAACTAATCAAAATTCTGCATGCATATAAGGGTCGGTAGATTAAGCACCTGAAAACACCAAGAATAGGAAGTCCTTTCTTCAGAGCCACAGATCTTTTCATGAGAAGAACAGCTCCAGCACCATCACTCACTTGACTAGAATTGCCTACACAGTTTGTTTGATTTATCAGATAATGTTTTGGCAGAGAATTAAAAAGACAATGTAGCTGCAAAGGGAGGTCACCAGAAAAGGTTGACTTCTACATTACCTGCAGTTGTAGTCCCATCCTTTTTAAAAACTGGTTTAAGTTTTGCCAATCCAGATGCTGTGGTCCCTGGCCTAACCCCATCATCAACTGATATCACAACTTTCTTCTCCTCTCCAGTTTTAGGATCAACAATCTGCAGAACACGTAGTGTCAGCAGATGCTCAAAATAATAAAAAACTGTCGTTCCTAGATAACTAGACTGAAATTTTGGTCAGACAAAAAAGAACATTAGTATGTTGACATAGTTAAAAACAACGCTAACATTAAGCTGTTGCTGGTTTCTACTTGAAAGAAGTTGGGGGATGGGGGTTGCAAGAGAACAGAGTTTCACTCCGTCTTACCTTTGTTGGCACGGGGACGATCTCATCCTTGAATTTTCCAGAGGCCGTGGCTGCAGCAGCTCTCCTATGAGACTCAGCCTGACAAAACAAAGCTTTAGTTGTTATATTAACCAAAATTAATTAATTAATACAGTCCATGCTTAATGAGGAACTCACAGCAGCCTGGTCTTGCTCTTGCCTGGTTACACCATATCGATGGGCGACATTTTCAGAAGTAATTCCCATGGGCAGAAGACAATCCTGTGCTTTCTGGAGTTCAGTTATCTGCAGAGGAAAATGTGTTATGGAACTTGGAAGTTTTTTTTTAAAAAAAGAATCAATTTCAATTTACAGTGTGGTTCATAATCCTTACTCTTGGGTTAACTTGCCCTTCCCAACCCATGGAATTTATGGACATGGATTCCAAACCAGCACCAATCCCTGTTTGGAGGGAAAGCAGCGATTCAGCAGCCAAACTAAAGCACAACAGCAAAACTAGCATGTATATTCAGATAGTACCTATGTCATAGTAACCAGCCTTTATAGCAGCCGCGACGTCGGCTACTGCCTGAAGCCCAGATGAACATTGTCGGTTGACAGTTCTAACAGGAACGGTTTCTACAACAACAAAGAAGGGACAGTGAACATTTTGTGCAACAGACAACAATCCTCATCAGATTAGGGTATTATGATGCAAGATCGCAAACACAGGTATTACCAGGGAATCCAGCAAACAACGCAGCCGTCCTGCACTCGATTGCACGCTGGGAACCAGGACCAAGCACCGTACCAACCACAATGTCACCAATGTCAGCTGGATTGATTCTAGTGTTGTCCAGAACAGCCTGTATGGATCGGAAACGGAACAAATGAGCGTGTGAAGCTTTTCTAGAAACTCTTATGCATGTTTGTTAAGCATGGTGAACCACTTGATGTGAAAAGGGAGCAGAGAAATAAGACAACAAGAGGGAAGGGAACCTTGAGAACAACAGTGAGGAGGTCCTCTGGGTAGGTGTCCTTGAAGCCTCCTCGCTTGGCCTTGCATATGGGCGTCCGGTACGCACTGCAGTGACATGGTAAGTAAGTCAGTAACGGTAACAAAGGAAATGGTACAGTATCCGTATTATCTCATTGGTAATGATAGACAGATAGATAGACTAATAGTGCAAGGACTAAAACAGCAGAGCCTTGTGATTCCCTCACAAAAGCTGGATTCTGCATAGGTAAGGTAGGTTTACTTTGAAGGTTGTTTTGTTGAATTGAATTGGATTGAATTAGGTTGCCTGTGCATCAGTGGTTTCCTTAACGCTATCATGTTCGTAAACTAAGTTGACTTGGTGACGCGTTCTCACTGTACAAGGTAATAATAATAAGCAAACTAAATCATGGAATTGAGTTTCCCCCTCGCCGAGCCAAGCCTGAGCCTGACTGAAGCTGAAGCTATCGAGCAGGATGAGAAGGGGCGAGCAGCGGTTTCAGCACGCGCGGCACAAGAACACGTAACTAGCACACCAAATGTCCAGTAACCGTCTTATATATTATTGTATACAGTACTGAAGAAGGAGATCAAGAGGATGCAGAGGAGGGGGGTTTCAGTACAAGGGAGGGGGAGGCTTACGCGACGACGACGACATCGTCCCCGAAGGAGGAGGTCCTCTGGTAGGCGGCGCTGTCCCCGGCCGCGCACGCCGACGCCTGGACCGTGACGCAGACGCGAACGCAACAGGGAATAATTGATCAGCCACAGCCGAATCCAATCCGTGAGAAAGAGAGAGACGAGCCATGCAGCAGATCGGGAGGGGAGGCTCACCGCAAGCTGAGGCTGCGCGGAGGAGGCGGAGGCGGAGGCGGAGGGGAGGAGGTGCGCCAGGAGGACCCGCTGCCGATCGATCGCCTTCTCCATGGCTGAGGGCGGTCGGGGCAGGTGGTGTGGTTATCCAAGGAAGCGGAAGCGGAAGTCGTTGCGGGGGAGGCTGTTCCGGAGAATTGATTGCTTGCTCAGTTTCTCTCTCATCTCTTTTTATCGGCGTCGCGCCGCGCCGCACCGGCCCGTCACGGGCAGGGGCAGCCGGGCAGGCACGGATGTCGATTGGGGATGAGGATCACACCAGCCCATACCCTCTAGAAGCCTTTGCTTGCACGTTTTAGATACTCCTCCCTCCGTCCACTATACTCGTACGTACGTACGTATCTATACTGCTACCTCTGTCTCAAATTATATAAGACATTGCAAGAATCTTGGAGAGTAAAAAATTTTCAAATTTGACTAAATTTACATAGTAAAATAATAACATTTTTTATACCAACCAAGTATCATTAGATTCTTTGTTAGTTATATTTTCATAGTGTACCTATTTTATGACATAAATCTTTATATTTCTTTCTATATTTTTTATCAAATTTGAAAATACTTTGACTCTCTAAAATTTTTGGAATGGCTTATAATTTAGAACAGAGAAGTACTAGTCTAGAGTCCAGTACACTCGGTAGCTCTATTTTCGATCCACCTTCGTGTTGTGTCCTGTCTTCGCCCCCTTCAAAAGTTAGGCCTTGTTCAGTTTATGAAAAACTGTATAATTTTTGTTTATATGTGACAACTATTGTTCAATTACGAAGTAACTGGTCTCAAAAGATTCATCTCGTAAATTACAGTTAAATTGCGTAATTAGTTTTTGTTTTTGTCTACATTTAATGTTTCATACATGCGTACAAAGATTCGATGTGATGAGAATCTTGAAATTTTTTGGAAACTAAACAAGGCCTTACATTATTATATTTCTCTAGTGCAGCAGCTTTGACCATCCAGTCTTTTGTTTCAAGGTTTCAGTACAATTGTTTAAATCATATAAACCATAATGAAGGTGTTCGGTGGCTAATTAGTAATTGCCCGTACTCCCTCCGTCACTCTATATTTATCCTAAATTAATTTAATTTATGTATTTTTTAATGTATCATTGTCTCGGTTCCGTTCGTTTGTCTTATAGCCGTACTTTATCTGTCAGCCAACATGATTTTTTACACAAGCGAATATATATCTTACACATTTTCATTTCCTGTGTACAACACATTTTTTTTTGCTCCTCTTTAATTCTTCTATGATCAGAACTAAAATATCATCTACTATGAAATAATGCTATAGCAATATAAAAGCTTCATGACAACTACTGGGTGTATACTCTTTTTGCATGCTCGAAATTACTTTATGTAGTATAGGAATATCACTTTGTTTACTTTATGTTCCGTAGGGTTCAATAATTGTTTTTCTCCCTTTCAGATTTTCCATACAATGGTTCATACTCATACCGCCGACTTCCTTTTTCATCTTTTGGGTCCACCTGTGAGTATGTTGGAGCATTATTTATTCTTAGAAAAAACAACAGTTTGTCTGTGAAACGAGGACAATTAAAAATAATAGATTGTTTTTATGTGTTATTAATTAGTGTGCCAACTAAAAAAATGATGATCTCGCTCTGCAATTGTTTCATTTCTAATTTTTAATATTCGTTAGAAACAACATAAATAAGTTTTACCCACATAAAACTCATCTAATAAATCTTTCATCATTTTTTCTTGTCATCGACACACCCGATATAGTAGTGCCCGTTTTACTCAGGCGTTGTTTAGTTCTGAAAACTTTTCGGTTTTCGAAATTGTAGCACTTTCGTTTTTATTTGACAAACATTATCTAATTATGTAGTAACTAGGCTTAAAAGATTCGTCTCGTGATTTATAGGTAAACTGTGTAATTAGTTTTTATTTTCGTCTATATTTAATACTCCATGCATGTACCGCAAGATTCGATGTGACGAAGAATCTTTGGTGAACTATGAAACGGAATCATGGCGTGACTCACGAATTTGTCTTGTATAAAAAAAAAAGTGTCTAGCTGCCTACGGTGCATGTATGGAGGATGCTGAAGATTGTATGTTTATTGATCACGCACCAGAGTTTGTATCTCATTTGGTCTTGTTTAATGGAAATCTTATTTTCCGTGATAAAACAAAAGGACTCGCGAATTTGTCGCCCTCCACGCAGCTGCCGTCCCCCCTTCCTTTGTTGGGCTCCATGGAGGCCCACGGAAGCCCACTATTCCATCTAGTGTTGCACGGCCCATCACACCTCAAATGTATGAAAAAAGGTTTTGGATGCTCACGGTCATATTGCTACCGAACAAAATCAGCACTCCATGTTTGCTTGATGCGTGTTGTGGCATTCTTGGTTCGCTTTCCTGTACTAACAGCTTGGCTAAATTAAAAATAAAATTCAATAGTTAAGCTATTTTGTGTGTATGATTGTATAATATATAATATATATATTTCCAACTACGTGACTTCTTTTTTTTTTAAAAAAAAAAGATAAAAAATAAACCCACCTATGCGACTTCAGCAATGGACTCCTATTATTAGCTCAATTACATAATTCATATACTCAGAGATTAGGGATGCACGCTAGTCACTAGTCTATGGGATATTGAGCTTGTCTGGTACAACCTATAAACTATTTAGGGCTAAAACAAGCTGAAACTAACAACCAAATATCAAGCTTTTACACGAAAAAGTAAAAGATGGACCAGACCGTGCTTTTGCTTTATTTACATAGCTTTCCTAGTAAGTTTTTCTTTTCTTTTTTTCAATCGACAAAATTTATAGAGAAGTAGCAAAAAGAACCTAATAACAACGAGGTAAAGGACCACCGAAGCACGCGTCTATTCTGGTGGCGGCTCCAGATTTTGCAGGTAAATTTGTAGAAAATCAATCAATTCAATCCGTGTTTTTGGATATTTTCTTTGAAAAAAGCACTACAAATCACTCTTCGCAAAAAAAAAATGTTTTCACAAGGGCTATCTTAAATCAATAAATTCACAAGTCTTCGGATAACCAAAACGTCCTTATCAAACGCACTTCGTCAATTTTAATATCTTCCTCCTCAACCTATTAAAGGTACTCATAAAGGTATAACATGAGTGTGATTGGTTGGAGGATGAAGATATCCTTGCTTGTTTCTAGTAGCCAGGCTGAGCTAGGACATGACAAATATATGTAAGACTTAACACTTGTTTGGTTGCTTTTTTTCTTGCCTGTTAGTGCACTCGCTCTCTCTCAGTTGGGAGACGACGATCACTTGCACGAGCCGGGCTTGAAAGAAATGGAACCAAACCGCATTTCTAGCGAGCCTAGCTTGGCGTTACCTCGTGCATGCAGCTTGTCTGGCCTGGCTGGCAGTGGCAGGGTACCAATCACGTCCTATATGTACACATTCATGAGGGCGAGTTTGCATATTCGTGAGTACGTACGTGACTATAACGATACCACGTTTGAAATAAAAAAATCACGTATTTCTTTGTGGCAACAGTAGAGGCCAAATCTGCCAGCAATTCAGCAGTGTTTTTCTCTCACAACACAACAAATCAGCCAACAGTACTTTCTGCCACGGCTTATCAGCCAAACGAACAAGCATTACACGCACCAAAACCAGAAGATCACTACCACTGCGGCTGCCCTGTGGGTTCCTTCGAAACCATGAGCCCTGCAAGTGTATCACTAGTTACCAAAATAGAGGCCAACTGTGGACAAATTCACAGGCCACCGATCACGAAACTAGTGGAAAAATCTGCAACTCCAAATTCACACAAAAAGTGTACCAAGAGACACGTCACCTTATCCACTGCCACGTGACAGGGGCCCGCAAGAATCTCCGCGGCCAGTGGTGGCACACCACGTCGGCCACCCCGGTCCTTGTCCCTGTACAAAAGAACCCACCCAGTACTATTGGAGCTTGGAGGGCAAGCTCGATTCCAGTTCCAGCAGCCACGCAGGCAGCTCGTCCAAGTTTCCACGTCAATCCACATCCGAAACGGGGCAGATTCAGAGCAACGAAGAAATCAAACCAAGTGTCCTTCACCCATGTCGCCCTCAGAGTTGGGCACATATCCAGATCTAAATTCTTACTTGCCCCAGCGTAAATGAAGCTGCATTATCATCATTACCTCCAGTAATTCCACGTTGGTTTTGTTAACAGCAAGTCACAGCCACTTAGGCTGAGCATAAATAACAGTTACTGTTAGTAACTCCCAAGTATCGACCAACCTTCTTAGTCTCTGGTAATTCCATGTTGTCCTGTTCGCTTGAACTTATCAGCACCACTTTTCAACGAAGGAACAGTGACAACAAATCAGCATCAACAACAGCAGCGAAAGTAGTGCCAGTCACTAGTGGGACATGCTATCCATGCATTCCTATCCACCTCGGCTCAGCTCTCTGATAGTCGTCGTCTTGTTATAAAACCCCCTCCCCTGCAAGGAGATACATACAGAAACCAGTGAGACAGACACCCACAGGAGAGTGATCACCAACAGTCCCCTTCCATCCATCCATGGCATGCATCAACAGCACCTTCCAGAGTTGCTCCATTGCCAGAGGAGCAAAGATCAGCACAAGGGCTAGTAGGGGCAGTAGTGGGGGGAAGGGGTCACCGACCTTTCAGTGCAAGGCGTCGACTTTCGTGAACGCTGCCAGCCTCCGGCTTGAGCTCGACGAAAACCCTGAGGCAATCATCTCCAGGGTGTGGCCTGAGAACGTCTCCCTTCTGAGCTACGACGATCTCCGCGCCTACCTCGAGTCGCAGGAGACGGTCCAAGTAGAAGATGATCAGGTACTTGATCTTGGTTCCTTCTTGCTACCTCCCCGGCTCTCTTTCATCTCCTTCCACCTCTCTTCAACTCCTTCAGCTCTTGCTGAACTCTGGACTTCTTCTGTGTGTGTTAATACAGCACGTGGCGCTCTTGGGTGAGGCCATGTCAACACCTGTGCTAATGGCCACAGCAGATCAGACACTGGAGGAGGTTGAATGCCACTTTGAGGCCGTGTCAGGGCTTCCAGTTGTAGACAGCAGCCTCAGATGTGTTGGGGTGGTCGTCAAGAATGACCGGGCCAGAGCTTCTCATGGGGTCAGCTCTCTCTTCCCCTCTCTCACACACACAAACACATCAAGTTGCTAGTTTAATACGACAGGAAAGGAGCACATCCATTTTGTTTACTGATCTATTACTTGTAACAGTCAAAGACAAAGGTCTCAGAAGTGATGACCTCTCCAGCCATCACACTATCTTCTGACAAAACTGTGATGGGTAACCTTTGCTTTCATCTCACTTTTTCTTTTCATGTATGCTTTTTATTCACAATAAGTTAAATCTAACAGTACATGCCTAACGTGTACAGATGCTGCGGTTCTGATGCTCAAGATGAAGATCCACAGACTACCAGTTGTAAATCAGGACGAACAAGTAATAGGTGAGTATCAGAATGCAGACAAGCCAGAGAGAGAAAAAAACCCTGCATGTATACGCTTGATTTGTATTATCCTTAACATTGACAACACAGAGTATGTTACAAGCCTAATGGGGTTCTAAACACTATCGACAGGTATAGTTACCCGTGCTGATGTTCTTCGTGTGTTGGAAGGCATGCTGAAGGTTTAGGAGCGCAGCAATCCATGCTTGGAAGTCAGAGCTTCTTGTAAATATGTAGATGTGTCCATGGTGTTTTTGAGTAGCAGCATGGAGATCTATAGTCTATAGGAGTGTGCTGTGCCATCAGTAACAATAAGTCCGGAAGGGTTGAGAGTTTTTCCTTGTAAATAAAAGTAGCACGCCAGGAGACTCCATCTCTGTTTTGTACTGCTCGCGCAACCAAATGCTGTAAACTAGCCAAATACTTCCACAGCAATATAAATGGATATACCTAAAATAATGTTTTGGAAGAGAGATGAGAAAATACCAGTAAATGCATATACTGCATGGAAATAATTCAAACAGACAAGCAATTGAATTATAACTCCAAGCAGAATGAAAAGAACATACTCATTCTGTATGTTGTTGAAGCTTGAAACTGCTTAAATCAGGAGACGCCCCCTTGATCTTCTCCTGAAGCAACAGAAGCAGCACTAACAACCATGGATGGGGTAGAAAGTGCGGGTTCTTGTGAATCAGAAATAATTTTCATCTCCAGGTTTGGAATTACTGGTGCCCTTGTCCTTCGAGTAACAGTCATTTTTAATCCCTCAGTCGTGTGAATCGTTGCTCCAGTTGTCATGTCAACCTATTATATTTCTTATAAATAATGGGGCATGGTTCTTAACTATAATGAATCAGAATCTGGTTGAAACATACCGGAGGTGCTCCTGGAGCCAACTGAAAGTCAAATCGTTTGACAAGCATTGCTGTTGCCACCACATTCTGCAGTGAAACAGTATGCCTATGTTATTTGAGTTTGAAATCTAGCATTTTCTATAGTGATCACTTGGTTCCTAATCTAATGAAATGAGATATTGATCTTGTAAAAGCTTGAAATAAAAAAAGAGGCAGATATAAAAAAATGTATAAAAAGGTTACCTCAAAAGTGGCAAACATGTCACCTACACATTTCCTTGGTCCGCCACCAAATGGTAAGTAACTGAAAATTCAACAGATTATTTGAATCCCACTCCGTTAATTAATGACGGAGGTAGGCACAAGTACAATACTACCTCCATCCCACAATATTTATAATACCAAATAAATATCACTAGATTCATGAAATATAGTTCCATAGTAAACCTATTTAGTGTCATAAATTTTTATAATCTTCTCTATAAACTTGGTCAAACATATGATGCTTTGACTCAGGACAAAACCAAACTGTCACTCTTTGCAGGACAGAGAGGTAGTAAGAACGTATCTGCCACTACTTTGATTGCAATCTTTATTTTTGTTGTTTATTTCAAAGATACACAGTTGGAAGGAAATATAAAATATTCCACCTTGTTACCCTTAGCTAACACAATAGAGAGACATGGAATCTCAACCAGCAGAGTCAGTTAAGCCCATATATTCTTCTGTAACATTAATAATTATCCATCTAATTGATCTTATATGTTTCTGGTATGCCAGTGTTATGTGCTATGTAAGAACTCCACACTAATAGGAATTGCATATGCAAATTCGATTCATGCCCCGAAAAAAAGAAGTTAAAAATAGGAATTAGCTGTGCTTTGGTTCTCTCTCTAGAATATCGGTTTTGCAGTTACGAAGAATCAAAGTTTTCTTCAGAGAACAATCTCCTGTTATAAAATAGTGCAACAAATGTCTCCCCTGCGCTTGGCTTCTTGCAATCAAAGCATCATTCAAGCATGGACGAGAAAGTGTAACTAGAATTGCATTTCAGTGCAGTGATAGAGAGGGAACCTGAAATTTTGGTTTATCTCGTTCGGATTTGGTCCATCCAAAGGCCATCTTTCTGGGTTGAAAACTTCTGCATCATCCCAGTGCTTTGGGCAGTGGTGAAGATTCCAGACAGAAATAAAAATATCTTCTCCTCTGAAACAAATAAAGAAAAAAAATGTTTCAGATGATAACACCAAATAAATGAATGCTATCACTATACAAATATCCTGGGGCAAGCAATAAATCAAATTACTTCTACAGGCAATGGAATTTGGAAAGCACAAAAAAAACTTTGCATTAAACCACCCACATAAGATTGGAAAGAAGCAGTAGGCTTTGCATATTCTACGTAGTTACTTAAACTAATATAGCTATTAATTTCTGAGGAGTTCAAAAGAAATATAACAAATGTCGCAAAAAAGTAGAAGAAATCTAAGGTAACTAAGCTACCTCTATGGTGCTAAACAGCATCTACAACTGACATGACACAAAAGCTAGCTTTTTTTCTTAATGAAATGACATGCAACTCTCCTGCGTCATTCCAGAAAAAGCTACCTATTTCATATAACTCTGACAACAGGAGTTGAACAAACTTATGCTAAAGAGTATTTGCAGACATCGGTGACTTAAATATATTCAATTCCACTAGAGAACTTTACCGGCCAATTGGGTACCCTCCGAGCATATCATCCTCAAGTGACCTACGAATTAAAACCGGCGGCTGTGGATATAGTCTCAATGACTGCAACAAAAATGATTTGGTCATGTTCCTTTTAGATGATCAATTTATTGTTTCATGCACCAGCGTTGTTAGTTTCTTACTTCATTAATAACCCGAGTCGTGTACTTCAGTTTTTTCACATCCTCAATTGTTGGCAAACCATCACCTAGAACACTATCAACCTGCGGATAGTTGGGTGAAAATAGAGCCATTCATAAAATTTCAGAAGCAGTGAAGGAAGAAAAGATCTTATAGAAGTGAAAAACATGAGTGTACCTCATCTTGGAGCTTGGCCATTACTTTCGGATACTGCAGGGTACCAATTGGATAAAGACGGTAAGTAGATATTGCTGGTTATATAAGCTACAAAGGCAATCTAAGAAACCACAACTGCATTTGATATTATACGTTAATACTTAATACAGAAGTGTGTTTTCGAAACTGATATAGCATATACCTTAGATAGAAGATAAAACGTCCATGTCAAGACTGCCGCAGAAGTCTCATGACCAGCTATGAGCATGGTCATCAAATCATCACGGAGTTGCTTGCTGGATACCTATGACAGATGGATTGAAGCTGTGAGGATGAGGAAGCTGAAATGGACAAAATAATTTATTTGCATGTTACATCATACATCATCTCCAGATGCCAAAAGGAAGTGAAGAATACTAGGATCTTGCTCGTTCATGTATTCCTCATGAAACTGAAGATCTTCTTGCTCTACCATTCTCTGCGTTAATAACAATAGGCAATATCACTGTCATGATTTTTCTAAACCCAAACATGTACAACAGCACAATGAAAGTATTAGAAACGACAAAATGACGTACCTTGCATATGGCAATTAGTTCATCTAGAGTACTATTTATCAACTTGAGAGCTTCGTTGACCTTCTTCTGCCGTGGGGAAATGTCCTTCCATATTGGTATTTCCCAGGTTGGTATAGGAGAAGTGCTACGCATCTCTGCTTCCCTTAGTGTTACATACACTGCCTGATCATGGTTACACAATGGAAAAGGTTTCAGGCGCCAAGAAAAATAGATAAATGAAACTGGAAAGAGAGGAAAACTTGAATGAATAACCTCGACTATTCCGTTATCGTAAGATAATGAGTCAAAATCATAATTGAAGACTGCCTTCCCTATGACATCCAATGTGAGTCGAGAGAACAACGACTCCATCTCCACGTCCTCCCCATCCGCTGCTGCCTTGTCCAATTTCTCGCAGAGACGATGTGAAGCTTCTCCAAAGAGACCAATCATCGCAGTCACATACTGCGGAGTGAGCAAATGTGAGGTGAGTAAACAAAGAAACTAACCAATACACTAGACCGCAGTAAGCGGATAGGTCAGACCTTCTGATGCAACGCGGGAACAATAGCACGCCTCCGAACACGCCAAATCTCCCCGTCAGCAGGGATCAAACCCTTACCCATCACAAACTCCAATATCTCTGCAAGTATTCCCTGCATCAACCACAACGACCAAACGGCACGTTCACTTCAGTTCATTGATTGAAAACCTTTCTTCCGAGGGCTGGAAAACGTATATGCCCAGATTGATGCTGATCACCATACCTTGGAATAAGCTTTGGAGTTGTCCCTCAGGATGTGCTTAGCGATAGCAGGATCGGAGACAATAAGAAACGACTGGAATGGACACAAAATGCAAATTTTAAACCATCAGGAGGAGCACGCTAATAGTAACAGGGGAGCAAGCTCTGATTGATTGATTGATTGATCGAGTGTGGGTGTTCACCTTAGGGCCAAAGTTGAGGCGAAAGATGCCGCCGTAGGTGAGGAAGAGGTCGTACAGGGGCACGAAGAAGGCCTGACCCACGACGGCGTTGATCGACCCGAGTGCCTGTGGGATCTCTGGGCCGCCACGCGCCGCGCCAGCGCCCGCCACCCTGGTGAGCAGCGCGGCGGCGAGCTCCCCCGGCGGGCCCAACTTGGAGAGCTTCCCAACGAGAGGCGCAATCCACCTTGATGAATTGAAACCCAAATTCAATCAACCAACCAACCAATACCGGAAATAGATAAACGCAAAGAAATGAGGAGCAGAGGCGGCAGCTGACCCGGGGCCTTGCACGGTGAACTCGCCGGACGCAATGCGCGCGGCGAGCTCGGCCTGGCGGCGCCGCTGCTCTTCGAGGGCCGGGTCGGAGCCGCCGCTGCCTCCGGCACCACCTCCACCGCCACCGCCAGACGAGGCGGCGCAGCGGAGAAGCAAGCGGCGGCGGCAGGCGGCGGCAGCAGGAGGAGGAGGAGGAAGGAGGCGGAGGTGGCCCTGGTGGGCGCAGCCGGAGGCGGGGAGGCGGAACGGGACAGCGCCCGCGGTCGAGAGTCCGATGGCGCTGGCGGCGGCGGGCATGGTGGCAGCGCGGCAGTGGTGCAGTGACATGGAAAGTGCGGGAACAAAGGAAAGGAAAAGGGAGCGGGTGGGAGTGGAAGAAGCCTGAGGTGGAGGATGAGGTGGTGTGAAGAAGCGGGCGGGGAGGACGTGGGGTTGGGTGCTCCCCCCGTTTGTTGCGTTGCGTTCCCGGAGATGCCTTGCGCTTGCGCGGAGGACGGAGGAGAAGGAGATGCCGTCCGTTTGGCTCCTCTGACGGAATCTGTCGCCCCTCTAGTCCACGGAATCTTTCATTCCAATTCCTGTCACTACCGGTAGCAGCCCAACCAGAAGCAGGCATAGATGACGCAAGCCTATTCGCTCAAAATACCGTTAGCTGATTTATCATGTGAGAAAAACGCTGTTGACTGAGGCCTTTTTTAGTTCCTAAAAAATTTTACAATTTTTTTTCAGATTTTTCGTCACATTGAATTTTTAGACGCATGTATGGAGTATTAAATATAGATGAAAATAAAAACTAATTGCACAGTTTGATCGAAATTGACAAGACGAATCTTTTGAGCCTAGTTAGTCCATGATTAGACAATTTTTGTCAAATACAAACGAAAGTGCTACGGTGTCGATTTTGCAAAATTTTTTAGAACTAAACAAGGCCTGGTAGAAAAAGTACAACCTAATAGTATTGGCATACAACCAGTCAAGGCTGTCTTGTTTACTTCCAAAAATTTTGCAAAATAGAAATAGTAATATTTTCGTTTGTATTTGATAAATATTGTCCAATTATAAATTAACTAGGTTCAAAAAATTCATCTCGCAAATTACATATAAACTGTGTAATTAGTTATTTTTTATCTATATTTAGTGCTATTGCATGTGCCACAAGATTTGATACGATAAATTGATGATAAATGTGAAAAATTTTATAAAATATTTCGGGAACTCCATCCGGCTAGCTATCTCCGTCCTCTTGCCTTCTTGCCGCCAAAACCCAAGCCAAAGACGGCGGTTTTTATCCTCGCCAGCTCGACCGCGGTGAAAAGTGAAAGCCTTCATTTCCTGTCGTGAACACAACAAGCCAGAGCGACCGTTGTTTCTTCACCCACTCGTACTTTGTTTCCACCGCCGGTGAAAGCAAGAGCTCCTCTTATCTTAACAAAAACTTTGTTTTTGTATATAAGACAACTAGGGTAGGCAGCTTCAGAATTAGGGTCTGCTCCTTGTTAAATTTTAAGCTAAATTTTGAAACACACTGATTAAAAATGAGCTAAAATAATTTAGTCCTACTAGTCACTCAAAAGTAGCTAAAACACTTTTAGCTAGCTAAAATTTAGCAAGGAGAACCAAACAAGCCGTTAGAGCATCTCCAGGAGTTTGGTAAAACAATTTCCTATCTTGATTTTTTAGCAAAAAGAGAAAAAAGTCTTCTCCAGCAATTTGGTAAAATGAGTACTTAAAAATAAGAAGTTGTCAAATGTCCTCCTTAACTCATAAATTTGCAAAGTGGAGAGAACTCCCTATCCCTCTAGTAAAAGATATGATCGGCTTTAGTAAAGCAAAAAAATAACAAATAAATATAGACCCTACTATAAAATTTAAAATTTTAGAAAGCTATTATAAGTTATTGTTGGAGAAGAACAAAATTTAAAGTTGCTATTTTTGTAATTGACTTGCTAGATCTATTAGTTTAGTAAGTAAATTATACTAAACTCCTGCAGATGCTCTTACATTGAACTCGTTGCTTGACTCATTAGCCGTGATGTCCTGGACCATCAATTGTAATCCAAACTCCAATTGGGGGATATTGCCGTGGCTGCCCCACATGTCAGGGAGAGAGCAAGAAAGCCCAATCTTTTTTTCTGAAAGGATATCAATATCCACTGAAGGAACAAGGCAAAATAAGATAGACTGCCATGGCCAGTACAACAATGTCAAAGAGAAAAATGATCAAGGACAACAACATAAAGGAGCTCTAGAGTTCTCCACCAAGGAAAAAACGAGCTCTAGGGTTCTCCTCCTTGACTGAACCGAAAACAGGGGGAAAATGTGCTTTGAATTCATGTTACAGTTTCACATCCTTCAGAAGCCTTGCAGCCATAGCACCACACCTTCTGATTTCCCAATCATCCAGATCGCCGCTCTTAGCCTCTGGCGACGAGCCGGAACAAGATTCGCTCTTCACTCCAGGATCTTCGTCTTCCCCAGGATTCGAAACAACCTCTTCCTCGTCGTTCCCGTTATTGATAGCCTCAACCTCAGGGATCAATGGTGCTTTCAGGTCCATCATATAGAGATGTATGCTAGGATGTTGATATTTTACATCCATCTGTCTCAAATATGCATTATATAAGCATACATCAGTCCTGGAACTGAGGCAAACATGAATAAAAGACTTGGGTTATCTGACATTGCTTTTCCACATTTCCATACCTTTGATTTAGAGATCGTTTTCACAATGAAATTGCTTTTCCACATTTCCATCATCTTCTCATGGACGATGGTCGAACGGATCTCATATCCTAGCTGTGGATAGCAAGCAACAGTTCAGTAGTTTCCCAAGCAACTACTTTGCAGAAATAACTTCTGAAAAGGAGGACAGGAGCTACCAATATTTTTGTTTTAGGACCAGATAATGCAGTAATTGTCTCCAATAGAGGTTGCAACAGATGCTCTGAGTAAACCTTGAACATGCACAGATGAAGGAGAAATGAAGTCACTTTGTTATCACTGAATCATCGATCCGTTTACACTCAACTACAGGCTATACTACTAAACATCTGCTCCCTGGATCTAAATTTGAAACGGTTTGGTATGCCTCTAATTTATGAAATCTTGAAAACATAATGCATTGCTGCTTTGTCTACTGTGTAACAAAGATGACAGGATTATGACTCTGTCCGCTTGTCTTATAAGTCGTACTGAATTTGAAGAGTGTAAAAAATATGGCAAGATTAAAAATAAATTTCGAAGTAAAACGAATGTTTCAGAGCAAGGTTACATGTGTAACTATGTATTTGATGTGACAGTAAACTTCCACTAAATAACGTATTAAATATTAACTGAAATAGTGAATGGCATGCAGCGTGAAAGCTTGCATGATCAGAAGTAGGACCTGCTATTTGAGAGGCAGAGTTCAGAAAAGATTCAAGACACTGCATAAGAAAACTTACAACGTCAGTTCCAATGATGTAATCAAATGGAGGTTCAACGGCTTTGATATGTTCTTTGTTCCCCCAGTCCAATTCTGCAACTGTAATTGAGCCGATGGAATCTGTTTTGTGTTTGCCAATTTATCTTTTGTCAGAACTAAAGAACAATTTACTTAACATAGTACATATGCATTTACAGGTACCAACATAATAAATAAGTCTTGATTATTTCAAAAACTACAATACCATATAACTATATCCAAAACTACAGCTATGAGAATTACTCAAACTGAGCTAGGAATGGTACAGTAGATGGTTCTGTTAACAAAACCTGAGTCGGAATTCGATTGGGAAATCCAAGATCTGTTGCGTTCAACATTTCTCATGAGCAGTGGGAGCACCTCGACTTGGTCAGTTGTTGTAACATCACAACCCAACAAGGCCATTCCTAAAGGAGAAGCAAAAATTTTAAAAGAGAAAGCCAATAGGACTAGGATCCAGAAAGATATCTGATGGGCAGTAGAATTGAGCTTACCAAAACCAGCTAGACCACAGCCAGCTCCTAATTCAATCACTCTCTTTCCTTTTAACTTGGATGGACAAAAACGACCTTTTCTGCTATTCTTTTCCTGTACAGATCAACCATAGAATGCCAATCATGAGGATGGTAATAAAAGTAAGCTGCCATTTTCCTTAGAAGCAAATCCTAGTAGTATTAGCAGATGCTCGAGCAAATAAGCTTCGAAGATGCCAACAGCACAAAGTCTTTTTAAGTTGGATGTGCTCTGACACAGTTTCAAAAAATATATATTTCTGTTCACATGATTATATTTATCCACACCAACTAGCGAAGGAGGGCCTACAACTCAAAGAAATTACCAAGAATTTGACAAACACCATTGATGCATCCCAGACTGTGGTCCCAAGGTGCTTGGAGTTTGGATCCTGTCAGGCCAGAAGCAAAAGAAAATTCAGATCACCCAACATTCAGTATCACCGGTTCACCACTACAGCTTGAACAGAAGATGAAGTTGATCCACCTTCTGATGCAAAGCCTAATTCTTTTTCTTGAAAGAAAAAACTCTTTAAGAAGCGAGATTCATCCGGTGCTACTCCAGTTCTCCTCACCTGTGCAATATGTAGCCGGTGGCCCATCACCTCCAGAGAAATAGCCGACGTGCTCGGCGAATTCAACCTGTAGTCAGCATGAACCGTACATGAAACTAATTTTTTTTAAAAAAAATTGCAATCACTACCACCCTCACTCACGCCAGTTGCTAACAAGCAACATGATTCAATCACCACCATCACCAATTCACCATGTAATTTGCTCTCTGGGGCTTAAACTATCGCGAAGGAGGTGCAGAGGTGATGCTGTAGGAGGAAACGGCGTCAGCGCAATTACCTGTCGTGGTCCATGGCCTTCGGCAGCGAACTGACACACCGGAGCTCCGGCGGGCGGCGGCGAGGGTTCCGGGAGGAGAGCGACTACAACGTGGTGTTGGTGTCAGGCCTGTCGGTCCCGGAGCCCATCGACTGCTCTACTCGATGGGCCGGGCCTCGTTGCATCTCCACAAGCTCATCGGATACGTACTCCCTGTTTACGCCTTCGTCGCACGTCCACGCTTCCGCCGATTCAAACGCCGGAAAGCCACCGCGAGGCCTCCCCGTCGCCTGCCCATGCCATGCCATTACGCCGCCGTGCCGGCCGCGCCATCGCCGCCGCACCAGGCGGCTTCCTCCACCTCTCCCTGCTCGCCTCCCTCCGCCGCCGTCCCTCGCTCCAGGCGCACGCGCAGCTCCTGCTCCTGGGCCTCCCGCTGCCCCACGCCGCGGCCTCCCGCCTCCTCCGCCCGCACCTCCGCGCCGGCCACCCGCTCGCTTCGCTCCGCCTCTTCCTCCGCGTGCTCCGCGACCACCAGCCCGCCCCAAACGTCCGCACCGCTTCCCTGGAGCAGGAGGAGGCCGTCCCTGACTCCCGCTCCCTCTCCGCGGCTCTCGCGGCCTGCTCCCGCCTCGAGTCCCCTTCCGCCGGCTTCTGCACCCACGCCTTCGTCCTCAAGTCGGGATTCGCCTCCGACTTGTTCGTCGCGAACTCGCTCCTCCATTTCTATGCCTCGTTCGGTCTCCACGCCCTCGCGTGCAAGCTGTTCGACGAAATGCCGGCGAGTGACACCGTCTCGTTCAACACGCTGATCAGTTCGTACGTGCAGTCAGGATGCGTTGAACGCGCATTGGGGGTGTTCAGGGACATGGTGGAGGGAGGGTTCCGGCTGGACGAGTGGACCATCACGGCGTTGCTGGGCGCCTGTGCTGGGCTAGGCGATTTGATGGTGGCCAAAGCTGCGCATGGGTTTGCCAGCAGGGCATTGAGGCATACATTGTTCGACTCTGCAGAGGTGGTAATTGGGTTAGTGGACATGTATGTTAAGTGTGGCGCAGTGCAGCTCTCCAGGAGGGCATTTAATTTGTTTGGGGATAAGACGAAGGACGCGAGGATTTGGAGTGTCATGATGTCAGGGTATGCAAGGGCTGGGGAGATCTACATGGCTCGGAATTTGTTTGATGAGATGCCCAATAAGGATTTGGTTGCATGGACAGTTTTGGTCGGTGGATATGTGCAGGCAGGTAGATGCAAGGAGGCACTTCAGTTGTTTGAGGAGATGGAAGCGACAGGACTCGAGGCTGATGAGGTGACGGTTGTCACCGTGCTTTCAGCTTGTGTCCAGCATGGTGCGATTGGTCTTGCAAAGAGGCTCCATCGTCGTGTGAACCAGAATGGATTGGTTAGCAGGAATGCAAGAGTTGCCACCAGCTTCGTGCACATATATGCAAAGCATGGTTGCATACAGACAGCTATGGATGTGTTTCGTGGAGTCACTGATGAATTCAAGACTGTAGAGTTGTTTAATGCTATGATACATGGACTCGCCCACCATGGTTATGGTGAGAAAGCTATCTCACTTTTTGATGAAATGGAAACCCTGGAGCTCCAACCTGATGACATCACATTTGTGGGAGTCCTGTGCGCATGCAGTCACAGTAACTTGGTCGAACAAGGGCGTAAGATGTTCTTATCAATGTCAGACAAGTATGGTGTCAAACCAGATATCAAGCATCATGCTTGCATGGCTGATCTCCTTGGAAGAGCTGGACGGATTGATGAAGCTTACAACTTTATCCAGAATATGCCTTTCAAAGCAAATCATGTGGTATGGTCATCTCTTCTGACAGCATGCAAGATCCATGGTAATAACAAGATTAGGAAGCTTGTAGAGAGGCAAATTCTTGGGTTAGATGCTACCTACAAGCCTGAAAAGCTGACCTTATCTGGCTTATTTTCTGATCACAAGAGGAAAGAGCTATCTGCAAGGGTGAGAAAGGCTATAAAGCACAAATATGAGCACAGGCATACACGGTAGGAGTCACACCGAATGGTAATGTCTATCAGATTGCAATTACTGATGCTTCCCAGCTTCACACTCAGGTAAAGGTGATTGATTGGATGCCTGAAGAAGTGAAGATGCCCAAGGCATTTGTTTTTCTCAGGATGCATTGGGAGAAGACTGCTTGGAATATTGAGAGACAGCTGCTCTAGCATTTCCCTTGATAAACTCGATTCCTGAAACCCCAACAGAAGTTGTCATGAACCATTGTATATGTGGTAGTTGCCATTCATCAATCTGAGTATTTGCTGACAATATAAAGTAAGGGTGTTCCAATATTAGGCTAAGTTTTGAAAGGAAACAAAGGATTGCCCTTGCAAAGAGCAGGGGCCATGCATTTTCAGATCTTGTGTACAAGCTCTGGTAGGTTAATTTCTGTTTCCCTGGTGCAGCTGCTAACTTAGTTTTATCTTCAGTTCGCTTTAACAAAGGATTATGTTTCTGTTGGTAATTTATGGATTAGTAAAAAGAAGTTGTTAGTAACAGTTAACAAATATGTTTACTTGTGCTGTCCTTTGGGGTATTTGGAAACTAATGAATCTATTACTCTTTCAGAATGTACCTTGGAGGGATATGGCAATTTTGCTACAGAAGATAACATGGCTAGTGTAAAAAAAAATTTGGGGGGGGGATTGTCGGTGTTTCTCCCCCGGGGGGTCACACCAACGAGTAAATTTGTATGCGTGCTCCCCTTTCCGGATGGTGATGCAAGAAGACACAGAGATTTATCCTGGTTCGGGCAAGAGAAAGCCCTACGTCCAGCGGGGGGAGAGAGTTTGTATTATCTTGCACCTAAGTGCTTGCACAGGGGCGAATACAAGCGTGGAGTGAAATGTGGAGCTCTTCTACGTATATGTGTGGTCTTCGTTCTATTCCTGAGTCCCTCCTTTTATAGCTCCAAGGAGAGAGACAAGGTACATACATAGATGTTAGGGTAGGGATTGATAGCCGCATGGAGCGCTGACCTGCTCGAGGCTTCCGTACGGCGTAGCCTCGAGCCGTCCCATCTTGATAGCTTGGTGATGATCACGCGTGCTCCTGCGTTCTGCCCTGCCAGCCGCCTTGTGCCAGTCCTGAGGTCGCATGCTTGTATGGTATGGTGCCGGACCCGACGGCGTAGCTGTGATGAAGTTAGTCGACGCCCAACTCGTTCCTGGGTAGGGGCCCTGTTCGGTCGAGGGTCGGATGCCGTGTAGTACGCTGGTATCTGGAGCGCTGACCTTGGATATCTCGAGGGGGTCCCGATTAGACGTTCCATCCTTGTTTCTTGCGTCCTGACACGCCTGGGTCGTTCGGTGAGAAAGCTGCAAAAAGAATGATGGGACGGAAGCTTGCTCCCTATCGCGCCTCCCATGACCTGTGTGTTAGGTGGGAAGCGTCAGGTGCATTTAATGCTCCAGCCCGCGTGCGCGCGTCAGGCGGCGGACAGTGTCCTAACGCTCGACGTCTCTCTGTTCGCTCGAGCCTACTTCCGTCTTCGACGGTAGTCGTTGCTCGAGCCCTGACCGATTCGCTCGACGCTATTTCCGTATTCGAGGCTGCGACCGTCGTTGGCGGCGCGTGAGTAAGGTTAAGGCGTCGAATCGGGAGTCCCAACCTTCGTACAAGCAATCTCATAACGCGCATCGCTGAGGGTACCCCTTACTAATACCCTCGACAGTAGCCCCCGAGCCTTCATTCGAGCGCTAGCGCTCGAATGGAGGTTTTGATTTACGGTCGAATTTCCGTGAGGGCGCGCGAGCGACCCCGCGGGGTAGCCCCCGAGACCTCGGAGGAGTTTTTGACTCCTTCGAGGGTTATGTTATCTAATTCGCAGAAACGCTTTCGACACCAGTGGTGGAAGATTCTGACCGGCTCGTTTTCTGCCCGTGGGTTTCGACGTACTCTCGATAGAGCGAGCGTCTTTCATCCCAAATTGAGTTCCTAGCGGGTTGTCCAAGTGAGAACCTGTGCCCCTTTCGTGGGGGGTCAGCTGTAGCCCGGAGGCGTCCTCATAAAGCAGGGTCGACGTGGTCGGGGATACCGGTCTCATTCGATAGAGTCCAGTGGCTCGATGCCTCCCTTCGGCGGGATTCCTCTCGACTGTCTCGATCCTACCCTGAACATCGCCAGCGAGTCCTCGAGGTGGGCCTCGATTCTCGACCGCTCGCTGGGGATCCCTGACTCTGGCGCTCGAGATCGGCTGTCGAACCCTTTCGGCGGGCCAGCCATCGACCTCTCGAGACTTTTGCGGTTATGTCCCCTGGCTTACGAGGGACGGAAACGGTCGTGGCGATTCGCATTTCTGCCCGTTGGGCGCGTCTTTTTAGGCGGATGACGTTGCGACACCGTATCGGCGAGGAATTCGGAGAGTCCGGCCTGTGAGGAGGGAGAGAGAGATGTCAGGCGGCGCATTTATGGGGGAGTTACCTTACTTCTCGGATCTGTCCGTTGGCGGTCAGCTGGCTATAAATATGTCGTCGCGTCACCGCCGTTCCTCTCCCTTCCGCCTTCTCGCTCTCGTTCTTTCGCTGCTTCTGCTTTCTCGTCATCTCACGCGCACACGCCCCCTCGAGCCGCAGGCGAACCCACCATCTCGTTAGCCAAGATGCCTGTAAGACTCGTCGCCGCCGATGACTGGCGCCCGTCGTCGATGACGGAGCGCCGGCTGTTAGAGCTTGAGAAGGAGGGACTGCTGCGCCGCCGCACCTCGTCGTCGTCGCCAGAGTGGATCGCGCCGCCAGCGAGCCACAGGGCGCCTCAGCCACCCGAAGGCTACGTGGTGTCGTTCGCCAAGTTCCACCGCCACGGTCTGGGCGCGCCTCCAAGCCGCTTCATGCGGGCCCTTTGCTCCCATTACGGGGTGGAGCTGCAGCACTTCTCCCCGAACGCCATCACCGTGGCGGCGGTCTTCGCCGCCGTGTGTGAGGGTTTCCTAGGGATGATGCCGCACTGGGAGCTGTGGCTCCACCTCTACAGGGGCGAGCTGTTCCACGCCTCCACCGGAACCACGGGCGTGAGGAAACCCGTGCGAGCGGGTTGCCTCAACCTGGTGCAGAAGACGGGGAAGACGGACCGGCCGCGGGAGTACATCCCGGTAGGGTTGTCGACCAACCATGCCGGTTGGGATTCTCAATGGTTCTACCTGCGCAACGACGACAACCTCCTACCTCCCTACTCGGGCCGTCTGATCTTGGAGCGCCCAGCGGACTGGACGTACGTCGTCGTCCAAGCTCATCAGCATCGGCTCGACCCTCTCCTCGACGCCCTGAAGAAGCTTCGCCAGGAAGGTTTGACCGCCGCCCTCGTCCTCTCGGCGGTCCATCATCGGAGAGTTCTTCCTCTAATGTCACGACCGCTGAGGATGGACGAGATGGGCCCTGGCGTCTCGTCTCGGGACCTCGAGGCATGTCGGATGTCCAGCGAGCCTCCGACGGATGATGAAGTCGCGGCCCGAGTCAGGGCCGCAATCGCTGGTGATTTCAAGCCGGAACACGTCAACGGCTTCCCCATGCGACCCGACGCGGGCTCGATCGATCTGGTACGCTTTCTTCTTACGCGCATCCTCGATTCTAGGTTTTGCCCCCTCCCCTCTCTTTTTTCTAAGTCTACCTTAGTTTTGGCAGGGCCGGATTGACGTCCGGTCCTCGAGGCCTCCAGTAAAGGAGGACGAGGTCGATCGCGACAAATGACGCCAATCCGCCGAGAAGTCGAAGTCTGCCAAGGACTCCGCGAAAAAGGGGGAGAAGAAGAAGAATCTCGAGCGCCAAGCATTGGAGGCGCGTCGAGCCAAATCCAGGCAGAGGGGGGAGCCTGAGGAAGAATCCCCCAACGATGACGACGACGACGACGAGAGTAGTGACGACTCCGAGGGGATGGCGTCGCGTCTCGATCGGCTCCTCGAGGGCCCCCCTCGAGATGACGTCGATACCCCCCAGACGGAGGTGCCGGATGAGGGTCCGAGCGGGTCTCGTCGTCCCCGGCCCGACGCTCCTTCCGCGCTCAAGGCGGGCCGGGACGCACCGCGCCCTCCCCTGGCGCCCAAGGAGAGTGGTCCGGCAAGATCCCAGGCGTCGAGGCCGCTGACCCGCGGTCGCGCTGCGGCTTCTGAGAAAGGGGACGCCGGCCGTAGGAGCGCAAGTCCCGGCACCCGCCAAGCGGGACCCGACGTGCCTAGGCCAGTCTCTGCCCTCGAGGGGCCTAGCGCCCAGACGCGGGGTGGCTCGAGGCCCGCTGGTCGGGGTAGCGGAAGGCGAGCCGTTCTGCCCGTGGGGTAAGCCTTTTTGCTGTTGCGGTATTTGTCCCCTCATTCTTTCACCTTTCCTCACATGCTTACTTTTTCTCAGGCTGAAACGGGCCCTCGAGCAGGCCCAACCATCGATGGCCAAGAGGCTCAGAACGGGTGCCGCCCCCACGGAACAAGGTTCGTAGTTAATTCCTGGGTGTCGCGATATTACTACATCGGTTATCATGGCGTCTGATCCTTGCCCTTTGTTTCGCAGGCCCGTCCAGCACCCAACCTTCAGCCGGCGTCGAGGCGGCGTCGCCTCGTCCCGCGCCTGCTACGTCGCCAACAACTCATGATGCGACCCCTCAGACGCGAGTGTCAGAGGGAGCCCCCGAGCTCCCTCGATTGGGGGTCGAGGGGGAACCCATCACCATCAGCGACACGTCTGATGGTAACGAAGCGTCTGGGGGCGTCCGACCCATGGAGGAAGAGGCGTCGACTCCCACCGTCGCAGGACAGACTCCCTGGCCCGTAGGCCTTCGAGCCCTCGAGGCGCAAAGGGAGATGGTGGAGGAGGAGGCGCGGGAGCGCGAGGCGGCGCAGCCGTCACTAGAGCAGCAGCAGCAGCAACCCCAGCCGGAGGAGCAACCGCTGCATCAGCAGGACGAGCAGCAGCAGCAGCTGGGGGGCCAAGAGAACAAGCCACTCGAATCCCCGCCTCGAATTTTGGCCGGATCGGTGCCGCAGGCGTCGCAAGAGCCCGGCGATCAAGAGGGAGATTTGCCGGTGTACGGGCCTCCCACCCCAGCGTGGCTTCTCCCGGGGGCGCCCGCCGCAATCCGGGCAGAGTCGGGTCGAGCGGACGGAGTGGTGGCGCTTGCCTGCATGATGCGCACCCCCACCGACCCCGAGTCCGAGATCAAGGGGACGCTCTATGGCATGGACGGGATCGCCCCAGGGTTTCTCCGGGAGCGTCGAGCGTGGGAGGACCGTTTTCCTTCTGAGGAAGACGAGATCGGGTCGTCTGGGAGCAAGGACGGTACGTGGAAGACGGTGGATGACGACGGGCGGTTCCCTTGCCTCGCCGACCTGTTCTTGCGCCACGGGGGTTCTCTCGAGACCGTCGAGAACTTTCTCCGCGGTGTCAAGGTGCGGGCCGATCGGGAGATGGAGAACTGGTGTCCCGATCGGATTCGTATCCGAGCTTCCAGCGACCCGTCCGAGCCCAATATCTTCCTCGACGACAAGAAGGAAGTCGAGAAGTGGGAGCACGTCGAGGAGCTCCGCCTTTGGATGAAACATGTGGTGGGGCTCCTATCGGACGTCATCAACAACGGGCTTGGCCCAGCCTATTTTGTAAGCGTTTCTCGAGCTCCAATCTTGGTGGTGTTTTTGGGTTTCTATGTTCTAATCCCCCTGACCCCTGATTCGCAGGATATGAAAGAGACCTCTCGCATCAAATCTAGCTTCATTCACGCCACGAGGGGCGGATGGGAGCAGCTTCCCCTCCTCAAGGATCAACTCCTCGAGTCGCAGGAAAAGCTACTTAAAGCTTACAAAGATCTTATAGCACTCGAGGAGGAGAAGAAGGTGAGGGAGGCTGCTTTGGCCGAGGCCCGAGAGGTCTCGAAGAAGGCGGAGGAGGAGGCGGTGCGGCTACGAGAGCGGACTCTTACAGTCGAGGAGGCCGCGTCCAGAGCCCGTGAGGAGGTCCTGTCCCACAAGAACGTCATCGCGGATCTGGACAAGGAAAAGGGCCTTCTCCAAACCGACCTGGACTCCCTCCGCGATACCTTCCAGAAGATGAAGGTGGCCTGCGTGGAAAATGAGGTCGCCAGAGGTGCCGCCGAGGACGCGAAGAAGAAAGCCCTCGAAGACCTCGAGATAGAGCGAGCTCGATCCCGCAGTCTCTCCGACGACGTCGAGCGTCTGAAAGGAGAACTGCTGGAGAAGAGCGGAGCCGTCGCCCAGGCCGGCAAGGTGATTGAAGATCTCCGCGTCGCCAATACTGAGCTGGCGCGCTCCAACAGAGAGATCGAGCGCGCCAATACCAGATTGGTTGGCGAGAACACGGCTCTAGAGGAGAGCATCAAAGGTATGTTTCCTTTGTCAAATTTCCACTTCGAGGTGTGTTTGAGTTTTTTTCTAAACCTTCTCTGTATTGGCGTTTATAGGGCTCAAGGACGAACTCCTGGCCGCCCAAGCCGAGGCTCGCAACGCTAAGGCTCAACTCGAGGCTGAGGTCGCTTTGAACCGTCGAGTGCGGACGGCGATAAGCGATCTCTCGACCTCTTGGGAGGTCGAGCCTATGGATGAGTCGAGGGAGGACGCTCGAGGCGACGCCCTGATCGACCAGTTGTGCTACATAGGCGCGACGCTGCGAGATCGGGTGCGGGATGCCCTCCACATAGGGGTGAAGCGGGCGATGGCGGTTGTCTGCTCGGGCTTCTCCTACGACATGGAGGTGGTATCCCATGGCTTCGTCACCGACATCTCCAAGACCGACGCGGAGAACGAGGAGAGGCTCCATGCCTTGATCGACGACGCGGAGGCTCCTGGAGAAAGGTTGGCCAAGCTCTTCGAGCCTGAGGTGCTCCCTCCTGAGGCTAGCTCGGGCGGAGGTGAGGGTAGCGAGGGTCGTACCATGGACTGAGGCCTGCGAGCCTGTTCGGGGTGCCTGAGGCCCTTTGTATAAAATTTAGTTAATCCTGTTTCAGAGTGATACCATACTTTTGTGATTGTTAAATGTTTGTTTGTCTTTCCACTCGAGGTTCTTTTATTTCCTTTGTGTCTACGCATGTGTTCCTTGTTCGACTACTCGACCGTTCAAGGTTTACTAAGTAAAAAAAATAGAGAAACTTTTTGGCTTTTTCGACGCTTGGGGAAGGGTCGTCCCTCTGGTAGCCCCCGAGGGGGTGCGGACTATGATGGGTCATGGTCGGCGCCCCCTTTTCACGTCGAGACTATAATTCGTAACTATTTCTGGTACAGAAAGAAACTGCTCGAAGGGAAGACTTTATTTATTCATGCGTTCATTTACAAAGTCTTCGTACGAAAAGTAGGGTCGTAAATCTGGGACTTCTAGGGGTAGAATCGACGTAGCTGTTCGATGTTCCATGCGTTGGTGAAGACTGCCCCCTTTTCGTCCGCCAATTTGTACGTTCCCGGCTTAAGGACCTCGGCCACCACATACGGGCCTTCCCAAGGTGGGGTTAGCTTGTGGCGTCCTTGGTTGCTTTGCCGGCGTCGTAGGACAAGGTCGCCTATGTTGAGGTCCCTCTTGCGCACGTGCTTGTCGTGGTAGCGTCGGAGTTTCTGCTGATATCTAGCAGAGTTGAGGAGGGCCATGTCGCGAGCCTCCTCGAGTTGGTCGACTGCGTTTTCTTGAGCTTCTTTGTTCGATTGCTCATTGTAAGCCTTGAGTCGAGGTGACCCATACTCGAGGTCTGTGGGGAGGATAGCCTCAGAGCCGTAGACCATGAAGAACGGGGTGTATTTGGTGGCCCTGCTCGGCGTTGTCCTTAAGCTCCATAGGACCGAGGAAAGCTCCTCGACCCATCTCTTGCCGAATTTCTTCAATCGGTTGTAGATCCTTGGCTTGAGTCCTTGCAAAATCATGCCGTTGGCACGCTCGACCTGGCCGTTAGTTCGAGGGTGGGCTACTGCGGACCAGTTCACGCGGATGTGATGCTGATCGCAGAAATCCAAGAACTTTCTACCGGTGAACTGGGTGCCATTGTCGGTGATGATGACGTTGGGGATCCCAAATCGATGGATGATGTCGGAGAAGAAAAGGACGGCTTGCTCGGAGCGGATGTTAGTGATTGGTCGAGCCTCGATCCATTTGGAGAACTTGTCAATAGCCACCAGCAAATGGGTATACCCTCCTTTTGCCTTTTGTAGAGGCCCTACTAAATCGAGCCCCCACACCGCAAACGGCCAGGTGATGGGGATCATCTGAAGAGCGTGGGCGGGTTGGTGCGTCTGTTTGGCGTAGAATTGGCACCCATGACACGAGCGTACTAGCTCGATGGCATCCGCCACGGCCGTTGGCCAGTAAAAACCTTGCCGAAAAGCGTTTCCTACAAGGGTCCGTGGGGCGGCGTGATGGCCACAAGCCCCCGAGTGTAGGTCATCGAGGAGTTTTCGGCCTTCCTCAATGGTGATGCAACGCTGTAAGACCCCCGTTGGGCTCCGTCGATATAGCTCGTTGTCCTCACCGTAGATCACGTATGATTTGGCCCGTCGAGCGATACGACGAGCTTCTGTCCTGTCTTCTGGCAACTCACCGTGGATAAGGCAGTCGAGAAACGGTGTGCGCCAATCGAATGGTCGACCCGGCCGTCGTTCTATTTCCATCACCTCTTCCTCCATCAAGAGCGCATCGACAGCGTTGGTTGGTTCGGCGATGGCGGCGTCGACGCCAGCCCCCGTGCCTAGGTCGACGGATGGCTCGTGTAGATCTTTTGAGAACGCATCAGGCGGCACTGTGCCTCTGGTAGATGCTATCTTGGCGAGTTCATCGGCTGCCTCGTTGTAGCGTCGAGCGACATGGACAAGCTCGAGGCCGTGGAATTTGTCTTCGAGTCGTCGCACCTCCTTGCAGTATGCTTCCATTTTTGGGTCATGGCAACTCGAGGCTTTCATTACCTGGTCGATGACGAGTTGGGAGTCGCCTCGGACGTCGAGGCGTCGGACTCCTAACTCGATAGCGATCTTGAGACCGTTGACGAGGGCCTCGTACTCTGCGACATTGTTAGATGCGGCGAAGTGAATCCTGATTATGTACCTCATGTGGACACCCAAGGGTGAGATGAATAGTAGGCCGGCCCCTGCCCCCGTTTTCATGAGTGACCCGTCGAAATACATTGTCCACAGCTCCGCCTGGACCTGAGTCGGGGGAAGCTGGGAGTCCGTCCATTCCGCGACGAAGTCTACCAGGGCTTGCGATTTGATGGCCTTTCGAGGCGCGTAAGTGAGAGTCTCGCTCATGAGCTCGACCGACCACTTCGCTATCCTTCCCGTGGCCTCCCTGCTCTGGATTATCTCGCCCAAAGGGAAAGAAGAGACCACCGTTATAGGATGACCCAGGAAGTAATGTTGTAATTTGCGGCGGGCAAGGATTACGGCGTAGATTAACTTCTGGATTTGGGGGTATCGCGCCTTGGTCTCCGAAAGCACCTCGCTGACGAAATAGACTGGCCTTTGGACCGGCAGCGCGTGACCCTCCTCTGGCCTTTCGACCACCACCGCCGCGCTGACGACCTGGGCCGTCGACGCGACGTAGAGGAGTAGAGGCTCCGCAGGTTGAGGTGGAACCAGGACTGGTGCCGAGGTCAACGTCTTCTTTAATTTTTCGAGTGCTTCCTCGGCCTCGGGGGTCCAAGAAAAGTGGTCGACCTTCTTCAGGAGTCGATACAATGGTAATGCCTTTTCTCCTAGTCTCGAGATGAAACGGCTCAGAGCCGCCAGGCACCCCGTGACTCTCTGGACACCCTTGATGTCTCGGATTGGCCCCATTTTCATGATGGCCGAGACTTTCTCGGGGTTGGCCTCGATACCGCGCTGTGAAACAATGTATCCTAAGAGCATGCCTCGAGGCACGCCGAAAACGCACTTCTCGGGATTGAGCTTGATCCGGCTGGCGCGTAAGCAGCTAAAGGCGACCTCGAGGTCCTGGATCAGGTCTCCTCGTCGCTTCGACTTGACGACAATGTCGTCGACGTAGGCCTCGACCGTTGACCCTATGTGTTTGCCGAAAACGTGGAGCATGCAACGTTGATACGTGGCTCCGGCGTTTCGAAGCCCGAATGGCATGGTCACGTAACAATACATCCCAAAAGGCGTGATGAAAGAGGTCGCGAGCTGGTCGGACTCCTTCATTTTTATTTGATGGTAACCGGAATAAGCATCAAGGAAAGAAAGGGTCTCACATCCCGCGGTAGAATCGACAATCTGATCAATGCGTGGTAATGGAAAAGGAACTTTCGGACATGCTTTATTCAAACTAGTATAATCGACACACATCCTCATTTTCCCATTCTTTTTCTTAACTAATACAGGGTTCGCTAACCAGTCAGGATGATGAACCTCCTTGATGAATCCGGCCGTCAAAAGCTTGTGGATTTCCTCGCCAATGATCTTGCGCTTTTCCTCGTCGAATCGGCGCAACCGCTGCTTCACTGGCTTGGAACCGGCTCGAATCTCCAAGGAGTGCTCGGCGACTTCCCTTGGTATGCCCGGCATATCCGAGGGACTCCATGCAAACATATCAGCATTCGCACGGAGAAAGTCGACGAGCACGGCTTCCTATTTGGGGTCGAGGTCGGTGCTGATCGTCAGCACCTTGCCGTCGGAGTTGTTGGGGTCGAGCGGGATCTTCTTAGTTCCTTCCGCCGCCTCGAAGCTGCCCGCATGACGTTTAGGTTCTGGAGCCTCAGCGGCCATGGCTTCGAGCTTTGCAACGAGCTCAGTGGAGCTCTCGACCGCCTCCCCGTACTCGACGCACTCGACGTCGCACTCGTATGCGTGCTCGAAGGAGGAGCTGACGGTGATGACGCCTTTGGGGCCAGGCATCTTGAGCTTCAAGTACGTGTAGTTGGGTATAGCCATGAACTTGGCGTAGCCCGGGCGCCCGATGATGGCGTGGTACGTGCCTCGGAAACCGACCACCTCAAAGGTGAGGGTTTCTTTCCTGAAGTTGGCCGCCGTGCCGAAGCAGACCGGTAGGTCGATTCGACCTACCGGTAGTGCCTTTTTCCCTGGTACGACGCCATGGAAACCGCCGGCGCTTGGCTGGAGGCGTCCTCTGTCGATGCCAAGGAGGTCGAGGGTTTCGAGGTAGATGATGTTGAGGCTGCTGCCACCATCCATCAGCACTTTCGAGAGTCGGGTGTTGATGATGATGGGGTCGACGACGAGCGGGTAGACGCCTGGGGCAACCACCTTGTCAGGGTGATCTTCTCGGTCGAAGGTGATGGGAGTGCTTGACCAGCTGAGGTACTGGGGCACCGCCATCCTTGCCGCGAAGACTTCGCGACGCTCCCTCTTGCGCTGCCTCGCGGTCAACTGAGTCGAAGGCCCGCCATAGATCATGTAGCAGTCGTGGACGGCGGGGAAACCGTCGTCATCTTTGTTGTCCTCCTTGCCGCCTGCCTTCTCCTTCTTGGAGTCGTCACGCGCATCTTTTTTGAGCCCCTGACCGTCGAAATGCTTTCTCAGCATGCGACAATCCTTGAGTTTGTGGTTAGCGCCCCCCTTATGGTAAGGGCACGGCTCCTCCAGCATCTTATCGAAGATGCCTCCTTCCGGAGGGCCTCGCGGCTTCTTCCGATCCACCGTGGCGACGAGGTCGTCCTCCGAATCTCCCTGGTGGAATTGCCGTACTTTCTGCTTCTTTTTATTTTTCTTGAGGCCTCGACCGGAAGTCCTTTCTTCATCGATGGGCTGCTTGCCTTTTCTTCCTTCTGAGCTGAAGAAAGCGCCGACTGCCTCCTCCCCTGCCGCGTATTTTGCTACTACGTCCATCAGCTCGTCGACGGTCTGAGGTCGATTGCGGCCTAATTCCCGCACCAAGTCCCGACTGGTGGTACCCGAGACGAATGCCAAGATGACGTCGTGGTCGGGAATGTGTGGCAACTCAGTGCGCTGCTTCGAGAAGCGTCGAGCGTACTCCCGAAGAGTTTCTCCTGACTTCTGCTTGCATTTGCTGAGGTCCCACGAGTTCCCTGGCCGTATATAGGTCCCCTTGAAATTACCCTCGAAGACTCTGACCAGGTCGACCCAGTTGTGAATCTGATTGGCTGGGAGCTCCTCGAGCCATCGACGGGCGGTGTCGGAGAGGAAAAGGGGTAGCTGTCTGATGATGGCTCGATCATCCCCCCGAGCGCCACCTAGCTGACAGGCCAACCTGAAGTCGGCCAGCCAGAGTTCTGGCTTGGTTTCTCCATTGTACTTCGCGATGCTGGTTGGGGGTCGGAACGGACTAGGCAGGGGCGTGCTGCGAATCGCTCTGCTGAACACCCGCGGGCCTGGTGGCTCGGGGGCCACCCTGTCCTCGTCGCTGTCGTACCTCCCACCGCGGTGCGCGCTATATCCACGTTCTTCCGCGTCTCCGTGCCGTCGGCGTCTACTTTCTTTGACGTCGTGTCGCGCGTCGTATTGACGTTGATTGTCGGCAGGGAGGATGAGAGCGGTTTTTCTGCCTCGAGGGGGAGGTTGTTGCTGGACAGACACCTCCTCTTCAATTAGAGGCTGTTCGTTGCGTTTCTCTGTGGCAGCCCCTCGCCGTCGAGATGCTGAACTTTCGGCTTGTTGAACCGCTGCCACCTGGAGCAACGTCTGAACTTCGTCTCGAATTCGTCGGGCCTGGGAATTCGATGGTTCTGGCATGTTACGCAGCAGCATTGTCGCTGCTACCACATTCTGGCCTGCTCGAGGGAAGCGGCCGACAGGTTGCTCCGCCTCCGCGTCACCGACGATCTGTCGATGTACCTCTCGAGCGCGTCTGCGGACACTTCCGCCTGGCAGGTAGGGCAGGTCTTGTTCGAGGATTTGCTCGAGCAGGTCGAGGCGCTCGCGATCTTCGTCGAGCTTCATCTTGAGCTCCCGTAGCTGTGCGAGCTGCGCAGTTCTATCTTCCTGAGGAAGAGGATCGAACCTTCCGCCGTTCCCAGGCGTCCTGGGGTCTTCTTGCGCCGCGGGGGCTAGTCCACCCGCAACGACGTCCCGTATCTCGTCAGTGGTTTCTGCTACTCCGTCGAGGTGATAGCATTCCCTCGTAGGGTCGTAGCTGTCTGTCTCGGAGTCGGAGTCTGGTTCGGCAGTGTGGGAACGTCCGCGTCCTTCCTCCGACCATCGTTGCTCGAGGGAGGTAATCGAGTATCGCCCGGGGCCTAGGCGGCGGAGGCCTCGTACTTGGGAAAGGTCCGGCCGTTCGGATGTCGGCCGTCGCTCTTCGAAACTACGTGGGATGACCATTGGTCTTTCCACGTACGTCTGAGCGTTCGGGCATATCGTCTTGGCGAGCGATGCCGCGGCGTTGTCCAATCCGAACGGCAGTGCCGTCCTTGGAGAGAACAACCCGCGCGGGGGTAGCCTAGCTGCGGTGGGAGAGGGTGAGCGAGACGCGTCTCCCCCCGTCGTCGCGTGGTGCTGAGCCCTCGTGCTTGTTGCTCGGTCAGACGGTGTTGCTGACCCGTGGCCCGCATCCTGCCTTGCACGAGTTGTTGGTCGTGCCGAAACAAGGGGGCCGCGGTGGTGCTGCCCGCGCCTCTTCTTAGGCGGGGAGGCGTGGTGGTGAGGGCGTCTTGGAGCCTTCATCCGTGCTGGCGTAACACGGACTCCTCCTGGTCCTTTGACCGAGAGCAAGATCATGTCGTAGCCGAAGCCCGTGGACATGAACTCGAGACTCCCAAACCAAATCACCGTGGAGTGCGGAAGCGGCGAGGCAGGAGTAGCCATCCGGAAAGTGGTGGGAAATCGGTGGAAAACACGCAGGGCCCCTACCTGGCGCGCCAACTGTCGGTGTTTCTCCCCCGGGGGGTCACACCAACGAGTAAATTTGTATGCGTGCTCCCCTTTCCGGATGGTGATGCAAGAAGACACAGAGATTTATCCTGGTTCGGGCAAGAGAAAGCCCTACGTCCAGCGGGGGGAGAGAGTTTGTATTATCTTGCACCTAAGTGCTTGCACAGGGGCGAATACAAGCGTGGAGTGAAATGTGGAGCTCTTCTACGTATATGTGTGGTCTTCGTTCTATTCCTGAGTCCCTCCTTTTATAGCTCCAAGGAGAGAGACAAGGTACATACATAGATGTTAGGGTAGGGATTGATAGCCGCATGGAGCGCTGACCTGCTCGAGGCTTCCGTACGGCGTAGCCTCGAGCCGTCCCATCTTGATAGCTTGGTGATGATCACGCGTGCTCCTGCGTTCTGCCCTGCCAGCCGCCTTGTGCCAGTCCTGAGGTCGCATGCTTGTATGGTATGGTGCCGGACCCGACGGCGTAGCTGTGATGAAGTTAGTCGACGCCCAACTCGTTCCTGGGTAGGGGCCCTGTTCGGTCGAGGGTCGGATGCCGTGTAGTACGCTGGTATCTGGAGCGCTGACCTTGGATATCTCGAGGGGGTCCCGATTAGACGTTCCATCCTTGTTTCTTGCGTCCTGACACGCCTGGGTCGTTCGGTGAGAAAGCTGCAAAAAGAATGATGGGACGGAAGCTTGCTCCCTATCGCGCCTCCCATGACCTGTGTGTTAGGTGGGAAGCGTCAGGTGCATTTAATGCTCCAGCCCGCGTGCGCGCGTCAGGCGGCGGACAGTGTCCTAACGCTCGACGTCTCTCTGTTCGCTCGAGCCTACTTCCGTCTTCGACGGTAGTCGTTGCTCGAGCCCTGACCGATTCGCTCGACGCTATTTCCGTATTCGAGGCTGCGACCGTCGTTGGCGGCGCGTGAGTAAGGTTAAGGCGTCGAATCGGGAGTCCCAACCTTCGTACAAGCAATCTCATAACGCGCATCGCTGAGGGTACCCCTTACTAATACCCTCGACAGGGATCATCTATTCGATGAAGAGGAGACTTCTGTTGGAAGTTAGAACAAAAGTTGCTAGATTTGAGGCAGGTGGCCAGCATACCAGGAAGAATCAGCTGGTGAGTTGTGATGTGGGTTAGTTACTGGTTGCAGGGATTGGTCACTCGATACTAGCTTGTGTCCCTTGTTTGGGTAGTTGTCTGGGCTGGAAGGATCAGGCTGAGGTCCTCTCCTTGGAGGCTGGAAAGAAAGGCTCAAGAAGGTGATTCTCTCTTGAAGTTTGTGGGTGAACAGATCCTCGTGGTCGACTCTATAGAAGAAGTGTCTGGGCATGGAGGCGATCTTTTTTTTTGCAACAGAACCTCTTGGAGTGGAGCAATGTGGACGTACACGTACCAGCTGTGATGAAGCCATGGATCAGTGAAGAAGAGGGCCTGAAGAAGGCAATGTCGTCACTCGTCTGGCCTTTGGATTTTATCTGTTGAAGTGCCGCCCTGGGCTGGAGCCCAGAGGATGGCTTGCTTCACCAGATTCAGGTGGTTGGTTTCCGGCGTGGAGCTGAGGTTACAGTGATTAGTTACAGAGTCTGTAGTTTGCAGGTTTCGTTCTTTTTGTGCTTCCAAGTGTACGGAGTATGGGCGGATATCCTGATTGCCCTTGTGGCTCTGTAAACCATTTAAACGGTCTTCTCTTTGCATTAAATTTTGGAGAGCAATGTTCTTTCAACGTTTCTCAGTTACCATTGCAATATTTGTTCCCATCTCGTTTTCAGGAGTCATATGCAGTGTTCTTTTACTTAAATGGAGATCTTGTGCTTGGCAGAGTGTGTTTTCCTTTTATGCATGGAAAACGCTTCATTTTCTTGTTTGAGCTAGTTGTGATTTGTAATGCTGGTGGCGTCGTATGAGCTAGTACGGAGTCAACATTCTGTTAAACAGCATGCAGATAAATAATAGTAGAAACAGGTCCAAGTTGGTAACCACATTAGCAAACTCCAGCCTTTTGTTTATCGATTACAAAGGTAGCTACACAAATTCAAACCTAAATGAGTGCAACAGTTGTCATATTTACTTGTTCTTATATGCGTACCTCTTTTTTTTATTTGGTACTTGCTGTCATCCTCATAAGTCAGATGAAGCATGCATGATTTGTGCTGAATTTTTCATTAGAAGCTTTCCGTTCACCTGTACAGGATGTCATTTGTCATGGGAGGTGGTGTAGTGGCCAACCACTGGAAAGCTAACCTTTTTGTTTATCAGTTCCTCCACCTTTTTGCTCTCACTATAAAATATGGTGGCATCCTTCCTGGCTACTTGAATGAAGTACGAAGCTAGAGTTGAAGACCGGCAGGCAGGGCATAAGTGATCATGGGAAAGGTAGCTTCTCTTGGAGCATCTGAAAGCTCATCTTCTGCATATAGCGTAATCATTTTGAGTTGTGGTGAACGGTTCTTTAGAAGCACAGGTGCTCTGTTGGTTGTAGCAGGGACAATGCAAGGCTGGTGGCTCTTCAAAGACTTACGTTCTGAAGCTGGACATGCACTGCCAATGCTATGGATGTGTGAAGAAGATCAAGGACGGGGTGAAGGAGATGAGCCTTTCACAAGGTATGTACGGTAGATTCTGAAGCATCTTTTTGTGCATTGCAATTGCATGTCTTGTGTACGTACGACTGAATGCATCATGCCATTGCCTGGCCTGCGCTGCAGCTGCAGGGGTGGAGCGAGCTGATGTTTCAGCAGAGACAGAGACCGGAGAGGTGAGGGTGAGAGTGACGGGTGGAGTGGACATGGACCCTCTGAAGCTCTGCTGCCTGCTGCAAGAGGCAACCAAGAAGAAGTGTGTGAGGATACTACTCGAAGAAGAAGAGAGCGTCCCATCGACAGGACCAGGACGCATTGCAAGGCCTGGGCAAACCAACAACACCTCTCTGTTTGGTCAGGTACGCACAACCATTTTGTCCTGAAACAGATTGTGCTGTGTTACTACTACTGGCCCCATCGTTCGTTCCACCACCACACGTTCCGGTACCATCTGTGCACTTTCTTTTATTTTCTTTTTCTTCTCCTTTTATTTGTATATATGCGTCTATACCTAGGCCGTGAAAGTTTTGGCATTATTATTGTTTCGCAAATTAAACCGAATGAACGAACGTTACTTTCAGGTGTCGTCGGACTGGGTGGCTCCGGAGGCTGCTGGTGGGTGGCGGCGACACGGCGCGGGCACCTTCCACGCAACCGCCCCAAGCGCCCCGCCGCTGCCGTTGGAGGAACAACTAGAAGCGGCGGCGGCATGGAGCGAGACGACGGCGCCTTCGGAGCGGTGCCGGTACCGATGGGCGGCGCCTGGTAGCACGCTTGGCGTGTGGGCTGCGTCAGAGATCACCGGGACATTGGCCATGTACGAGCTGTGATGTGAAAACCACCACCCATATTGTAAAACGAAGCAATAATGCCGTTGATAGATGGCTTGCTTCCTATACTTAGTACTCCGTACAATATACTACTATATACTTTCTCTATCCTAAATTGTATATCATTCTAAAAATCTTGGAGAGTCAAATCGTTTTCATGTTTAACCAAAATATAGAAAAAAAAATATTAAGATTTGTAACGTAACACGTTTGGTCCTGCTGCAGTCGTGCTCTTGCATTGCCAGGTGGTTGGGGTTTGGATCTCAGTGTCTTCCAAAAACAAAGGGCTCATTTTCTAAAACTAATGTACTCCTTCCTCTAAGAAAGAATGCAATTTTATAAAAAAATAATGAAATTCTAACACATTGTCATATTCTTAAGTTTAACTAATTATAGATAAAAAAATAGTATTTATACCATTAGAAAATGTATTTTCATAGTAAATTGATTTGGAGCCATAAATATGAATACTTTCATAGTAAAAAAAACTCATACTAATTATTAAATAAAACAAAAAAATATAGTACCTGTTGAATTTTATAACGTTCAACCAAACACCCTCTCAATCGTCCCAAAAAACACTGTAATGAAATCCCGGTCCCGGCCGGTCAACACGTCCGGCGTCCATATAAACTATTCGTATTCAGTAGTGAGTTGAGTTGATTGGGTCGTCGTCGTCGTTCATCTCGGAAGTCTCCTACTCCTCTCGTGCAAACTGCAATGTCGCTCACATGCGGCCGGACATGCCTCGCTGGGTTTGGTGGCGGAAAAGAAGAAACGCCGTGTGCATGTGCGTACACTAGCATTGTAGTAGTAGTAGTAGTATAGTACACCCGAACCCGATCGAGGTAGACGACGTGATACGGATCGGTTGAGGTCTTGTCTTTAGGACGAAAATGCCCTTAATGCCATGGGATCCACGCGCCAGCCTGCGGCCTTGCTCTTTCTTTCTTTCTTTCTTAATTTCTACTACAAACCAAGGTCTTGGCCTTGCTATGATTATGTACATCTACAGGCTCATACTCAAATTCAATTACATGGTAACCATCACATTTATTCTACCAATGCAGGAACACAGGTTCAACATATTCAAAACCCACAGATACTACAAGGAATTACATACTATGTAGATGCCTCAACTGAACCTGATACTTCTGACCACAACATACGACCTGCTGGTCTTGGTATATTCATTGTTAAAATGCAGGCACAATCGGAATCAAGAAACTACATTAAAGACATCTTAAATGACACTCCCTCGGTCGTATGGCTGAAGCAGTATGGCTGAAGCACTTGCTGCTAAAACTAAGGCCTTGTTTAGTTCCAAAATTTTTGGCAAAATGAGCACTGTAGCAATTTCGTTTGTATTTGACAAATATTGTCCAATCATGGACTAACTAGGCTCAAAAGATTCGTCTCGTCAATTTCGACCAAACTGTGCAATTAGTTTTTATTTTTATCTATATTTAATACTTCATGCATACATCTAAAGATTCGATGTGACGGGGAATCTGAAAAATTTTGCAAAATGTTTGGGGGAAAGCCTAAGAATTAGACGGATATTTTTCGGAATGGATTCCCCGGTCCCTGTCGCGTCCGTCGTCCGTAGGAGTACTCGGTAACCGTACATACCTACCCGCGCTCCGGCATTGATCGGGTCGGTCCTCCGTCCGTACGTCTCGTCTCGTCTCGTCTCCTCTCTCTCCCGCAAGAGCATACAGTAGATGTAGGTAGACGACGTACTATACGTGATACCGATCGATTGGATTGGATGAGGACGAAAATGCATGCACGAAAATAGTGGCTGGATCCTTGTTTGGGAAACAAGCCGAGACTACTCCTACCCCTACTACCCTCGAATTGTGGTCAGATCAGGTCAGGTCGCCGGCCATTGAAACGGAGCGGACCCGCCCCGGTAATGGTATCCGCAGTCCACAGGTCCGTCCTGTGCCCAGCCCAGCCCAGCCCGGCCGTTGACTGACCAAGCACACGGTCACGGTCTCTCCCTCTCCCACGACGCGGCCGGATGCGCGCGAATCTTCCCCGGAACGGAGCCCAGCCACGTGGCCCACTCACTCGCCATCCAGCTCGCCTCCCTTCCCGTCCGCCGCCCTCCCCTCTTCTTCTTCTTCTTCTTCTTCTTCTTCTTCTCTATAAAAAAGAAAGCAGGGAGACCATCGCTATCCCGCACCACACCACTAGTACACACTTCCAGCTCTCCATCTCTTCCTCTCTCTTCCTTCACAGCACGCGCAACGCCAGCCACCGAGCCAGAGCCCGCCACCAACCAAGCGCGATGGGCAAGAAGAAGAGCGGCAACGACGCGCCCAAGCCCACGGCGTTCGTGCTCAAGGTGCCGATGCACTGCCGCTGCGACGGGTGCGCCGACAAGATCCGCGCCGCCGTCAAGGACCTCACGCTCCGCTGCGACGGCATCGTGTCGCTCGACCAGTCGGCTCTCGACACCAAGGGCGACCTGGCGGTGGTGGCCACGGCCGACCCGGAGAGGCTCCGCCGCCGCCTGCGCAAGGCCACCGGCAAGGACGTCGGCCTCGTCTTCCCCAAGCCCACCAAGGCGGACGGTGGCAAGGACAAGGACAAGGACGCCGTGCAGGCGCTGCTCGCCGGCCTTCAGCAGCAGCAGCAGCCGGTGCACGCCCACCCGATGCCTGCCGTCGGCACCTGGAACGCGCTCCAGTACGGCGGGTACGGGCAGGCGGCGTACCCGTGGGGGGTGCTGCAACAGCAGCAGGCGCCGTACTTGGCGTCCTACCCCGCCGCCGCGTACCCTGCTGCTTCCTGGGCCGCGTACCCGCACGGCGGCGGATGGCTCGGGTTCTGACCGACCGGCGGTGGAGCAGAGCAGGAGCAGGTGATGGATGGAGCTTTCGACGTTGTAGGGAACAAGTACTAGTTGTGTCGGTGGCTGTGTCTACGTACTAGATTTCGACTGTTGTCTTTGCTGAGAAACAGCAGTAATGGTTGCATTTTGGTGTGTTTGTGTGTGTTGTTGGACGATGATGAGTTGTACTTCATTTTGGTAGCTCAGTCAGCTGGGCTCTCATCTCAATCTCATCTCATGCATGCTGCTCTGTAACGGCACCTGAAATCTTTTGCACCACTCAAGTGTTGTGTCAAGAGGAATGAAGTAACTCCCTCCATCTCTTCTCTTGTTATTATTGCCATGTTATTATACTATATAGTAAGATCTGGCCTAGTTCAACATTGATATATTATTAGTCTTTGACAATCCATTTTCAGTAGATCATTTTTTTTCATAAAATATATGTTAGATAAAATAAAATAAAAGTATTTCTCGTAATCAATCAAAGAATAAAAAAAAATTAAATCTGCTCTAGTGCAGCCGTGCGCACAAGACGAAATTTAAAAAAAAAATCAAATGTTGACCACACTGTAGTAGACGAAAATGGAAATGAAACGGGGGATTGTTGTGGCCGTCTCGTCTCGCGCGCTCTCCCTCCACTCTGCTCCTGGCGTGTGCGTGGCATGGCCTGTCAGGGCAGCAGCGTCTTCTCTGCATTGTACTACTACATTTTCCTTTGGGAGGCCAGGGCAGGCACGGTCGGCCGATACATCCAAAATTCAAAAAACTTATAAGATTTTCCATTACATTAAATCTTTATATATATATATAAAGTGTTAAATATAAATAAAAATGACTAATTATATAAGTAATAAACAATAAATAATTATATAGTTTACTTGTAATTTGTGAGATAAATTTTTTAAATCTAATTAATTTATGGTTAGACAATAATTGTTAAATAAAAACAAAAATGCTATACTGTCAAACTTTAAAAACTTTTGGCATCTAAATAAAGCATTATTGTAGCATTTTCTTTTATAAGTACTGTCCAATTTTAGACTAATTAGGTTTAAAAAATTCGTGTAGTAAATTATAAACAAATAAAGTAATTAGTTAATTTTTATTCTGTATTTAATGCTTTGTACATATATCTAAAAATCTGATGTGATGGAAAAATTTCATTTTTGGGATTTTAAGGTCCACTAAGTCCTTGTTTAGTTGTTGAAATTTTTTCTTTATTTATTATAGCACTTTCGTTTGTATTTGATAATTATTATCAATCATAAACTAAAGATTTGTCTCATAAATTACAAATAAATTATATAATTAATTATTTTTAATTATATTTAATACTTCATGCAAAGATAATTTTAGGAACTAAAGTCTTGTTTAGATGCGAAAAAATTTTAGATTTCGCTACTGTAGCACTTTCTTTGTTTGTGCCAAATATTGTCTAATCATAAACTAACTAGAATCAAAAAAATCGTCTCGCAATTTACAGTTAAACTGTGTAATTAATTTTTATTTTCGTATATATTTAATGCTTTATGCATGTGCCGAAAGATTTGATGTGACAGAGAATCTTAAAAACTTTTTGGTTTTTTGGGGTGAATTAAACAAGGTCTAAACAAAGGCCTTCAGTCTGGTTCTGGTTGGTATTAAAAATTTTCAAGATTCCCCGTTACATCGAATCTTGCTGTACATGCATTAAGTATTAAATATAGGGCCTTGTTTAGTTCCAAAAAAAAACTATTTTTTTTAAAATTCTTCGTCATATCGAATTTTACAGCACAATGCATGGAGCATTAAATATAGATAAAAATAAAAACTAATTGCATAGTTTGTCTATAAATTACAAGATAATTACTCAATAGTTAAACAATATTTGTTAAATAAAAATAAAAGTGCTATAAATGTAAAAATTTTGGTGAACAAACAAGGCCGAAGCCGTGCAGGGATACCAGTCGAGCCAAGTGCTGATAAAGCTGGTGATCGTGTGCAGACTTTGCATTGCATCCGTATCCGTCCATGGGGAGGTGGGAAGTGCAGTGCGGCTGCGCCGGCGCGCGGCCGGCCTCTGCAGAGCGCTCTGCCTCTGTGCCATTATTGACCGGTCGTGGTGGTGGTCGTCCGGACCGGACTTGGGACTTGGGACACTGCCATGCCCGGCCGAGGGCCGACGACGGGAGTACAGTACCAAGCCGTGCACCAGGCCTTCTTCGTCGTCTCCGTCGTGCTGGCTGGGGCTGGCCATACCAGTGTACCACCATTCCATGGCGATGGCGATGGCGATGGCCATGCCCATGCAACGCAAATACGTACATGCATGTTTCACGCCCGGGCCCCGCTGCCACACACACGCCGCGCAGAATGCGAATGCGACGAGGGCCGGGACCAGCAGCCCCAGCCACTCCGCCATGCATTCCTTTCTAGCGGAGCGGCCGTCCTTCAGCTCTGCTCTCGTTCTTCTCCAAACAAAACAAAACAAACAAAAACAAGGCTCTGCTCTCGTTGCTTTTGTAATTCTCCTTCGCTGCTTTGGGTACCCAAGTAACTGCGAGCAACTATAAGCCGTACTGTAAAAGAAGACGACAAAGCTTCATGGATTCAAGTGCAAATTCCCTGTCGGTCAATAATGAGAGCTCAAATCTCTAATTAATCCTGGCAGATGCACACATAAATAAAATCCGACGAAGCCATCGCCAATACGGGAGGCATGCACACAACTCTAACTGCCAGCAACGACCTACTACTACTACTACTGCTGCTGTACGTACAAAACAAGGGATGGCGTAAGTGATCACCCAACATGCACGCTTTTGTAACACAATACTAGTATGACGGAACATACAAAAAAAAAAAAACGGAGTGGCCCCAGTAGTACGACGATCCATGCAACGCAGGGACTGGGACTGGGACTGGGACTGGGACGGCACCGATCGAATCTGCCGTGCCCCCAAGTTTTAAACAACCGACGTTTTTCTGTTACCGATCCATCGGTGAGAGAACGGAACCGCGGCCAAGCCTGTCTCTCTGCGAGCGATGCATGTTGGGCGCCTTTTTTTTTTTTTCGAGATCGGGCCCTTCACCCATATTTTATTAAGAGAAGGTTAACAACAATATGTTAAGGGGTTTAGGGCGCAATGACAAAGGCTATTGGTTGAGAGGCTCCCACCCAAGATTCAAATCGTGGGTGCGACAAGGCGCCTGTGGTGACTTCGTGAACTTCAAAATTTGCTACCTCAGTCTTTCGAAAGTGCTCATAAAAGTAAGGTTTACGTTCGTGTGTTTATAGGGGTGAATATGCGTGCGTGTTGAGCGTCTAAGTTGTAGTGTGTAATTAAAAAAAAAAACAACAACAATACAAACCAAATCTCGACAGCGAGGAGCCAACGACGTACGGAAAAAAGGGAAAAGCCGCTGGGCCTAAATAACAACCAAAGCTACAGTGCAGGAGTGTACTTGTCTGTATACTAGTACGTGCGAGCCACGGCCGAGTCCCTGCCTGCCGGTGGGCCCAGCAGCGCCAGGCGAGGTCCGCGAGCCGCGGGGATGCGCCAGGGCCAGGCGACGTCGCCCACCCCACCCCACGCCGGGCTCCGCTGCTCTCGGCACTCCTCTTCGCCCCCACTCGCCTAAAACCCCACGCGCTCCCTCGCAATCGCTCGCGTCGCGCCGTCCCCGTCCCCGTCCCTCCCCTTCCCTTCCCTTCCCTCGTGCGTGCAGCACAAGTTGGACGAGGCGAGCACTTCGATCGACCAGGGAGGAGGAGGACCACGCGGCCAGCCAGCCGGGCGCCCGGCCGCCATGGGCAAGGTCAGCCGAGCCGCCTACTACCGTGCCCTCAATTGCCTGTCTTTTAATCTCTCTTCTTGTTTCTGACACCATGGCGCCCACCCTGTGTATGGTGTAATGGACGACTAATGGTGTTGATTGATCGATCGCAGAAGAAGCGCAGCGGCGGCGGCGGAGGCGGACAGCAGAATAAGGCGGCGGAGGAGGGCGAGGAGAATGCGCCCGCCGCGCCCAACGCCGGCGACGCGTCCCCGGCGGCGGAGGGCAACAAGGACAAGGAGCACGACAAGGGGAAGGACAGTGACAAGGAGAAGGACCAGCAGGAGAAGGGGAAGGGAAAGGGGAAGGACAAGGACAAGGACGGGGGGACGAAGAAGCCGCCGCCCGTCGTGACCGCGGTGCTCAAGGTGGACATGCACTGCGACGGCTGCGCCAAGCGCATCCACGGGTCCGTCCACCGCTACCCAGGTAGTAAGCAACGCAACGCCATTACGCAAGCTGTGCGACCTTTCCTTTTCGTGTATGTCGCCGGCGCCACGCCATCTGGTGCGTGGTGGAACGGAACGGAACGGAACGTACGCTAACTGATCCGATCGCCGATTGCCATTGCAGGCGTCGAGGGCGTGGCGATGGAGGTGGACAAGGGCTCCATGACGGTGGTGGGTCGGTTCGACGCGAAGAAGCTGCGCGACCGCGTCGCCAACAAGACCCGGAAGCACGTCGACCTCGTCGGCGGCGGCGGCAGCGGCAGCAACAACAAGGGAGCAGGCGCCGGCGGCGGGAACCAGCAGAAGTGCGCCAACGACGAGGAAGGGAAGCAGCCGGGCAAAGGCCGCGACCAGGAAGGCAAGGACAAGGATAAGGCTGATCGTCAGGAGGAGGGGAAGGGGAAGGAGAAGGAGAAGGATGACAAGCAGGGCGGCAGCGGCGGTGGTGGTGGAGGAGGGAAGGGGAAGGGCGGCGGCGGCGGCAAGGACAACAAGAAGCCCGTCGTGGTACACTCCCCATCTTATTCCACTCCCTGCACGAATTCTCTGTTCTTTTCATCGTTGATCATTTGCATGATTCGGTCGCCATGCCGAATTTGCGCCTAGCTGTTACATGAGGCACGCATTATCACTAAACGAAATTTGCGCCTAGCCGCCACATGTTTTCCCCCCTGCTGTTCTTTTGATTCCTCCAGCTGCTGTTAGAAGTACCTGTACTGTACTGTACTGTACCATATGCATGAGAAGTTGAGAGAACGGCGCGGATGCTGTGCTGCTCTTTCTTCCTTCATATTGTTTTGTCCTGTTCTTGGTTCAGTGTTAGTACTTTGTAGCAGCAGCAGTAGCAGCAGCATTGTTGTTGTTGAGGGTGAAAAGGGGCTTTGCTCTAAAATCTGAATCTGATGGAATGTGGTTGTGCCATGACGATGCAGCCGGTGGTTGCGACGGTGGTGCTCAAGATCGGCTCCACGGGGCTCCACTGCGACGGCTGCATGAACCGCATCCGCAGCAAGCTCTTCAAGATCAAGGGTAATGCACACTTGCACTTGTGTTGGACTTCGACCGATGGAATTTGGCTTCGTTCACTATGCATCATGCATGATTTGCCCAACCATGGCGGAGGGGATACTATACTATACTAACCGTCGATGTATGGATCATGGACGGTGCAGGGGTGGAGCAGGTGCGCATGGACATGGCCAAGAACCAGGTGACGGTGACGGGGACCATGGACGCCAAGGCACTGCCGGAGAAGCTGCGCAAGAAGCTGCGGCGCCCCGTGGACGTGGTGGCGCCGGGCAAGGACAAGGACGGCAAGGAGAAGGACGGGAAGGAAGGCGGCGGCAAGGACGGGAAGGACGGCAAGGAGAAGGACGGGAAGGACGCGGCGACCAAGGCCCTGACGGCGGAGATGGAGGCGTGGAAGGCCGCCTTCTACGACCAGCAGTCCCTGATCAACGCCGAGTTCATGCTCAGCGACGAGAACCCCAACGCCTGCGCCGTCATGTGATCGTGATCGTGATCGTGATGCCATGCCAGCCAACGTTCGTTCGTGTGTGTTTGCCCGGTGTGGGCGTGTGTTCGATGGAACCTCCATGCATGGATTAGCTTACAGTAGCTGTGTGGGTTACAGTAGCCAGGATCAGAGAAGAGACAGTAGCTGTGCTGGGGTGTTGAGTGTTCGCTCACTGATAGCCACAGTGATGGAGCCACAAGATGGGGAACACGCGACAGAGATAGAAGGGAGTAGTAGTACACACCACAGACAAGAAAGATATGCAGAGTGCAAGCTTCTGGGAACTGCCGCTGCAATGCAGTAGTAGCAGTGTACAACAGCATAGCGTAACAAATTTGAGATTTTGGTAATGTTTATCGCAGCGAATGGTAGTGTTTATCGGATTGCAATTACTGATGCTTCCCAGCTTCACCCTCAGGCAAAGGTGATTGATTGGTTGCCTGAAGATGCCCAAGGCATTTGTTATTTTTTTCAGGATGCGTTGGGAGAAGACTGCTTGGAACATCGAGAGACAGCTGCTCTAGCATTTCCCTTGATAAACTCAGTCCTGAAACCCAACAGAACTTGTGGGAATGAGATGGCAGGGCAGAGAAAGACTGGTGAAAGAGCTATAGGCTCCGGGATGTGGACGTTTTGAGATGCTCTTTTAGAAGAACAGTAGATGAGTCTATGCAGCAGATGTGGATGGAAATATATAGTTCAGCTAGCTTCAAACATTAATTTTTCAGCTGAAGAGGATACTATGATTTGGCAGTTTACTTGTAATGGAATGTACTCGTCAGGGGTATAATTCCAGTTTACAGGTTAGATTTATGGTCCTTGAAATCCCTCCTAGAGTTCATTTATTTATTTGGTTTGCTTTCAAAATAAAGTTTTGACTAGAGATAATTTTAGCGAAAAGAAGAAAGATAGATGATTTTTCTTGTCTCTTTTGTTCTTGGAGAAACCATCCATCACCTGTTTTTTGAGTGTAGTAGGCAAACAGATGTGGGTTAATATTTCTCAGGCGGTGGCTACTGTTTGTTGGTAAATTTATGGCTTAGTAAATGTAAGTTGTTTAGTAACAAGTATGTTTATTTGTGCTGCCCTTTGGGGTATATTTGGAAACTAACTAATGAATATATTATGCTATCAGAATGTAGCTTGAAGAAATACATTAGCTTTCAGAATGCACTAGCTTAGAGAAACCACCCATCAGCTGTGTGTCTGTGTGGGCCGGTAGTCACAAAGCTGCTGAGGTGCAGTGTGTGTGCAGCTGCAGCATCGCAAAGCTTTGCAACTTTCTCTGTTGTTTTGTGCACAGTGAGGACTGAGCGTTGGCAAAGGAAAGGAGCAGCTCTTTTGGTTTTTGGCAGGCCAGAGCTGCTGCTGGGCTGAAAGCCGAAGGCTGGGGGGAAAGCAAACAAAACTACTGTACAAAAGAGAGAGGCGCAGCGCAGCGCAGGCAGAGATGCTGCTGCTCCAGGGATCCGATCCGGCGATCCGTATCGTGATCAGCAGCACAGCAGGCAGCAGGCCGGTGGAGTTGGAACTGTCACTGTGGTCTGTGGAAGAAGGCTGGCATGGCCGCATGGCAATGGCAATGGCAATGGCAATGGCATGCCAAGACGACTAGAGACGAGACTGCTTTCTCAGCGAAACCCCATACCCATACGGCCGTGTCCCCAGACTGGCTTTGTTTGGATGCATGGATGGAGTGGCTATTTTTGGTTGGTTCTTCTCCACCAAAAGCCCAGTCAAGACTTTGCGAATCTTTCATATATACCAACTCTTGCACTGCAGTGCTGTACGTGGCTGTGCTACTACCTTTGCACTATATGCTTTGAAATCTGACGAGACAAAGACGATTAGCGATGGCTTCATCAGCTGCTTTTGGTTTCTGAACCAGCCAAACACATGCCGGGCCACTGAAAGCGAAACAGCCATCAGCTACAAAATGACTGTTCAACCTGAGATGCTGCTGGCTGGCCCTGAAAGGCTGAAACATGCAGCTTCCCTTTCGCTCTTTGGGAGCTGGGTCTCGTTCACAAATTCACAACGGTTACAGCATAAGAGCACTTGGTGGATACTGTTGTTCATAATAAAGTACAAACATTCTGCACTGCACAATAATCTAACCCTGTTCTCAGCAACACATATACATAGCTATGTTTCAAAGTAGTTCAGATATGTGCAGGTTTGTTGTAATTTTTTTGTAGCAACTAGATATGATAATAGGGTTGTTGGCTTGTGCTTGACGATCAAGTTGTTAAACAAACTAACCAAGGGCAATCTGTTCTGTATATTAGAGAACACGGAACAATGGCAGCCAAGGGCTAGCTATCCAGGTTAAACCATCCGAGTCAACTATCTAACTTCCACTGCGCTTACAGAAAATAATACCATAATATTTATGACTTCAAATAGGCAGGAATGGCCACTCTTGTATTTTATTTGACTTTCTCTCTTCTTAATACAATGATACACAATGCTCTTACGTATTTGAGAAAATATAATACATGATCAATATAATTTAATATAACAAATATTAATATTTTTAGACAAAATTTGGTCAAACTCATAAGAGATTGACTGAAAACTATTCTGGGATTGTTTTCTTTTTCCTAAGACGGAGGCTGTACTAGTATACGTGCTTCAGTCCATCTTGTCCGCTGGATCATATCCGATCCCTCAGCAGCACATAACCACATTTATGTTGCTCAATAAAATGAAGGGGGGAATTGGACCCTTGTGGCTTCTTTTTAGGGGCACTCCCAATGGAGAATTAATGATAGTTTCTATCCCTATTAAATAACTTGCCAGCTAAGCAAAATGCTGATGTGGCATCATAATTAATGAGGAAAGAGATGAAAACCAAAGGAAACCGTTTCTTCTATAGGAAACCATGTCGACTCTTGAACCGATGCACCAAGAAATGGTGATTTCAGCGTTGGGAAGAAACTAGTCGTTTCTATCAAGTTGGGGACGTGATTGCTCGCCAGTCGTAGCTGAGCGCGCTCGCCCGACGCCACTGCGCATACTGGCTCTGCTCGCCACGCGGTTGCTCTGCTAGCCGCTACACGGTGCTCGCCGATGGCCACCGCACTTGCCCACGCTGCTGTTGTGCGCTTGCTCTACTGGCCACGCGCTCGACTGTGTTGCCGCTGCGTGCGCTCGCCGATGGCCACTGCGTCCATGGTGCTGCACGCGCTCTGCTCTGTGTTCGGGTGGAAGTGGAGCGAACGAAAGCTTTCAGAAGGGGAGGGGATAGAGAGAGGCATCAGAGGTTGCTTGTACTAGCATAGGTTGTGTGGACTAGAAGGCTCGATGAGGTGATTGAATATGTGGACGAGAGCACTTATAGTGGCTTCTGGATTTTTAAGTTGAATTTTTTATTTTAACCGCTTTAGCCAGTACATATTCCACTCGTACTAGCACTGCTATTCTGCATATATCCATCTATTTTGGGTTTTTTCTTGAACAGTACGGTTGTTAATGGAGTAATATTTATTACACAAAGACTCCTCCATTGGAAGAATAGTTTCTATAGATAATTATTTGCTGACTTAGTTCTCTTGGATATTGTGCATAGTTTCAACCATAGGGACTGCCCTTAGCTGTGCATGTGCTGGGTTGGATGGACAGGCCTTGGGCCTTGAATGTTCGTATATTTTGGCCTGTTGAGCTTTCGTGTATTTTTTCTTCAACGGAAACAGATCCCACTTGACAATGTTAAGATGGCGGTCTGAAATATTTTTCTTCAGTCAGAAGTCAGAACTACATTCAGTTAATGCAACATGGAGGCATTGTCCATATTCTTCTCTCAGAACTACATTTTGTTTCTTTGCATGCTAATTTGTGATCTACTAGTGTTGTATCCTGATGACTTAAGGCAATGAGACGAATCTTACTCGACCAATGAGTCTATGTCTAACCGTCTAAGGAATATTTTTAATTGAGTTCCTGTTGTTTGCCATTAATATATTCCATTGAAGGGATTGCTCAAATTTGTTAAACACCTGATTCGGTTGGAGTGTCTGAACAGGCGAGAAGAATACAATAGACGCTGATGTTTCATGCATTTCCGAGCTTTAATCGGGGGATTTTATTTTTTGTACCTTAGATTGACGTATATAAGTTCAGTTAGCCTTTCCTGACATTACATTCTACTCACCGATCTTTATCTGAGGGCGTTTTGTATCTACCTATGCTAAATTTCTTCTTACTGTGATATTAGCAAATTACTTGTGTTAATAATTACTGTAGGAGGAAGAGATGGGCTTTATAGGTGGTTTTGAAGTGATGAAATCCAGGCCTGTCTCCACCAACAGGTTTGCAGCTCTATATATCTCAACAAAGCAGTACTAGTGTTTGAATTTCTGAAAAGTTCAGTCCAGCAGCGATGTAAGGGTCCTCCTGGGGAGGGGGTGGCGGCTAAGGTTTAAGGGCGTGGAAGAGGGTGATGGCGTAGGTAGAGAGGGAGAGTAAGAGGAAGGAGCGGTTGCTCTACTCTTGCTTGAGTAGATTGATTACATACTCCCTATATTTATAGTCTCTATAGACTTTGTTCCAAGCAACTATGAGAGATATATTGTTATAGATTGGATTTTCCTTTCCTAAGTAAACCAAACTCCCAACATAATAAATCTCCTAGTTTAATATTTAGTCTCTTTCAGGTGAAGGAGGTAGCGAGGGCGTCAGTGCCCCTCCTAGCGCGCGTGACCCCACCAAGGTGCGCTGGAACTGGTTGAGACCGGCCAACGCCCTCCTTTGGGCCTTGCTAGGCCCATTAGCTCTAGATTGGGGGCCTCTCTAGGTTTATATTTCTCGTACCCTGCTGCACATCATGTTCTATTTTGTTTTGCGATGTGCGGCTTAGACCATAGTTATGGACATATGGTTCTCGAATTATCTTAATTAGGCAAGGAACCGTTATTGAATTCGTGATGACAACATATGTTCCCTTTTGGTACCAACCCATTAATGAGATAATCACATGCCTCCAGCTTCTTTATACTAGGTGAATTCCCGCGCGTTGCTGTGTGATTTTCTTAAAAATAAATCATTATATGCATAGCATTACTATATGGTATTCAATCTATTATGTATGTATACATATGAATTTGACTTGCATGTATTTTATTGTATTGTATCTAGTAAAAAAATTTTACTAAGCTAATAGAATAAAAACTAATATTTGGTTACATTATAGAAGAATTAATTGGTCCATTATGTATGTATATATATATATGAATTTGACTTGCATGTATTTTATTGTATTAGGTCTAGTAAAAAATTTGCTAAGCTAATAGAACAAAAACTAATATTTGGTTACATTATAGATAAATTAATTGGTGATGAAACAAATAGTGTATGTACATGACTTTTATATTAATAGATTAAAGATTTAAAGTATTTCATATGATATAGATGACATGGTCATTTTTTGTAATTAATATGGGATGACATGGATTTAGTGGGGAATGATGTGGACACCTTACATGGAGAGATAGAATATTTAGTGGGTCACTTAGTGGGGAATGATATGGACACCTTGCATGAAGAGAGAATTCACCTAGTGGGGTTTAACTTTATGACTTTTATATTAATAGATTAAAGATTTAAAGTATTTCATATGATATAGATGACATGGTCATTTTTTGTAATTAATATGGGATGACATGGATTTAGTGGGGAATGATGTGGACACCTTATATGGAGAGATAGAATATTTAGTGGGTCACTTAGTGGGGAATGATATGGACACCTTGCATGAAGAGAGAATTCACCTAGTGGGGTTTAACTTTATAAGAGTTATAGATTTCTCATGTTGCATTTTTGTGGATCACGACATCACATTCGGCAGTCATTGTCATACCTCAGTACTTGACTAGACATAGTTAGTTCAATTTTATATTTTGCTTCAGTTTTGAAGAATGTTTGTTATCTTCCAATCTTTTTCTTGCTTTGCCTTCCATTTATGATGACTATAAATATACTGCTTTTCTAGATATTTTTATCTCACGATTGGAGAATAAAAATTACTCAAGAGTTTTGGCTCCTTGACATCATGAAGATTTGAAGTAAGTGATCATCCTGTTTTGTGTGCTTAAAACTTGCGATCTTATGAGCAGATTATCATGTTAAAACCATGCACAGAAACATTGCTCAATAAGTATAGCTACTTTTTACTTTATGTCCTTGCACCTATCCTTTCATATTTGCCTATTTCTCTTTTTTTTTTCATATTTACCTCTTGAAATCTATGTATATAGAACAACTTTTCATCAGTTTAGATACAATTTTGTTGGTAGCTTTCTTTTTGTTTACTAACAAAACATATCCGTACGTTGCACCGAGGTGTACAATTTATTGTCCGGTACTCATGTCAATAGTAAATGTATCTATGTGTCATAATCGGACGTTGGTGTGTTGCATTGGGACATATATTTTTTGTCTTGTACACGTGACAATAGCAAATATGTCCTTATGTTGCAACACGACGTATTATTACGTGGTCATCTAAAGCTATCTTTGTTTGATTTCAGTTGAACTAACCGTATTTCAATTAAATATCAAGGCTAACAACGAATGCATGTGCAATAAAGTATTAACCTCATACGAGACTATTATATCCAACTATTGTGAGGATAACAAATATGAAAAACAAACACCGCATCCGCCCACGCCGAGTCACAACACATAGTGTAAATTAAATTGGGCTCCACCGGTGAGGACATGACATTTTATCGTGTATTGCGATGGAAAATTTATACAAATATCATTTCTTTTATCATGGTTTAATTTATTAATAAAATTTCTTCAACAATAATTTAAATTTGATTATGTTTGCACAATTTTTTTTGAACAAGACAACAGGTTGCGCAGAAGGAACACACAAGTGATTCTACCGGTGGAGAGCTCCTTGCTATTTTACCCCTCCAGCGAGAAATCCAAAATAGAAAATGACTATATTTAGATAACCATTTAGAAAACTGTTGGAGGCTAATTTTTTTACTAAAATCTCTATTCCTAGCATTTTAGGAAGGATTTAGAGAGTCTCTTATAGTTGCTCTAACATATACCATCCGAGTCAACTATCTAACTTTCACTGTGCTGAGGGCCTTTTTAGTTTTCTATTTGGACCAAAACAATTTGGATTTTGGCCTATCATTTTGCAAAATAGAACTAAACACCATCCAATTTTTTTGGCAAAATGATTACCATTTTGCATTCTGGATTTTGGCCTCAAGAGTCAAAAAAGGCCCAAAAGAGCAGCTTCATGTATTTTGAACCCTAAAAATTTTGGTATTTTGGATGGAACTGAACACACCCATGAAAAATTTAACATTTTGCATTTCTTCATTCTAAATTACTTAGTATTTTGTATTTTGCATTCTATAGAAAACTAAACACACCCTTACAGAAAATAATAACATAATTTATGACTTTAAATAGGTAGACTATGAAAATATAATACATGATCATATAATTTAATATGACAAATATTAATGTTTTTAGACAAAATTTGATCAAACTCATAAGAGATTGACTCAAAAGCATTATGGAATTGTATTTTCGACGACGAAGGCTGTAATAGTGTACGTGCTTCAGTGTATCTTGTCTGCTGGATCGTATCCGATCCCTCAGCACCACATAACCAAATTTGTGTTGTTAAATAAAATAAAGGCGGAAATTACCAGCCATTTAGCAGTATTTTTCTTTTACAATAAATTAGTGAACAATACTTCCAATCATAACTTTTCAGCCAAACATATATAAATTACCTTTTTTATGCCGACCCAATGATAAAATAAAATAATCACATGCTTCCAGCTTCTTTATATTTCTCATGTTGCATTTATGGTGGATCACGGCATCACATTCAGTGGTCACTCTCATGCGTACTCGACTGGACATATACACTTCAATTTTAGATTTTGCTCCAGTTTTGATCTGTATCTCTAAAGAATGCACCTTTTGTTATCTTACACTCTTATCTTGCTTGGTTTGAAATAATGTCCGAATTATTCAGATGCTTTATGATAGCCTTTCATTTATGATAGCTATAAATGTACCGCTTTCTAGATATTTGTATCTCACGATTGGCCTCCTGGACATCATGAAGATTTGAAGTAAGTGATCATCCTGTTTTGTGTGCTTAAAACTTGCCATCTTATGAGCAGATTATCATGTTAAAACCATGCACAGAAACATTGCTCAAGTATAAGTTACTGTTTTCTTTATGTCCTTGCACTTATCCTTTCCTATTTGCTTATTTATCTCTCTTTTTCATATTTACCTCTTGAGATTTATGTATACAGAGCAAATTTCATCAGTTTAGATAAAATTTTGTTGTGTAGCTTTCTTTTTGTTTACCGGTAAAACGTGTCTTTGCGTTGCACTAGGGTGTATAATTTATTGTTCATTACTTGTGCCAATAATAAATGTGTCCATGTAGCAGGCACCACCACGGCAGGGAGCCGCCGGCACGGCCAGGAACAGCGGATGCGGCGAGGTGAGGAGAGGGCGGCCAGATCTTGTTGGTGCTGCTCGCGGTGGGGACGGCTCGTGCACAGGCGAAGGGACCCGCGCTGGGGACGTTGCCGGAGCTCGCGCCGGAGCTGGTAGCTTGGCGTGGCCGGCTGCGGGGAAGATGAAGACGGAGGTGCTGCGGCGTGCGGGAGACGAAGGAAACTGGGTCTTCACTGTTGGAGAAGGAGGGATTTGGGTGCCTGACTTTATCCCTGTACAAGACTCAAACGACGCAATAGGTGTCGGATTTGCCTCCGTGCTCCGAACAATCCAAATCTGACCCAAATCTAACCCAACCAAGGCAAAAGACTCGGGAGCCAACCAAGCCAAGCCAACACAATCAGTAGGTTTACCTCCGCTGCTGCTGCTGCTGCGAACCTGTCGGATCCCTCGATGTCACGAACCAGATCGACCATGGTGAAGGCATGGCCGACGGCCGCCGTGGAATCTGGCGGTGCAGGGGGGGTGTCCACGGAGGCGCCGCGCAGAAGCGAGCGGCTGCTGCAAGGCAAGAAGCGATCCCGCTCTCCACCCTCGCCCGCTCCGGTTCCCGTTCCCGCGCGCCAGCGGCAAGCCACGAAGCGATCCCGCGCGCCTTCTCGGGGGTAATATCCGATTCCCCTTCCTCGTCTGCTCCCGAAGCGGCTAGTCTTGCAAGATCGGTTGAGATTGGGCCGTGTGCTCCCATCGAACCGGCTAGGGTTTACTTTCCCCGCCCCCATTACTTTTGCAAATCCATGGCAGAAACATGGAAAGAATTGTTTCTTTTAGATACACCGTATAAACTCTGGGAGCCCTCACAATCCCGCTAGCTTCTGAACACGATATGAATTATGGGTACATTAGAGCATCTCCAGCAGTTGAAGAAAACTTCAACCCAAAAACTAGTTATCGGAAGAGATACAAAAACACGTTTTGGGGTTTTAAAGGTCTTCTCTCCAGCAGAACGAAAAAATCCAATCCCCAATGAGAAAAACAGTGGATTGGGGGACGAGAGGTCTCTCCTTTATTTGAGGGGTGGGAGTCTATAATTTGAGGGACTGAGAAAATTTTCTCATTGGGTTTGGGTTTGGGTTTGGGGAACTGCTGGAGTTACAGGATCTCCAAAATAACAATTTTTTCTCATTGGAGGTTAGGAAAGGGGGAGTGCTGGAGATGCTTTAAGGCTTGTTCGCATAGAGAGGATTGCTCAACATGATAGTCTAGAATCTAGATTGATTTGTCAAGTGATGTTTGAACTGGGATGCTGTAGGGTTATTGTGATAACTACCATTCTAAAGCATTGTGAAGTTTGATTGATTTTGTAAGATTGTTTGTTGAGTTACTGCCCTTCTAGGGATATGATTATGCTTTCATTGAATTTTGTTTTCGGTACTTATAATGATCGCCCTGCTAGGATTACAGTCGTTGCTACTACAATAGTACTATCACATTGATATGTGAAGAAGATAGATGTTAATATTCTCTGTGACCCCATGTACTTGCCATTATACTATCTTTAACCTGAACCAACTATATAATCACTTGGTAAATGAACAAATATTATATTATCAGCTATGATTTTTCGGAAAGGGTAACATTTGGACCTGATACCAAAAGTCTGTACCTCTTATACAATACGTTTTTATTTTATTTTTTAGTTTTACAGCCAACCTCTGCGAGCTAATTCATGTATGTGTATGGATATATGCATTTTGAGTTTTTGACATAGCAGTATATGCACCATAAGTAGAACTAGACATGACCTAATAATAAAACTAATTACATCGGATGCCGGATACTAATTAGTAGAACTAGACATGAGCTAATTATAAAACTAATTACAAAAGCCGTGATTAATTTGCGAGATGAATCTATTAAACCTAATTAATCCATCATTAACACATGTTTATAGCACCACATTGTCAAACATGCACTAATTAGGCTTAATAGATTCATCTCTCAAATTAGTCGCAATCTGTGCAATTAGTTTTGTAACTAGTCTATGTTTAATACTTTAAATTAGTGTCCAAACATCCGATGTGATAGGGACTAAACTTTAGCCGTGGGAACCAAACACCCCTGTTCTAGCCTACAACAATCAAATCAAGAATTTGCGTCCGTCATTTCAAATATTGATTAGGAATTTGGTTCTTCTGTTTCAAGTAAATGATTATATGCTTCCATAGAAATTCTTGCTATATAATTATGGGTATACTCTTCAAGTTAATTTGAACCCAATTCCTGTACCAAAACAGGCCCTAGGTGCTTAAATAACTTGGGGTGTTTCTACAAATACAAAAGGAGACATGTCAACGCTGTGAAGTTTGTGATAACTGTGTCATACCATAGTTTGTTTCTTTTTATCATGACACTATAGTTTGTTTGACCTGACTCCCAGAAGGGTATTTGATAATGCCCTGTTGAAGTCATCAACGGGAAAAAAACATGAGCTAAGTTTGTAAAAAGTGTCACCTGCAAATCCAAGTAGGACGATGCCTGAAAATTCTAGCATCAGCTACCTCAGGCTATCTATTGAAATAAACTGCATACCTTAGAACTGAATTTAGGAAACATGATGAAGAAATAGTGGGAGGTAGTGCAGACGATGCTGAAGCAGAGTTTAGTTGTGCCGCCCTGTTTAATTTGACAGCAGAAGAAAGGCTTCCATACTTTAAGCGGTTGTACAAGAAGAGAGCTAATATGGCCTTAGCTTGGTACAACAAAAACAACCCAGTAAGCTTTTTGTACTAATGCAGACGCCCCTCCCCCCAAAACAGAATACATCTTTATGCATTCTCCAATTTTGATGCAAATTTTTATCCTGTGCCAACAGGAGGGTCTCTATGAATTTACGAGCGTGGTCCTGAATGATATTTATAATTTCATGGATGGAGGACTTTGCTATATGCACATGAATTTCAAGGCTAGGAATGTGACAACAAGGTCAGAGGAGCTCTTTTTCGCTGAATTGGCTTTAAACAAGGATGTTTTTGATACCAATAGTGGATATTCAGCCACTGCCTGCAGCATTGTTGATGGCAACTGTGTTGGTATGCTCCTCTCTTTTAGCCTTTTTGTGTACACTCACATTGCTGTTCTTGATCAGAACTCCAAAAAGGTGCACTGTTTTTTTAGTAGTTTTCTTTCTGCATGTATATCTAAACAAAGTGAAGTTGTTTTCCCATATATTTTATTGATAATTTAGGTATAGTTATGATGTGTTCACATTGACTCAGTGTCTGGCTTACAAAGTTGGTTGGCCTTATATTCTATCCTTTCCCCTTGGGTTTAACCCATTTCCAGTGGTGCGGGGCGGGTGGACTAGTTGAATTTTTGGTGGGGTTGGGTTAGCAGAATTGCCTCATTAGTTGTGGATTGGGGTAGGTTTGACCCATTAGCATGCTAGACGCTTCACATGGTGAAGTAACTGTTCGAGGAAATGCATAATCTTATAAATGTGCTTGGGCATTCAAGGAAACTTTCAGGTGTTGTGTGAAAAGTGTCTACATCTCTCATATGAATGTTACTAGTTGGTTTTCCATTTTCTTAGAAAATGTACTTGGTAATGGTCAAATATGTGTTTTTTGGAGATTATGTTGATGTTCCTGGTGATAAGAAAAGAAATTGGCAGTGCATAATTAGGTTTACATGGAACAGTGGAAAGTGGCAGGAATATAAAAAGTTGCTAACATTGAGAAAAAGTGTATTGGGTGTATGTCCATTCTTGCAGTGTCACTGATATACCAGTAAAGTGGTGTTCTATTAGTTACACATGAGATCTATGAGAAGCTTATAAAGTTTGTTTTGTAGGTGGTAAGAAAGATCTGCTGGGTGTTGATGGTTTGCCAGTGGAGCGTTATGATGAAAAAAATTGCTATGCATGTGCTGAGAAAATAAAGCACCCCACAGGAGTGACCTACAGTGGAGGTCATTACGTTGAGGACTATTTCGCAGGTTGCAGGACCAGTGAAATAATTTAGTTCAGTAGATTGTGCTGGAGGTAGTGGTGTTTATAGTTGTATTGGTAGTTTTAGTTGATTTGATTGTTGTAATGTGTGCGGCAGATAAAATGGACCGGAGGTAGTAATTGATAATAGGTGCATATCTCTGTTTGTTTGAGGTTCATATTTTCAGTTTGGGCCAGTTCTCTTGTATTTGTTTTGAGATGTGTCAAGTATGTTGAAAATTGTGGTGACTATACTAGTGAACTTGTCTGAGATTGGTTGTACTTTGACCATATGATTTGCCTTTTGTTGAAATGTAAAAGTCAGATGCCCTTTTCAGATGTACTATTGTGAGTTGACTGGTTCTTATGTGTCAGGATATTTTTATTTTTATTGTCACTATTAAGATGGTTATCTCAATGCCGACTTCATAGAGGAGATACCTCAGGGCCTGCTTTTTCAGATGGCGGATCAGATCCTTTCACTTACTAAGCTTTTTAAATTTGGCAGCTTACTAGACTTCCAAAGGCACCGCTGTTTGGTTCATTGTTGAAGTAAAAAAACGCATGATATTTCCTGAAGTCATGCTAGGTCTATGCCTTTAAAAGTAAACCTCTGATTATTGTGCCATCTAAATCTTTTCTAAATTACATAACTATATAACCTACTGATGCCATTGTCCCCAACTCTAATTTCTATATGCAGATGGCATCAAGAACCATTAGTTTTCTGCACATTATGCTCTTTTGGTAATGTTCACTCTTCACAATCAGACAATCAGTAAGTGTCTATTTTCGTTTTTTATGGCCCTATCATCTATGCAGAAGCATCTATGTTCACTGAGCTTATTAAATGTTTTTGCTAGCTACTCCGTATTGTCTTCTGGTTGACCAAATATTTTCTAGAAGAATATGTATCTGATTTGAAGCTAATTGTTGACTTGTCAACCTTATATTATTATAGTTCACATTTCCAGGTGTAACATCGGATCCAGTTTATGCTACCATCATCACCAGCACAATTATTGTTGTGTTTTTTTCACCACTCTGGTTGGTATCTTAGTTAAAGCACTCAGCAATATTTGAATTCATGTAGTTCCTAGTTACTAAACATCATGTCTCAAAGCCTTTATCTGACTTTAGAAAGCTAAAACTTTCCCATGGTTTTAGGTGTTTGGCTTCCTGACCAACCCCTCATTAGTACTCAATCAATCCCAAATTGTAAGTCGTTTGACTTTTTTAATATCGAGTTTGACCACTCGTCTTATTCAAAGTTTTATACAAAATATCATTTTTTTGTTGTGTATTGGTTTATTAATAAAAGTTCTTCAAGAATGACTTAAATTTGACTATATTTGCACAAATTTTTTGAATAAGACGAGCGGTCAAACTTGGGGTAAAAAAAGTCAAACGACTTACAATTTGGTATGGAGGGAGTACCATGCTCCCACGTCAGTCTAGGGCGCTGACCAGAGACCATAGCACAGGCAGCAACTCCCCAAAGGTTGACTTCGCCCTGTTGTTTCTCTCATCTAGCGAAGGCGCGTCTGGCAACAATGTTGTCTTGGAGCAACCAAGAGAAGCTTTTATCCATGTGCTGGAGAGGCCTGTCCACACTGTTCACATCTACTAGAGGAAATCAGATGACAGGTTCATGAGGCCAATCTTTGGTGGACCGCAGCACATGCAGATTTCATAAGCCAAGAGCTCGCTGCCCTTTAGACTCAAAATCTAAACTGTCTGGCTTTGGGTTCAGGAGGTTGTAACATAGAACTACTACTCTGTTTGGCAGTTTTTTTTTAGGATTCTGTACGGTTTCTTTGTCCCCTGCTAAGGTTTAGGAGGCTGTAGCAAAGAACAACTACTCTTTATTGGCAGTTTTTTCAGTATTATGTATTGTTTCTTTGTTCCTTGCTATTGGATGTTGTGTTTGGAAAACCTGTTATTGGTGTCTAATTTCTTAATGTTTAATTTGACAGATTTCTCTATGCATAATCTGTCAAATTTCTTTTACGTGAGCTGTCATCTTTTGATTGGCCAAAAATCTGACAGATTTTGACAAAAAAAATCTGTCAGCAGATAGGTAGATAGACCCTTATATTATTTATAGCATTGACAATTGATTTACAGTATCATCAGTTACATAATAATGCTCTGTTCTGGAGGGCTTTTTTTTGGACCGTGGAACAAGTAATCAAAGAAATAGCGTCAAAATGGACTGCGTTAGAATCGTGACAAACATGATTATACCCACTTATCAGATACGCTTATCAGATACGAGAAAAACAAAATCTAAGTGTCTGAAACAAATACTCCGTCGGTTTTGTTTTATAATATTAGTCTCGATAAAAAAATAGCTACAGAAAAAGGGAAATGATCCATATAAAAATCATATAACTTGATCCACTTATGAAAATAAAAATCATATAACTATATCAACTTATAAAAATGCTCTCTTATGGTTATAATTAAGGACGAGTCAAAAGATATACTTTTTTGTGTTTTGAAAAGGGGGGGGGGGGGGGGGGGCGGCGCATGACAAAGGAAAGGCATGAAAATATGACCTTAAAGAACTTATTTCCTTTAAAATACCTACTTATACTAGTGATTAAAGTAGGAATATATACAAAAGTTGTAGACCATAGGGGGGGCCTTGGCCCCAGCTAGCCCCCCTGGCTACGCCACTGCTCCTGGGATTGTGTTGCGGTGTTTCTACGAGCAGGCTTTGCCATTCCTTTGTACTTCTATTTTCCTTAATGAAATGTCACACAGCTCTAGTGTGTTGTTTGCAAAAAAAAAAGCGATAACATGTCTTTTTGTGCACAACGACTAGACCTGAGCAAAAAGGCCTAGCCCAATCGCCCAGTGGGCTAAACATGGCACAACACTAATTTACAGGAGCCATCTGGGTACAGCCACTCTACCCTTACTAACGAGCTGCAATGTCAGTCATAAGCATATGTTGATCATGCAATCATCTATTTTTTTTATAAAAAAATGAGGTGCATATAACAGAGCATATAACTTATGATGCATTACGCATAAACATTAATTTGAATGAGAAAGAATTACCATGAAAACTCCCTGTCAATGTTTTGCAAGATGACAACGTCCACTCGTCACGGTCTCCGTCACATACAGCATCTGAGTGAAACTCAGCAAACACTAGTACCTTTTTAGAGCCAGTGTCAGCATAGAAATTCATATGGGCATATTTCTTCATCCTGATATTGTTTTCCTTTTCCTCCTCAAAGATTTGCAGAAAAAGACGCTCAGAAAACTTGTAGATGTTATCCTGTCAAAATGTTGAGGAACCAATCAACATTAAGATTCAACAATCAATTTTCAGATCACAGAGATAGAGTGCAATTACCTCTGGCTTCTTCTTTCTATTAAGATATGCAAGTGCAATTCTAGACAGCTGGTGAAATTCCATGTCAGCAAGTGCAAGACCGTACGCTCCGCAGAAAGAATCAGCAATACTATCAAAATCAAAGGTGGACCTTGACTCTTGTGTTGGAGATGGACCTATTAGAACAAAGATTAAGATGTCAATGGGAAAATTCATTCTTAAAATCTCATGTATCTTGAATTCCCGTTGCCACATATAAGCCGAGTGACAAAGTTTTGAAAATAGGTAACTATTAGAGATATATACATAGATATGTATAGGCTGACTTGTATTGTATGCGGTGGCGCATAGGTGCGGAGGCAGCCTGGACAGGCAGGGACGGCGCGCCGGGCTAGGGCGGCGGCGCCGAGAAGGAGGGAGGGGCAGCGGAAGGAAAGAGGGAACCCTAATCTGGCCTAGTCGGTGATACCATGTAGGAAGGAAACAATAGGGGCAAAGCACCGCACACCCAATGAGGGGGTGCCCTTTCATATATATAGCCGGATAGGCTTGGAGTACAAGTACATAACGCACAATACAAGTCAGTCTATACATATCTATGTATATATCTCTAATAGTAACCCTACTTGATCTATTACCTCACCTAGTGTCAATTATGCGGTACTCAGTTATTTAACATGTTTTCTTATTTATTGGATTTATAATTTTTTTATATAGGAGCAAAGTAAATATCAAATGCAACTTTCCAAACAAACATTTTTGAAGAAATAATATCAATGGTAAATCAAGTAGCTAAAGATAATTTAAAGGAAGTACATCTTGTGATTCATATCCTATATTAAAAGCAATATGCTTCATGTTTCAAAACTAAATACTCCATCACAAAATTTAGGTCATTTTAGGTTTTGTCCTAAGTCAAACTTCTATAACTTTGATCAAGTTATATATAGAAAAATGTACCAACATACATAACTACAACTTTGTGACAACCCCTGTCATGAGCAATCAGACCCACAAGTTAGTGATATTACATCAAATTTGACAAGTGGGCCTAGCTGGTCATGTACACGACACTGACATGTGGCACAGCTGGTCATACAAGGAGAATAACACAAAGTGTTATGATATGGCAACCCAAAATAGTGGTTGGTTTGTGATTACTATAGCTCAAAACATAGTCTTGTCACTAGTTCCAATTCCTTGTAAGAAAATAATCATTCTAGCCGCATCACATGTAGTTGATAATAACTTCATTCATAATACTACGGGACGTACAAAAGTAGTTGATAATAACTTCATTCATAATACTACGGGACATACAAACGTTAGAGCCAATAAGAAATGCAAATATGCAATTGAGTAATTATTGACAAGGAATGAGGCTAAATGTCAACTGAATACGAACCTGATGTTCTTAGGGATGATGGGAGCTCCCAAGCAAGAAAGTGTTGGCCATCATCTCTCCCACTATTTTCACTCTCTGTCACCTTTGCCGTCTGCAGGTCCACGGCAAAAAGTTTCTGTTGGAGGAAAAAGTAGACCACGTGTGCGTTATTGGGGTGGACAAACGCAAGCACAGGCCTCTCCATGGGAAGCCCAGTGATCTGATAACTCTGATGATCCCAGATGTCCTGAATGCGGACGTCAAAATCCAGTGTCCATTTGCCAGCCTCGTAATCAGCCAACGTCCATAATTTGATCCTCGTCTCAGAGTCAGAGATGCGACGATTCATCACCACCAGTCGCAGCTTCTCACAGCTAAGGCTCACACAGCGAAGTTTGCTCAGACCCTCACGATGGGCAGCAAGCACAATCCTCCGGTAGCAGCTTGGGAGCGGCACGAAGTGAAGCTCTGGATTGTCAGCAAAAGGGTCGCAAGCAACAAGGCCCTGCAACAGGTCTACCCACCAGAGTCTTCCTCTGTAAGAGAGAGCATAGGTGCTACACCACTGGCGGCGCTTGATCGACGGAGGGGAGCGCAGATTCTCGTGTGTCGTCCACATGGAAGTCTCCATCGAGAAGCAGCGCAGGGTGGCAGCATTGTCACAAATGGAGAGCTCAGCGACCATGATGTTATTGTCGTTGTCGCTGATGACGAGGCCAGCGACGCCAGTGTCGTCATCTACAGGAGGCCTCTCGGGCACGGGGACGTGGCTGGAGGCCTTGAAGACTGTGTCGCAGAGGTGGTATGACACGCTGGCGGGCTCGGTGGCGGCAAGCGGATCTGTGCCGCAGGAGCTGGAGAGGAGAAGGATGCCGGAGGGGTCCGCGGCGAGGACGCCGCTGCCGCGGGCGCCGAGCGAAGGGGGCACGAGGAGCTCGGGGGGGCGCGGCGAGCTCGAGGGCGATGTCGGCGCCCTCGGGCAGGTCCATGGAGGTTCGCGGCGAGCGGCGCAATACAACCCACTGCGGCGCTGCGGACGGCGGAGCCATCGGGGTTCCTTCAAGGGGGGCGAGGACGCTAGGGTTGGGTTGAGGACGATTTCGGCTGCTGCGAGGGGAATTTCCCTGGGGGCTCCGTTTGGTGTTCCGAGAAGCAAAGGGATCAAGGGAACGTACCACCGACTTTTCTATTATCTAGGAATGACACCTCTATTATTTATTACATATATACTCAATTCGTCTTAAACTAAAAAACATTTGATTTTTATTGATATTATTTTAAAAATATATATATAATATAATTTTTTTTATCATGACTTGGTTTATTAATAAAAGTTCTTCAAAAATACTTAAATTTGATTATATTTGCACAAATTTTTTGAATCAAACAAATAGTTAAACTTAAGATTAAAAAAACAAATGTCATATAATTTGGGATAGAGGGAGTAATTATTATGCTTTCTCCGTCAAAAAGAGGAATTAAAAAGTGTTCCTTTATCTTTGTTGTATTTATCTTAAACTCAACTAAATGAGAGTATTAATATATATATATATATATAATATGAAAATATATTTCAACATATATTTTATAAAAATTTGACTTATAAAAAGAAGAAAAAAGAATAAAAAAGAAAACACTAATGTCTGGTAGTATTATATGCATATACATATTTGATTGAAGGTGATGCCAATGTGAATCAATTTTTTACTAGTACCGTACCGTGGCATGCATAAATCTAATTGAATGGTTGGCATCCGTCTCCAGTGCGGAGGAAGAGGCAAAGGGAAAAGAAAGAAAGAAACAGTAGAAAAATATAGAGTAAATAATTAAAGGATTGTTTGGTTGATTATGTTAAAGTTTAACGGATACTGTAATATTTTTGTTTTATTTGATAATTATTGTCCAATCATGAATTAACTTTTATTTTGACGGTTTTTTCAAACGAGGTCATTTGAAAAGCTTAAAAAAAATCAAGTTCAAATTATTTCTACAGTCGGATTTCTTAAGAAATCCGCCTGTAGAAATACATGATTTCTACATGCGGTTTTGTTAGAAAAACCGTCTGTAAAAATTGATTTTCACAGGCGGTTTTGTAGTCGGGTAAGCCTCATTTTTTCCACAGACGTTTTTTAATTAAACCGCCTGTAAATATTATGTTCTACCGCTCGCTTTGAACACTTTTGTACTAGTGTTGCTCCATTCAAGTTGATGTCTGCAGAAAGAATTGAATAAAAGGTATTGTTAGTCTTTGAATGGATGCCTGAACGAACAGTCAAGTCGAAACTTAAAAGCTCAAGATAACGAAATGATGCTGTTCAACCATCCTGGAAGCAGCATAAATCACAACGTGTATATATGCATACAAGTAACTGTAAGGCTACCTACTGGTAACAGCCCCAATACTTCAAAGGTGATGAGCCAACAGGACATGATTTTTTTTTCTAAAGTGCTCTTTGCTTCTTACCACAACATCACCCATACAATATTAATTCATTCTTGTGGGGAGATATGATTTCTCAATCATATTCTGTGACTTCCATCTGTACTCGAGTAGAGCAGAACATTTGCTAGCGCTAGTTAGTGAGCACAGAGCTGAGCAGCACAACTCAGGCCTTGTTTAGTTCCGAAAAGATTTCGGATTTCGGTACTGTAGCACTTTCGTTTGTTTGTGACAAATATTATCCAATTATAGACTAATTAGGATCAAAAGATTCGTCTCGCGATTTCCAGCTAAACTGTGTAATTAGTTTTTGCTTTCGTCTATATTTAATGCTTCATGCATGTGCCGCAAGATTCGATGTGACGGGGAATCTTGAAAACTTTTTGCTTTTTAGGGTGAACTAAACAAGGCCTCAGATCATAGTATATACAGGGTAAGCAAGGACTAGGTACGGCTATGGAAGTGATCCATGCCACAAAACCACAGGTCTCATCTGATTTGACATCTATCTATATCTATACCTATCTATAAAGAGCCAAAATTTCAGTCTGCCTTTTTTTTTTCTGCCCGCTCCTCTCCCATCCGCTTCCCCGTGTTGTCTGTCCGCCACACCCGAAATCGAATAGATCACGACTCGGGAAGGGTCGCCCGTGCTCAGAACCGATCGGTACCTACGCGACCCCGGCGAGAATCAATCTCACTTCTAGAACGGGCGTTGACGCCGTAGCAGCAGCATGAAATAGGCAGTGAATCGAGCGCCTCCAATCCACTACGGAGCCGCCGGCCGCGGTCCCATCTGACGGTGGCTGGATTCCCGCGCGCGATGATGGACCTGCCAGCCGCGGTCCCACATCCAACAGCGGCTGGATTCCCACGCGCGCCGATTGTAGAATTTTCTGGAGGGAGGGCAGGGCGGAGGCGGCTGCTGCTACCGGAGCAAGGCAAGGCGAAGGGGAGGCGGCAGGCGAGAACGAGACGAAACGAATGGGAAAGAAAGGGAGCGGAGACGGAGACAAAGCGATGTGTGGCCTTTTCTTCCTGGAGATCGGAAGTCTGCCTCCCCACCTGCTCACAACCATCCGATCCCTCCACCTACACGCTGCACGAATCTCAAAGTGCCATGCAGCGCTTGTCCACACGCTGGCCGCCAGGTAGTCCTCTATCGCTACCTTTGGTCACATCATATATATATATATATATATATATATATATATATATATATATATATATATTATAATAAATCTGCTTCCTTATTGCCGTTCTCCATTCGTTTATTCATTTTTGTTTATTTATTCTGAACTGTTGTCCACAAGTTAGTTACCTAGATTAGAAAATGGTCTAACTAATCAATACGTGAACTAAAATCTCTTAAGTTGTTTGTTGTCTAATTTAGTCTAAATAAATGTAATCCTGTAATCCTCAACCAGGACTGCCATCTGAAAATTAAGAATGATCTCTAACTATAATCATCAATGGACGGATCAATTGTTCACACGTAAACAACTAACTATTTACCTTCTTTAATTAAGTATTATAGCTACTGATTTTTTATAGATTCTCACACATGGATAGTATGAAAACTAAAGTTAAGTTATGATAACACATGTATCGCAATTATATTCTGATTCGATATATGTTAATAGGATATTAATATTTTATTACCATCACTAACTTATATTATTGTGTGTGTGCGCACGGGCTTATATTATTATGTGTGTGCGCACGGGCGTGTGTACCGTCCGTTATCGTTTTCATAAATATATGAGAGTTTTTGTCTTTTGAGGCGCGGATGGGAGAGAAGTATAAGGCACGCAAGAACAAAGACAACGCGGGGAAGCGGATGGGAGAGGAGCAGGCAGAAAAAAAAAAGACAGATTGAAATTTTAGCTCTTTATAGATATGTATAGATATGAGAGTTTTTGTCTTCCGTTGCAACGCACGGGCATATTTTGCTAGTAATCCTAAATCAAGATTTATAAAGAATAGATATATGTATTACAGGAATACCAACAGGCACCGCCTGACATTAAATTATAGATTAAGTCCACTTTTGGCTCCTCAACTCTTGCCATGGTCTAATTTTAACCCCCAACTCTGAAACCGTCTAGATTAGGCCCCTCAATTTACAAAACCATCCATGTTTAAACTCTGAGACGGTTGTAGGCTGTTTTAGGGTGACGTGGACATGGTTTTGACTGCCACCGTGGCATTGACCGCCATGCAGGCAGGACGCTGGAGTGGCGAAAGCAACCGGCCTGCTCCCGACTCCGTCCTCGCTTTCACCCTCACTCTGTTTTTTTGCAACCCTAGCACTCCATCCGCTGCCGCCGCTGCTCGACGCCAGTCGCTCGACCCCGCCTGCTGCGCGTAGCTCCGTCCGCCGCCGCCCGACGCCGGTCGCCCGACTCCGCCTACTGCGCGCGGCTCCGTCCGCCGCCGCCGTCGCCCGACGCCGGTCGCGCGACCCCGCATGCTGCGTGCGGCTCCGCCCGACCCCTCATGCTCCGCACGTCTCCGCCCGCTCCGCGCGGCTCCGCCCGGCACGGTCCCGTCCGCCCCTCCGCCACCTGACGCCGGTCTGGCCTACGGCCGCCCGTCGCAGTCTGACCCGCGGCCGCCCGTCGCAGTCCGCCCCGCTGCCAAGTGATGGTATGATTCCTTCTCCAATTTTCCCCCTAATTTGATAGATGAACTCAGGTTTTATGCCTGAGATTCTGTGTTATGTTGTAGCAATGGACTCTTTGGATTTTCTTGCTATTTGATTTCATTTTGGCCGTGAATTTTTCAATGATGGGAAGAAGATGCAGTTTCTTGGTGGAACAGAGAGGGCCTCGTTCATTGACCGTGACAAGATATCCTTGCCTGAAGTAATGGGACATCTTAACGACCACTTCAATCCAACAGATACAGTTCTTTTGCATTGGTTGATCCCTGGGAAAGATTTACGCACTGGGCTCAGAACCTTAGTAGATGACAAGGTTTGTCAGGAGATGTCTTCGTGTATTACCCATCCAGGAGCTGCTGATGTTTTTGTTGAGGTTATTGTGGTGGAAGCTACTAAGTATTTGAATTGGGTTATGGACACGGAGGATTCAAACATGTTGGTTAAGGCAAAGAAGGCAGTACTGTAAGAAGAAGTTTCAGTTCAACCTTTAGCTCCTATGGAGGGTGATGAGAGTAGTGAAGAGGATGACAAGGATTATTTGGCTGGTGATAATGAGAGTAGCGAAGATGATGAAGAGGCAATGCAAATTAGAGCTGACTTGAAGGAATTGAAGAAGAAATTGGAAGCTAGTTGCCTGGTGGTGGTTGATGAAGAAAGGCATGAAGTCAATGTGGAGAACTTTATGGCAACCAATTCATTTGCTTCTAATCTGAATGATGATGCTAGTTGCATTGATGTGGACACTGATGAAGATGATGATTCCTATGATGAAACATCTGATGGAGAGTTGGTTAGGAAGAAGAGGGAATTCCCTAAGTATGATGGCAATGCAGCGGTCCCTACTTTTAGTGTAGGCATGCCTTTTTCTGACAAATCAACATTCAGGGAGGCTGTCATCAAGTATGGGCTTGTAGCAAGGAAGGTGATTAAGTTTGTGAAGAATGAGGCTACTAAGTGTAGAGCAGTATGCACATGGCCAAACTATCCATGGGTGTTGCATCTATCCAAGACATCAAGGTCACAAGTTGGACAATTGCAACATGCATAGATGTGCACACATGCCCAGCAAGGAGGGACAACTCTCTGGTGACATCAAGGAGAATAGCAGACAGGTATGAGAAATTCATTAAGGCTAACCCACAGTGGTCAATTCAGAGCATGAAAGAGACAGTTCAGGAAGAAATGTTTGCAGATGTGAGTAACTCAAAGATTAAGAGAGCCAAGTCAATTGTGATGCAGAGGATGTATGGTGCAACCAAGGGGGAGTACGCCATGGTGTTTGATTATCAGTTGGAATTGCTTAGAAGCAATCATGGAAGTACTATTGTTGTCAAGCTTGATACTGAAGAGCCAGAGCCAACCTTCATGAGGTTTTATGTGTGATTTGATGCTTGTAAGAAGGGCTTTCTTGCTGGATGCAGGAAGGTCGTTGGACTGGATGGTTGTTTCTTCAAGGGACTGACCAATGGAGAACTACTCTGTGCACTTGGTAGAGATGCCAACAACCAAATGTACCCAATAGCCTGGGCAGTTGTAGAGAAAGAGACTAAGGATTCATGGGATTTTTTCTTGGCTTTGCTAAGCAATGATCTAAAGTTTGGGGATGGAGATGGTTGGGTGTTCATATCTGATCAGCAAAAGGGCCTCATCAATGCTGTCAACAAGTGGGCACCAAAGGTGGAGCATAGGATGTGTGTTAGGCATATATATGCTAACTGGAGGAAAAAGTTCACCAACAAGAAGTATAAAAAATGTTTTGGAGGTGTGCAAAGTCATCTTCCATGAATCTATTCAACTACAATTTGAATAAATTGAAGACAGAGACACCATTAGGGGCTGCTGCAATATTGAAAACTGATCCTGAGCAATGGAGTAGAGCTTGGTTTAAAATTGGTTCATTCTGTGATTCGGTGGATAATAACATGTGTGAGTGCTTCAATCATTGGATTCTGAAATCAAGGTTCCTTCCAATCATAAGTATGCTAGAAGGGATAAGACGCCAAGTGATGGTCAGAATCCATGAAAACAGGACCAAGGCAGAAAAGTGGACAAGTTCAATATGTCCAAACACAAATAAGAAGTTGATGACATACATCCAAGCAAGTGGTTTTTGCCATGCCATTAGTAATGGCAACAATTGCTATGAAGTCACTTACTGGGACCATAGGTTCACTGTCAACTTGAATGATAAAACTTGCTCATGTAGGTTCTGGCAGTTGTTAGGTCTGCCCTGTCCTCATGCTATTTCGTGCATGTATTATGCAGGGAGGTGTGTTGAAGATTTTGTAGCCAACTGCTATTCTGTACAAGAATACAACAAAACATACACACATTGCCTTCAACCAGTTGAAGGTAAGGCTTTTTGGCCAGTATCTAACAGAGAGAAGCCGTTGCCACCAAAGTTTGTTAGGATGCCTGGAAGACCTAAGAAGGAGAGGAAGAGGCAGGATGGAGAGAAAAAGAAGCCAACTCGGGGTAGGCTGTCTAGAAAAGGGACTGTTATTAGGTGCAGGGTGTGCAAAGGAGTAGGACACTGTTGACGGTCATTAATGCTCACATTTAACCGTCAACTCATCATGGAAAAGGACCTATATGCAACCAACATCCAAAATTAGAGTTTCATCTGACAGAATTCCACGAGTTTTGGTGTCTGTCTATTTCTGCAGGGGGTTATCAGGAAATATGGAGGAAAGGTCCACATGGGTTTACATAGAGATATTAACGTACACCACAATTATCCAACATCTAGAAGACTCCAGAAGCCACGGGAACGAGCGGGAGACCGAGCGGGCCCGGGGGCTGGGCGCCCGCCCTCCCCCCTTGGGCGCCCGCCCAGGTGTCTCGGCCAATCAGGCCCCGCCTCGCGGATCATGCTCCACCGACCTAAGAGATTAAGGAAAACCGTGCGATTAAGGTCGGTTTGATCCGACGGCCCACATTCATTTGGAGGGGCTATATAAGCAGGCCCCCTAGCCCCTGGAGGAGATACTTCTTCTACAGAATCAAAGCTAGGGTTTCAATTATTCATCCAAGTAGAGAGGATCCCTCTAGTTCATCTAGTTCTAGTTGTAATCTAGAAAATAGGGAGAGAGAAGAGGAGAGCGGAGGAGGAACCGGATCTGTCGGATCTTCCTCAACATTGTACTTTTGCAGCAACTGGTTCGTTCTTCATCGTTCTCCAAGTTCTTCAATTCATAATTCCTGGGTTCTTTAATTACTTTTATTTACATTCAAGTTATTTATTGGATTCCCGCTTGCATCAAGTGCTCTAGTCTTTGCAACGCTAGAGTAGTAATTAATAGATTAGACGTGGTGTTTAGTCTTGCAATTACCTGGAATTGCACCCAATCCTGCGGATTGTTGTGGTAACCCTAGGGTAGTGACAGCCCTAACGGTCGACGTATTCCACCTCGTTCGGATCAGTGTTTGTAGGACCGTAGTCAGAGCTTCCTAGCCCCCTTCTCATCCCTTTCTATGGTTAGTGTTCTGATGTCCCGAAATAAATAATCTTTTAAGTAATTCTTGATTCTTAGATCAACTAGAGAACTCTTAGGAAACTTCCTCTCTTCCCACCAAAAATAATTATATAGTTATCCTTGGGCGATCTTGAATCTTAATTAGTACACTCACGTTCCCTGTGGAAAATCGATACTCTGGAATACTCCTAGGTGAAAGCTACATCGGTATCCGTGCGCTTGCGGATTTTTCTGTTTACGTTTAAAATACCCAACAGACACAATAGGACTAGCTGCAGCAGGAGGACAGGTTGTGAAGCCCAAAATGGAGGTGGTTCTCAGCCAAATAGGGCAAGTGGTTCTGATTCCCAGTCAACTAGAGGTAGTGGTGCACCAAGTGCTGCTCGAGGTCATTCACAGGCACCAAGTGCCGCTGCCTCTCATTCAAAGAGACCAAGTGTTGTTGCTTCCAGTACTGGAACTACCAAAAAGCACTTCTCGTAGTTAACTAATGGTTCCAATGTAAGTACCCGATCAACATTCATCTATCATTTGTGTTTGCACCATGAACAAGTGTACTAACTCTATCTTTCAGGTTGGGCAAATCAGTATGTCCTCATCTGCTAGAGTGAGGACAACATTGAAGGATGGGGCTCAAGCTAAGTTCACGCTCGAAGCCACTACACCTGGACAGCAAGGCCAAATCACTTGTGAGGCTCGAAATAATCTCCAATCACGAGCTCAACACCTCCGCTGCTCCAAGCCATCTAGGACGTCGGCAAACACCCAAGAGCAACAAGAAATCTGCAACAAATTCAAAGATCAAGTGCCACTAGATGCAATTTAACTAAGCAATGCACTTGAATCTCACTAGGATTAGCAATCAAGCAAGGAGATGAGTGGAGGGAGTGTTCTCTAGCTCAAATTATGCCTCAAGTATTGAAAAGTGCAAAGGTTAACCCCCCAAGGCCGGCCAGCCACTACTTATAAACCCCTCAAAAAAATAGAGCCATTGACTCTTTTACTAGACAGAACTCGAGTGCCCCACACGCGCAGCAGGTGAGCCACCGGACGCTCGAACCCTGCATCCGGTGCTTAGATGACAGCCACGTGTCCACTGATTGAATCTTATGTGTCAATCGTGAGTGGGCAACAGGCACCAAAGGAAAAAATAGCCAGAAACACAAAAAAATTCAGCAAAAAATAGGCACGGAAGCATGAGAGAAAAAATAGCCAGAAACACACACAAAAGCAGCCAGAAATAGGCACATTGCTTCTTGCGGCTGAGCGCATATGGTCTACAAGCCTAATTTTTGAAAATTTAGCCCTTTTTTTTAAGAAAGTTCATATTTAGACTCCTGCTCGACAAAATTCTATCTTTGGACCCAAGGAGTTGACGTCGTAAAACACGGCGTCGAGGTTATACGTCTCGACGCCGTGATCCACAGCGTCGAGCTCCGTGGCCGAACCCAGCGTGTCGATTGTGTGGCTGCTCACCACGGATTACAACGTCGAGCTCGACGCCGCAGATCACGGTGTCGAGGTAAGAAAACAAAATCCTTTCCCCCGCGGCCCTGTTCAGTGACAGCGCCGCCTCTTTCCTTCACTGCTCCTCCCCATGGCCGCCGTAACCGCCGCCTGAGCCACCGCCGGAGCCCACCGGAGCCCGCTAGAGCTGCGCAGGAGCCCGCCATAGCCACCTCCCTCGCCATCCTCAACACCACCCGTGCCGCGCTGTGGTCATTGGCGCCACCATCCGCGCCGGCCGCGCCCTGCTCACCCGCGCCTCCGTCTGGTAGGCCGCTGGTCCCCGCTCGTGGACTAGCGGCTCCCCGTTCCCTACACAAGCCGACAATGGTGGACTAGGTGGCGCCTCCGTAGTTGTGTGCCCTTGGCCAACAGTAACTGCACAGGTATGGTTTTTTTTCATTTTGTAGTTGTAATTGTTTAGATAATATAGTTAGTTTTGTAAGTTTTATAATTTTTGAGATAATCCATGTAGCAATTTTTTTAATTAGTATTACTTTTGGTAATACTTGTATGAAAATAGTATATCCATTATGTAATTTAGAATAGTTTATGTAATATTTGTAAAATTTAGTTAGATAAATCTAGTTAGTAATTTTAGTCATATAGTAAGATACATACTTACTTAGCTAGATAGATAGTTAGGTGTTTTACTTATATTAGTTATATCCCTAGTAACTTGGGTGTTGTGCATATCAATTAGATGGACAACGTAGTAACTCTATATCATGGAGGAAGTGTGGAGGAAGATCAGTTTGGCAATGTTTGTTTTGTTGGAATGCAAAGGGTGTCTTTGATGTTTGATGAGCGGCCATTGTTTTCTGAATTGATGGGTAGTGCTCGTGATGAGCTTAAATGTAATTCAAATGAAGATGAAATATTAGTTGAGAGGGTACTTCACCATGGCCAGTCAGGGACAATTTTTAGACGGTTGGTACCAATTGTATCAGAGGTTCAATGGGAAAAATATGTTAAAACTGTCATGAAGAATGAGTTTTAATGTTTGGATTTGGTTGTGCGCAAGTTGTCCAAGGAGCCAGCCCCTCTAGTGTATTCTCCTCCTAATTGCCAACCACCCGGACAGTCCGGCACCCTCTGCTCCCCCGTTACCCAGTCACGAGGTGGGTGTGGAAGATGTGGTTGTCGTTCCTAATGCTCAGTCCGACCCCAATGAGGTTGGGATATGTGTCAGTGGTGTTGGTGCTGGCAGCCTAGAGACTCCTATGACCCAGAAAATTCCATGTAAGTGGTGTAGTTACACTTTTCATTTCGTTATCATTCCTTCGTTCGATTCCGTTGTCTCAATTGTATCCATATATATAGTTTTGTTATAGGTGACCATCCAAGTAATAATGGTTGTCCTCCTATGCCTCTATCAATTAATGTTGACGCAACTTTTATAGCATCTAACAGTTTGGATTTTAATATTGAGGATGATGATGAGGAGCCCTATGGCATAACTAGATTTGTTGATTCCTTAATCTCAGTGTCAATTCACTGCTTAAAATCACACAATGGTGGAGGGGTCTGCAACAAAAATATTAGTTATTAAAAAATTAAATCATGCTTCATAGGACACAAAATACTAAGTGCACAATAGAAAAGTTATCTCACAATAAAGTTACTGCGGCGTTGTTGCGGTGTAGGCTCCCAGGTAAAATTGGAACACATTCAATACCTCTGCCGATAGGTTTCCTCGTCTTCAGAAATGTCTACCTTGCAAGGATCACCATAAAAGCACATAGGCAATGGACAGCACTAGGAAGAGGCTTTGGGGTGTACGGACTTCTGGTCGTCCGACCATAGCTACAGTTCAAACATTTCCATTCTAATAAATCAATGTAATTAATGTTTGAACCTAAAACTAGAGTTTACCAATTGATAAACAATAATGAATGAAAATTATCAAAACATATGGAAAGGTTATCTTGGTTTGCTACCTTTTTCACGACGTGACATCCTACGATTGCATAATATAAGTATTAATAATCCCTTAAAAAATCTAGTAATGGTATATCTAAGTCTACAAAACACACGTAATATAGGTCAAATCAATGTGTCAAAAACTAAAATGTGAAAGAGTATACCTGCCTCTTCAAGATCTATGGATCAACTTTTGATGGTCGAAATAGTGAATCCAAGTTTGTTTGTCGGGTTTTTGAGAGGAACAGCCGAGAGAGAAGAAGAGAGTGAAATGTGGCCACGGTTAGGGAAGGGTGCCTAGTGGTTTGTAAATCAAGGCTCAACGTCATGATCTACGACGTCAACCTATTTGCCACGTGAAGAGCCACGCAGTGCTGTGCCAGGGAGCTCGACGCCGTGATCCACGGCGTCAAGACGTGAAACCTCGACGCCTTCTCCACGGTAGGCCTGGGCAAATTACCCGATACCCATTACCCGTACCCGAATTACCCGGATCCGAACAATTACCCGAACCCGAGGTACCCGATCTAAATTCGGATAGCGATTTTGATTACCCAAAATTAGTTTGGGTAATTCGGGTAATATCCCCCGGTACCCGAATTACCCGAATATTTGTCTATATCTTTGTATTTATCATATGTTGATAGTTAAATATTAGAACTTATCAATTTATTAGAACATAATTCTCTTTGTTTGAACAAGTGATAGTAACATATTATTCTCTACAAAATGCTATTAAAATTCTATACAAATTGCTGCTGAAATTATATATAAATTGCTATTGAAATTTTGTATAGTGTGTTGTTTTTTGAAAATTCGGGTAAATCGGGAATACCCGAACCCGAATTAGCGGGTACCCGAAATTGCGGGTAGTGTTTTTTCGGAACTAATATCGGGTAACAATTTTCATTACCCGAATTTAGAATTACCCGACCCGAAAAAATCGCTTAACCCGAATGCCCAGGCTTACTCCACGGCGTCAACCCTCTAGATCCAAAGATGAAATTTTATTGTCGAGGGTCTAAATGTGAATTTTCTTAAAAAAGGCTAAATTGTAAAAAATTGAGGTCTACAAGCAGGGATCGCCTCGGGTACAGAATAATATTCAATATTCAATACCCAACCAACTAGCGATGTAGTTGTTTATTGTAGTGGTAATTGTTGTTTACCTCTGTACAATAGGCTTAGTGCTTGAGTTAGCCTTTACTTGTTGTTCTAGTTGTCTTGCTTGTTGTTACCTTTACTACTAGAGGTGTGTAGGACTTGCTTTGCTTTGACTTGTTTGATAGTTAGACACAGTGTTTATTAGGACCATCTTATTGTCTAATTTATCTAAGTGTTGTGCTTTCATGAAAATTTTAATCTAACTATTTACCCTCCTCTAATCTTTAATTTAACTATTTACCATCCTCTAGTCGTCTAGAAATTCTTCTATAGGTGGCCGAAAAGTTGGGCTCATGAACCCCCCCCCCACACCCACCCACACACACAGCTAGAGATTCTTTCATATGTGGTCGAAAAGTTTATAACGCCGCAATGGAGGTCGAGGGGCAGTGGCACGTCGTACCAGCGGTACGGTTATGGCAAGCTGATAACAAGCTTGGCTTAACGTTTTTTTTTTTGCTTTTTTAAAGTTTATTTCTAGAAGTTGGCTGGATGTGCAGATAAACCATTAACACATGTTAGCACCTCGCCACCGGCTGAACAGGAGTAAATGTTAGTTGCACGCTTTGTTTGGATCCTCATCTGCTAATTTTGCATGCAACTCCTTTCAAGTCGAATTAATTTCTCCTTGACCCTAAAATGACTCCCATAAATGGATGGAGAGAGTAGCTGCTAACTATTATTAACAGCTACTCTCTCCATGTATATATGCTTGGGGCAGTGGGCAGATGATAAGTAAATGTGCATAAATAACATTTACATATATGTGGGCGAGAGCTAGACGTCATGTAACCTGAAGAACAATAAAGTTTTCATCAGAGAGACAACTCCATCAGCGGCCAGCTTCAGTACGTACGTACCTGGTCACCAGCTTCAGTTCCATATGTGATATGATGAATGAAAGAAGTAGCTACCAATATAATGCAAGTATATGGCTTGCCGGCCAATGAGACCATGTTGTTACAGGTTTGCAGGCATGCAGCATGTACCTACTCATGTTTGCACAAACAATGGCAGACAGGTTTTTAGACAGTACTGGCCGGCACTGAATCGATTCAGTTCTCCATTTGTCGCGCGCGGTGAAAACAAGCTCCACAGTTTATATCTATGCAGCACTAGACTACCTAATAGCACTGCGGGCTTCTTCTCTGAAGCACCCATGAAGCATGCATAATGTATGTTTGGAACTAGCTAGCTGCAAACTGAATTCATGTAAATGCCCTGACAGTATGTACAACTTAAAGGCCATAGCTGTAGCTCTCTTAACTTGAAGACTGCAGATACTACTGTTCCCTGAAATGCTACATGCAGGGTTGATTAATTCATGCTGAGTTCCATTGCAGTTCTTTATTTCATCATCACACTTCGTAGTTATCAAAAAATAAAAAAGCATCATAGTCTGTTCGCATGCAGTTCCTAGTTTAAAGCGTCATAGTGTGTGTGTGTGTGTGTGTGTGTGTGTGTGTGTGTGTGTGTGTGTGTGTGTGTGTGTGAAGTGTGTGCTGTAATGCTGTATTTTAGAACTGTGGTCTAGCTTCTTTCGCCCAAGAAAAAAACAGTGGGCTTAGCTAGGAGATGCTGAAACTTTGTAACAATAATAATGGACGGCCATACATCATATCTTGTGGATGTAGAGGCAGAATAAGTTCGTTCATTCCATCATCTAAAAGAAAACAAAGTTCAACATAAACCACACTTAGAATCCACCCACTCGAAACACCCAAATAATATAAGGCCTTCACATTGTATTATTTGTTTGCCTATATATATAATAAGGCATGCATAAGGTAGTGGCCTAGTGGGTGGACCATCACACACTGTGGGTCTCTGTGGCAATCTAATTTGCAGGCTTTATAGATATGCATATGGATCATAGTTCATAGATGTAATGTGAACTGAAACTAGCAAATAGAAGATCTACACCACTAAAGCAAGAGAACAAGCACACTACAGACTCACAGTAGGCCTGCAGTTTTGCAGCCTGAAGAAAGGCAGCAAGAGTAAAGTTCCCTGAAATTTTTTTACCTTTCAACTTGGGACGACAGCAGTACGTTGGATTGTACCATCACCACAGGCTCTGCTGCCCCAGCCAGCATGCAGCTCACCAGCTCTGGTGTCGTGTGCAATGTCATATTGTCATTATATATTTTGGTCCCCTTCCTTGGGCACAATAATAGCAATGTACTACGTAGGTACCCGGCGGCCCCGGCCTGCTGCCTCCATCGATCTGCATCTATCTATCTATCTTCGATCCATTCATCTAGCACTGGTGGTTCTGGTTCCTTCCTTCATCATGAACTACCACTGCTCATGTTTGCAATGATATGAGATGGATGCTGCTGCTCTGTATCATCATGTTCTTATATGCTCTTCTTCATTCATGTTCACATATGCTCTTCATTCCCTTCTTGCTCTTTTGCTGCTGGTACACCTGCTAGTATATCCATCATATTATTCCTTTCACATATATATCATGGGCCATAGGCTGCTATCTGCTGCATGCAGATGCAGGTAGCCTGCAGGCCAGCCCTTGCATTGAGATTTCAGTATTTCATAGCAATGAAAACACAAGTTAGCAAAGATAAAATGATGGTAAAAAAAAGGAGAAGTATATAGTATTCAGTTGTACCAGCTAACTGATTCATTCGTCTCTCACTCTTGCATTGGGGGCCGGGTGATGAGTGAGTGTCTGCTGATGCAGCATCATCAAGATTCTCATCTCATCACATATGCATATATAGCAACTGCGAGCCATCACATGAGCATCACTGAAGATGCATGAGTTGGACCATGTGAATCTTGATGGTGCTGCACCTGCAAGCACCCACTGTTTGCTTGCTTGCTTGCTTTCCTGCTTGTTGCTTCATTCATATACAATACAATCCATATATGGCAGCTAGCTTCTGCATGCGGCTTCGATCTCCAATGAGATCCGGCAAGACGAAGCTAAGGTGATCCATATATTTTGCATCTAATAATAGCTACTATCTGAACCCCGTGTATATGCATCAGCAAGAGAAAAGAGAGGAGGGTAATTTGCATCTAATAATAGCTACTATCTGAACCCCGTGTATGCATCAGCAAGAGGAAAGAGAGGAGGGTACCGAGACGACGACTACGAATACAGGAAGAGGAGCTGAACTGATGCATGTAATTTTATATATAACTCGTTGTTCTTAACTATACCGGCCGGTTCTTTCAAAAAAAAAATATAAATGAATGAAGAAGAGGACTAGAGCACCATGCATGCATCAAATTAAACAGCTAGGTGCAAGCATGGATATATATGCATGATATAGATGAGGTTGAGAGAGATGTGCATATACTACTACCTCTATATATATCAAAAACAAGGGAGGGGAATGGAGAGAAATAGATATGCTGGGAAGAAAATCAATCGAAGAAACAAGAACCTACACACCATCTATCTATCTATCTATCTATCTATCTGCCTTTCGACCTCAGTATCGCCGCCGCCACCGCCGCCGCCGCCGAATTGAACAAGAACAAGGGGATGTCGAGAGGATTGTTGTTGATCTATCTAGCTACCTCACCTGTATCGATCTAGAGAAGATTGTGATGGACACCGTACCTCAGCTCAAGAGGGGAGTGAGCTGACTTGAGCTGAGGGCGCTAGCTAGCTCTAGCTAATTGGCTACATATATGGATCGATCTGGGCAAGCAAGATAGCTATAGCTAAGTATATATAAGGCCGGCCGGCCGGGGAATGAATAATAAGCAGCAGCAGCAGCTCAAGCAAATAAAACCTAGCAGGTAGCTAGTAGCTAGGATGATCTTTTGATGATGATAGGAACGAAGCTCTCCATGGAATGAACTGAGAAGATGAGTGAGGTGAAATAAAGGACCGGACGGACTAGTGGAGAAGAGAGAGAGAGAGAGAGAGAGAGAGAGAGAGAGAGAGAGAGTAATGATAAAGTTTAAGTGAGGATGGAGCTAGCTATAAGCAGTTGCTGATGGGAATTATATTGCCATCTCTGACTCTCTCTCTCTCTCTCTCTCTCTCTAAGCAATTAACAAGGAAAACTAAACAAAGAAAAGGAAAAAAAGTTGCTGGTAGAGGCGAGACCAGTGTAAGCTAGCGTCAGATTGCTGACATGTGTGTGGCCCCGTGCATGCTTTCGTGTGGGACTGGCGGTGGCCGGCGCACTAGGTTGTTTTCCACAGGGTGCACCGGGCCACCCCCTGCCCCACATGCATCTATCACAGTGTTAACCTTAATGATGCTCTTGAACAACTTTAATTTCCTCAAAACAATAACAGCATATATTTTTGAAGCGAATATTTTTTTTTCTTTTGAAACGAAGCACCAGCACCAATATCATATTGCCATCTCTACGTTGGGGCAGATCCATAAACTAGCAGGTAGCGTCCATTCTTTATGTACTCTCTCCGGCCAGGAACACAAGACGTCCTAGGTCCTAGAAATTATAGGACATTATATAGTATAATCCAAATGACGTATACACCCTTCTCTTGTTTATCATATTTATTTGAGTTAGTAATAGAAATTAATAGTAGGTATATATGTGAGTGTTCTCTTTTTAAACTGAGTTAGTTAGTTCAGCTAAAATCATCCTTTATATTTTACGATAAATTTTGAACACTTATATTTCAAGAGGAGTATATATTTTGATAGCCAATGCCACAAGGGCACGTCAACTGTGCACACTAGCTACTTCTCATGATTCTCATGTTAGTGGTCTATATATAATTTGTATCCTGGCCGCACAATAATAATAGAAAATGATCCTTTTCTGCTCCTATTTCACGTTTGATACCTGTGTGGGTCGGAGTTTTTGGGTTATGATGTATGCTACAATGGCAAACCATATAATTAGTAGAGCATGCCGCATGCCCATTAATTTTAACATAACCCCATTGTTTCAAATGCATCGATAGCATGTAGTTGAGTGATTATATATGTTTTTGTTGCAACCAAAATGTATACATAGTTCCATTAGTACAATTACAAAGAAAAGGAACACAGGTCTAGGGAGAGCATCTCCAAGTGTATCCATTTTTCCTTCCAAAAACATGTAGTTTTGCAACTTCTAAAAAGATATTGGGTAAAGAAAAAAGAGGGTCATCTCCAAAACTATTTCTAAATTATCGTAACCACTTTCAAATTCTCTTTAGTACATTTGCACCAGGAATCCTTTCCTACTTCATATTCTTTCCCATACCCTTTCACCTTTAGAAGAGCGACGCGTGCGACAAAGGCTACACACATTTTTATGTACGATGCCGGACTATTTGCCAATTGCCCATAGATGGGAAAGGGATATGAGATACTCTTGGAGACGAGTTTATTTTCTAAAAAAACATGGATAGAAAAGGGACATGGGCTACTCTTAAAGATGCTCTTAGGCAAGATTCTTTTAGACTCCATATATTGCAGAGTAAAAAAGTGAGACAAGGTTTTCTTCAGCGGTAAAGTGTGGTTCTAAATTTTCTATCCACACTTGCTTGAGGTTAATTAGTTGTGATAACTATGCATGACTGGGAACAAAATAAAAATGAAGTGTTTTTTGTTGCAACCAAAATATATAATACAAAGAAAAGAAAGACAGGTCCATGCATGCATGGGCCCTAACTACTAGCTAGCTAGCAGTGTGGTTCGATGCTCTTGTGGCTGAGCCGAAGCATGCCAGTGTGCAATAGTACAGGAAAACCGGACTGCGACCGGGAGAGGTGCAGTCCTGGCCCGGTACGGTATTGGGCTGGTGGCCGGCCGGGCAGCCAACTCAGGCTGAGCCTGACTAGCTAGGCCAGGGCGACTGCCACGGGCGGGTCACTCCATGTCTACTACTAAAGTTATTTTAAGGTCCACACCACCATAATAAATTGGAAATATCACTTGTCACCCGACCGATGTGATCTATGGTGTGACAAGGATATGTGCGCGTGTGTGTCGCAGTATGCATGTGTTTTCAGTCCTACCACGACACCACCAGTTCCTCAAAGATCAGAGATGGCTGTAGCATCAACTACTACCAGTTCATTGGCTACGGCACTTTGGAAAAAATAAAAGGAAATCGAGGAATTATAGAATTCTATAGAAAAATTTTCTACAAAGTTGTTTATAACAAAAGATCGTGTTGCTACAAATTCTGTCAAACTACGTGAAATAGACGTTTCCTATAGGATCTTGGGAGGAATTCTACCAAGAGGTTAGACCTCATGGAAAATTTTCTTTGTGTCACACTCTCTAGTCGAATTCCTATGTTTTTTTATGCTCCATCTAGACGTTCGATTTTGCAAGTTCCTGTATTTCTTTTTATCCATAAAATGCAAAATGTTAGGGCATTCGATTCCTATAGTTAGCTAATTATAAAATATGGGTCTTAGGACCATATACACAATATTGTATGTCCCGTTGTAATGTGCGGATATATGTTAGCTAGTTTATAATAAAGCTTGGACGGTTCGTTGTCATAATGCATATTTTTTCTTAACAGATGACGCTACCTTTTAGTCTTTTGTACTAGATTTGCCGGATCAGAGTAATCAAGGCTTGAGATATAAAGATCGATATCCCACTATCTACTTGTATACAAAGATAAGGTTCCAACGGCTGAAGTGGTACTTTGCCTTTGCCTTTTTATTAACTAGAAGGATTATTCACACGTTGGCGCAGGTATGAACGAGGAATCTATATGTATGGTGTTGTTAATAATATAGGAATATGATATAATATAAGTATAGATTTATTAGCATAAGCGTGGAGATTGTAATCATAGCGGATAATGTGTTGGATATTATAATTTTTGTGTTAGTGAACTTAATTGCAAATGGTAGTAGACTACTAAGGTGAACACCTTGCATTTCAAGAGAAATTACTAGTGGCAAATGATAGTGGACTGTTGAGGTGGACGCTTTGAATGTTAAGAGAAATAGCTAGTGGGGTTTTGCTTTATAAGAGTTATAGATTATCCTATGAATATTTTCACAGCCATTTGCTTTGTCTTCCATAATTCGGCCATGAAACATTTGTTGAATGCGGTTAAAAAAAAGGAAAAGGAGAAAAAGATAGTGGAGCATCTCATAGAAGAAAATAAAAGGAAGGACTTCCATGGGCATGCAGTAGACATGCAGCATCCAGCATTGGTGCGTTGCATGCTGCTGAACTGCAGCAGTCTGAGTTGTTTGTTCGGTGGTTGCTGGACCGCTCGACGCGCGCTGCTCTGCCATGGCCATCACTGCCATCCAATTCAAAAAAACGTATTTTCATCACTCAAAAAAAAAATCTAGAAATGGACATATCCATAGTGCATCGATATATGTACTCAGGAGCGGAGACAAAGGGAGGGGGGCGGGCAGGGGGCCTAGGCCCCCCTATGAACGTGAATTTTTTGCTAACTTTTCTAAAATTCAAATGATTTTCAAAAATTTAACACTGTTGGTTTCTTCTAACACTTGAAAAAATAACTTCCTAGCTCTGTCCCTGTATGTACTCACATGTAAAAGTTAGAATACAAACTCATTTTTGAAAAGTTCATACGAAAATAATAAATTTTAGGTGCGTACACAATGGAAGACAAAAGAGCATATGCAAGAAAATCTGTTATCTTTGGATGAATTTTTCTAGATTGAGTTTTATATCCCAATTTTTCATATGATCGAGTACATATGTGGACGCACTATGGATGTGTCCCTAGTTTTTTCATACATTTTTGAGTTGATTTTCATGTTTCCACTCAAGATATGGTTTTCATCAAGGTCCCCTAAGAACACATGCATGTTTGCTAACTATGTACCTCTATATATACCATTGGACTGGAGACCTGGCTCCTACTGCTATATGTTACCCTAGAACTACCTCTAGACCACTCTTAAAGAATTACTCTCTCTCTCTAGTCCAGTGACATATAGTTAAGTGTCGTTTTAGTTAACTGATGACATCCACACCTTTGAACCTCTAACATAGAGATGTCTCTTTCAAATATGGTTAGCATAGATACGATCTTAACTTAGCCTAAGCATGATTACTAACATGAACTTAGTGCGAAGTTAGTTGAAGGTGTGTAGCCAGAGAGCTTGTACATGCCATCTGTTGTCCGCGTCAATGCAGTAGATGATGTTATCACCGGTTGAGAGCTTGGATGCCCACTGAATCACTGATAGTGACGAATGCATGGTGTCAAGCAGCGGCATCCTTAATCACTTGGATGTGGGAGTCGGCATTCTAGAACCTCTCCTATGTCTAATTAGATTAGTTGGCCTTCTAGAACTTCCTACGTCTAATAAATAGATTGGTTCTGGTTGCTTAGGCCAATGAAAAAATATCATTTCCTTCGGCATTTTTCTCAAGAATACTTTTTTTTGTTTTTCAGGACAAAGGGAAATAAAGTTATATGAAAATTTTCATTTTCTTTGTCGATCTATCACTAGAAGGATTCGCCTGTTGGCTGACCATGTAAACATTTCTGTGATGCTTTCCTACATGTAGCCTGGAAATTTTGGTTTCCAATATTGTGGATTGTGGTGCATGTTGTCATCATTATTTGAGTCTCTTCTAAAAATTATAATCCACGCTATCCTTTTTGTTTGATGGTACCATACATCATATATAACATCTAAAAATAAGCTAAAACTATGAAAATCTAGAAACATACTATATGCCCTTGTGTGTGTGTGTGTGTGTGTGTGTGTGTGTGTGTGTGTGTGTGTGTGTGTGGCTAGGTCATGAACTTGATTGCATGGACGCATGAGATTATTTATAATTCCATCAGTTCAATAATTCCATAGTTTGGCTTATTATTTCAGCTATGATGCTGTTGATCTTATCCTTGTGAAGAGGATCGGAAAGAAAGGGGGATAACTAGCCACCTGAAAGAAGATGCTTTGCATTCTAAGGCCTTGTTTAGTTACGAAATTTTTTTGGATTTCGCTACTGTAGCATTTTGTTTTTATTTGACAAACATTGTCCAATTATAGAGTAACTAGGCTTAAAAGATTCATCTCGTGATTTATAGGCAAACTGTTCAATTAGTTTTTATTTTCATCTATATTTAATATTACATGCATGTACCGTAAAATTTCATGCGACAGAAAATTTTGAAAAGTTTTTGGTTTTTGTTGGAAACTAAACAAGGCCTAAAATGCAGAGATTCTTCTAAGCAAAAATATGCGTAGTCACTTGATTAGACAAAGACATATATATACTAAGGAATAAAGGGGCTTGTAGTACTCATTGTCAGTTAGCAGCTTTAGCCGAATGGAAGCAAGAAAGCGGGCATGTTCCTAGGTGGCTAGGCAAAAGGATTCCAATTTCCAAACAAGAGTAGGACACACATGCGTGCGTAGGATTAGTCGCACCAAAAGCAACAGTCGGTGACTAGTAGCAGGAGAGGAAAAAAAACCTTAAAAGCTGCAAACCCCTAATCAATGACCCAAGGGCTATATAAGTGAGCTTTATGCCAAAGTGGAGGGTACAAAACATCATTGTTCATTTGAGCTTAGTCTGTCAGTTATTTAGCAGTGTTTTTTCTCTCACAACAAATCAGCTAACAATACTTTCTGTGATGGTTTATCAGCTAATAGTACTTTGTGTGTGAAAAAGAGCATTCATATATTAATGATGAAATATTTCATACATAGTGTATTATTAGCTATGCTTTAATCCACCGTCTAAAAAAAGATGTACATCTCATTTGATGAGTCAATCCATCTCAAATGTGACTAGATATATAGAAAAAGATACTAATTCCATGATATGAAATAATATTACCATTTACTAAATTTTCATATTAAACTCAGTTGGAGATACAAATGGTGATACTGTTTTTTTTAAAAAAAAATCTGGTTCATCTTAAAATTGATTGAGTCTAAAAGAACCAAAACATAGATTTCTTTGGATGGAGAGAGTACATCAGTGTGTAGCCCCACAATAAAGAAATCACGGGTCATGAATCATGATGCCAACCACTGGAATATATAACCATATATACTCCGGTCAGTAGTGCGTGCTTTAATTTGTTTATTGAACAATGTATCACTTTCGTTTGTATTTGATAAATATTATCTAAATATAGACTAACTAGGTAGACAAACTGTACAATTAGTTATTATTTTTATATTTATTTAATGATTTATGCATGCACCATAAATATGATGTGACTGAGAATCTAAAACTTTTTATAAAATTTTTTGGAAACTGGCCAAAGGACAGTAGTACGAGGAGGAGGAAAGGGGAAGTAGGAGAAGCTCTACTGCTGATTGAGCCTGCACAGGTGCATGATTGCATACATTGCAATATCTTCACTGTCCTCTAGCTACGATCCGGTCTCTCGTCTCTGTACCCATAATGGGGTCCACTGTTTGACGAGTGGTTAAAAATTGACCGAGAGGAGGTCTTTTGGGTTTTTTTAAAGAAAACCATTTGTTTCATTTGAAGTACTATAGTGTTTTGTATAATAAATATAATAAAAGGAAATAGTTTTCGAATTCCCTTAATAATAGGCCGGCAATATTTAGTAGATCAATCAAAAGGACTAAAGTTGTAGATCTAGCGGTTCACGATATCATCATCCTGCAATTACCCACAAGATGGCAACCTACTACTTAAATAATGTCTGAGCTTAATTATGTGTGATAGAACTTACGGTGAGATGTTTTGCTAGCTGGACTATTGGTGCATGTGAGCCAATGCGATTGTCATGTCATATTTATGGGCGTCCTTTCAGTACAATCGTGTTAGGTGGTTTTCTTTTCTTTTGACAAAAGAGAAACAGAAAATGTTGTGGCTCTTGTTAGGACAACGTGAACAACTATGTCTCCTAGATGGCTAATTACTTGAGAAGCCTAGGAATGAGATAACTCTACCTAAGTTATTATGTTCCTCATGGATAATATATCTCCTGTGTATTATAATAAATATAATAAAAGTAATATTTTTAAATAGTGCTTTAATAAAATAATGGCGTACGATGGTAGATTAATCAAAAGGACTAAAATTCTAAATCTAGTCATACACAATATGAATATCATCATCTTACAATCGTCGACGAGATGGCAACCTACTACTAAAAGAATGTGGTATGCCCTTGTTATGACTTATTTTATCATTAAGTATACCTTAATATTTATTTATTTATTTTATAATTTATAGAAATAAGATGAACGGTCAAACATGATGTCTGAAAAATAAAAAACATCATTCTTTTTAAGACGGAGGGAGTACAGTGAAATGCTTCGCTAGCTGGACTGTTGGCGCACATGAGGCAATGCGGCTCTCGGGTCATATTTATGAGTGTTCTTTCAGCACAATCATGTTTGGTAGTTTTATTTTTCTTTTGCCAATATAAAACCAAAGAGTGCTGAAGCACTTGCTAGGACGAACGATGTGAACTATGTTCCCTGACACGGCCGAATACTTGAGACAAAGGCTATGGATACGAGAAGTCTAATTAGGACACCATTTCTCATAGACAATATAATTGCACCCTGGTACTCATGCCAAATATATGAGAAACAAACACATTTTCAAACAAAAGAAGTCACGGCAAAGCTGAAGTGTTGGCTAGCTAAATGCACCATAGTAAGAGAGGCAGTTGTTATGAACCCATGACATACTCGAGCTTATAGTGAGGAAGCCATTTTTTTAGTTGAAGCAGCAGGAGAGAACAACAGAGGAAAATGATGAAGAAAACCAATGGGAATTGAACCAAAAATATTTTTTGAGAGAAAAGAGAGGAATTTTTAGTCTAGAAGATAGAAACTGTGGCAAGTAGGATGATGTTGATGGCGTGGTGGTGGGCCCGAGTGCCTGTGATGTGGGCAACAACCTAGTACCCGCTCCCATTGAGCCCAATACAGGCGGGCCCAGCAGAGCCCAAACCCTCACGCGTCACCAGTCACCACCACTCGTTTTCGCTGCCACCACCACGTCGCCGGCCCTCCCCTCCTCAAACTACTTAGCCAATCCGAGCCAAGAAGCTTTATTGTTCTCTCACTCACTCGCACTGGCTTTTCAAAAGAGTGCCGGTATGGCCCACCACATAGACCATCTCTCAGTCCTCTCCGAAAACAACACTCTTTATATATATATATATATATATATATATATATATATATATATATATATATATATGGGTGCATTTTCTATACTTCCGGGAGTAGTTACTCCCACCTATCTAATTGGATTTATGTGCACAAACAAACCCGTTAAGAGTATATCTGCTCCACTGATAATCTGATTTGCAGCTCGTTTGCATGTGCATGTTGACGTCCGTGATTTTGTGGCTGGTGCCGATTTGTTTGCTTCTTTGAAAACGTATACATTTTTTCCTGCCGTATATGCATCCATGTGAAAACAACCAGTATGGATCCATACTTGTTGAGTTTGAGTACATCCGTACTGCTATAGTAAGGAGTATGTGTACGTACACATTATTTTGAAAATTAATTAAATACTTGTTTTAAAAAAGTATTTATGTATATACTTAGAGAGTATGAGAATATACTCATTCGTATATGTACATACTTTTTCGACAAATGAGTATATGTATATGTAAATACATAGAAGTATGCTTAATTAGTATATGTACATACTTTTTTTTGATAGATGAGTATATGTAGATACACGGAAGTTTGCTTAGTATACTTGCATATGTACATACTTTTTTTCACAAATAAGTATATGTATATGTAGATACCTTTTATTAAACAGGAGTATCAGTTCATACATTATTACGAATATATTATTTTAGAACTAGTATTTGTCTCTCAGCTTGCTTTTTGGTCGCCGGTACACCGAATGCTTTGTGGTCGTCGTAGGGATGAACCATGGACCGGCGGATGACATAGTTGAATAATACAAATGTCTTCCTCAAGATGCGATCTGCTACATGGTTCATAAATAAAGAAAATTAATGAGAAATTAGTAGGTATAGATCGACCAAAGGGATGCAGGAAAATCATCATTGGCATGTTGCAGAAACTAGCGGGTATATAGATGTATTAATGCACGGATCGATGCATACTATAATTAAGCTGGTTCGCGTAATGCAGCGCAGTAGCAGGCTGGTGGCGGCGCCCTGCCTCCGTGCTGCTCCATGTCTTGCGCCTTTGTGCCTGCTCCGGCCCCGTCGAGTCGCTAGAGCGCCGGTAAGGGTACATGCGAGGGTGAGCTAGATGAGGACGGTCGATGGCATCGCTAGCTAGTGCCGGCTGAACGCAACTGTCGCAGGATAAAAAAGCCATATGAGTTCAGTTCAGAAATTAATGTCAAGATTGAATAGAATATTAAGAGCAAAACAAGAAAGTACGACGTGTTATGGAGGAGAATCCATATATACCAACATACGTACATGCACATGACACACCTTCGGCGAAGATGAGAGCGGCGCCGCCATCTCGACGGGCACCCGGGCTGCGTTGAAAATAAAATGGATCCGACTAAATAAATAACTCGACTCCAATTCAGATCCGAAAAAATTGCAAACCCTGCTCCTTTGATAATTATTTAATTCATATTTCACATATTTAATTGTCATGTATACGGACGCCGTCCGCATCTGTTGTTGCGTACGGAAAACTTCAAATACATCCGCATAAATCTAAACCCGTTAGTACCCACTCGTGGCCCGTTAAGAGGTTTCACAGGTGTATGTGTGCCGGATAGGAGAGAGGAGTAACTACTCCCTAGGAGTAGGAAAAATTTACCATATATAGATATATTCCCTATATGGGAACATATCTAGTGCAAACCACAACCTCCATGAAAACCTGTGCAAACCATAGCAAAAAAGTTGTCTAAATTCATCAAAAAAATCACACATGTAGATGATTTGATGATACACAACATTGTAAAATATCTTGTCCAAACTCAACTTTGTTTGTGAGATATAAAAATAACAAATTTCAAGCCAGAAAGGTGTCCATAGGATTTGCTAGAAATTTGTTATTTTTATATCTCACAAACGAATTCGAGTTTGGATAAGATATTTTACAAGGTTGTGTATCATCATATCATTTATATGTGTGATTTTTTTGGTAAATTTAGATGACTTTTTTGCCATGGTTTGCACAGGTTTTCACGGAAGTTGTGGTTTGCACTAGATATATTCCCTATATATATATATATATATATATATATATATATATATATTCCCTATATATATATATAAGTGCTATTCTACACTCTAGGTGTAGAATACTATTCTACACCGAACTTTTATACTGAGCAAAATTCAGTATCGTTCAGTATTCATGTTTCAGTATTGTTCAGTATTTCGTGGTCCTGAGTGTAGTATTAGATGATACTGAACGCGTTTCAGTACTGCTCAGTATTTTTTCTACTCAGATTTGGCTTGCGGTGTAGAATAATATTTTACACCTAGGGTGTAGAATAGCGCTGACCACCTGAGAAAAAGCCCTGCCAAACAAAATCTAAAGTCTCATTGTTTCTCTTTTTCATGAATAAATCAATTCCTAGACTAAAAAAATTTGTTCCAAATTACATCCACTTGTAGAGCTTGAACTGTTTACAATTATCGTCATAGTCATACTTTTGGAAGCCGCACCCGCATTAACGCCTTGTTTAGCTTCTCCGTCACATCAAATCTCTAGACGCATGCATGGAGCATTAAATATAGATAAAAATAAAACTAATTACACAGTTCACCTATAATTTGCGAGACAAATCTTTTGAGCCTAATTAATCTATGATTGAACAGTATTTATCAAATATAAACGAAAGTGCTACAATGTCCATTTCGCAAAAAAAATTAAAACTAAACAAAGCATATAACTCCTAGAGCAGACTAGTGTTTTTTTATATGACAAACTAAGGCATGTTTAGTTCACACCTTGAAAAGTTTTTAGGTGTTATAGTATATATATATAATTATAGTAATTACTGTCTGATCATAGGTTTAAAAAAATTGTCTCGTAAAATATATAAAAACTGTTATTCTTTAATATATATTTAATATTTTATATATGTGTCTAAACATTTTATAGGACGGAGTGAAAAGTTTTTAGATTGGAACTTAACAAGCGCCTAGTGGGTTTTAGTTGAGTGGAGTAGTATTTTTTTTTATTAAAAACTAGTGCCATACTATGAAGTACTCCCTCTCCGCTTTATTACGTACTCAGTTACATCCGTGCGTGAAAACCTCAGCGGCCGTGGATTTTTTTTTATATGGCAAACTACTGGGTTTTCGTTGAGTGGAGCAGTACTTTTATTAGAAACGGAGGGAGCAGCAGTACAGATAGCAGTAATTTTAGGACGCGTTTGATCTGAACCGTGATGGGGCTATGGATGGACTATAGCGCCTGTCAGTGTGTCTCCGCAAACTCATGTAGTACACTCCTATTCAGCCTGCCCTCCTTGTCCATGGATGGATCGGATTCCCATCGTGTGGAATGCAGGCAATCGTACTTGATGTTTTTTTTTTCCTTTTTTTACCATGGAGGAGCTAGTAGTTAATCCGATGAATCATGCATAGTTCATCAAAAGAGTATCTTACGAGACACAGAGTTTAGGGCATGTTTACATCACTATCAAAATTTTAGGTGGCTAAATTTAGTCATATACCATCTAAACAGGTGGACTATGTTTTAGTCTGGTCCCATCCAACTAGTTTTTTTATAAAAAATATATATATTAGATAATAGCGGGATACATCAACATATTATAAGCACTCATCTAACTAGTTGTTAGCCTCTCTCGATAGTCCATGTATCCAAGTAACATTGGACTAAACTTTACATATTTGAACTTAAGTCGGCTAAACTTTAGTTGGACTAACAACTAGTTCAAGTGATCTGAAGAAACCCTTGGAGCATCTCCAAAAACTTTGTATAATTTATTTGCTAAACCAATGACTTCAGCAAAGTTAACAAAAATATATAACAACCTCAATTTATCTGCCTCCAATAATTTCCTGGACTTCCTAATAAACAAAAAAAAAGGCCCACACATTGTTTGGTATGGCAATTCCAAGTCGGCACGACATCACTATCGCTATGATCGAACGATTGGGCACCGTTAACCGCCCCTCCTTGCCTAGCTAGAAGCCAGCCCCTCATTGCCTAGCCAACGACTTTGATTGGTTTCACTCACTATAGATTGCCTTAACCATGGGCTCAACCCAACCCCCTCCAGTGGACCGGTTATATATGTATGTGTCAAAGATTCGAGACGAGGAATCTTAAAAAAATTGAAAACTAAACAAGGCTTGAAGAAGGCCTTATACATTAGCTGGATCTGGGTTATATATCGTACCATGACAACATTATAAACAGTACTGAGGTACCATGTCAGTTGCAGTGCCGTAGTAGGTGGGCATGGCAATGGCAGTGTGACACGCGCACGTAGTATGTAGTACGTAGTACATGCGTATTCCCTAGGGAACAGGTGGTACTAGGTACCACCTGTACCATGTACTATACCACGCATGCATGCATGCATCACATCACATGGATATTCATGTGTGTATAGATAGATGATTGGGGGTGTACGTACTCTCGATCGATCATTCGTAGTACGTGGTCACGCCTGTCTCGTGAAAACATTGGCTGCTTGCTTCGTCACTGCTCAACCGGAAATGAACAGTGCAACCGATGGATGCAAAAGTTGCTACAGCCAGTACAACGTACTAGCTATACCTACTGCACGTACACGCTGCATCTGCATATGCATGTGTGCGTTCCCAGGCAAGCAAGCAATTCCTAGCTAGTTTTAGTCTGGTCCAGATTAAAACGTGTTTTAAGGACACCCGGCCCTCCTGCTGGCTGCATTACTACGTACGTACTGCTAGTCCAGTGTATAACAGCGAATAACGTGACCTAACCGTGTCGCATAGCGAACAGACTTTTTGTACAATGCTGAAATAAAAGAAGGGATCGAGAAGATGAGCAAGAAGATAATAATTAAGAGTATCTTCAAGAGTTTTCAAAACCCACTTCTAATCTTAATTATTTTGGCAAGTTTAAAAAAAGCGCTCTCCAACGACAACTCCTTATCACTACCCTCAATCTCACACTTGGAAAAATCAACCCAACCGTGTGGAAATATACCCGCATCTATTATTGGTTGATCAATCTAAAGGTGTAAGGACGTGGTGAGGAATAAGAAAGATAAAGTTCCCAATGTAAATACTCCCCCCAGATACTAGTAATTCAGGTCGGTTTGGACACGATTTAGCATACAAAAAATGATTGATTATTGTGTTATTTTTCCTATTTGCCTTTATTAAATAGGATTGTGGGTACAACGATGCAACAAAGACTCATAGCTGGAGTGGTTAGTGTGGCGAGGCCTGAGGCAATAGGTTCAAGGTTTGATACCTCACTGGCGTTGTATTTTGCTTGAGCGCACATGAAACAAAGAGTCCAAAGGGCATTATTAGCGTCCACAAAGTGGTTAAAAAGCTAAAATGACTTCAATTGTGAAAGCACTCGCAACCCCTAAAATGACTTTAATTGCCAATATGGAAGGAGTACATAAGAGAGAGATAATTATAAAAGGGATTGGTGTGATTTGAAAATAGTTCAGATTGCAAAAGTATCTTTTATATTTAGGAGCAAGATTTTAGAAACCGTTGGAGGACCCTAATAAATATGCTCCCAACCTTTATTAGTCACCTAGAAAACTCATTAATTTACCAACTAACTTTTTAGGAACTATAGGAGATTATCTTATTAGTGGGTTGCAAACTTACAACCTTAGAGGTATGAGAGCTCCTAAGAATTTTTAAGTGAGAACGAATTGAGTGAACCATATATTTAAAAGTTATTGGGTTTGGAAACGTAAAAACTATAAGAATAGATTTGTCTTGAAAAGTACATTCATAAATAAAAATAATGCAAATACCATTTTCTAATAAATATTTTTATAAAAATAAGAAGTCAAAGTTATACTTTAAAGACCATATCGCTGGCTAAAATGACTTCTTTCACCAACCTAGAGGGGGTATAGGCTTAGATTAATCATGCTCCTTCCGATGACACGTTGTCGTAGATTCTAAGCTAGCACATTATTTATCTTTTCCTCTTCTTTTTCCTCAAGTTCATAAAATATATAATTCTTGTTTAGTAAATAAACACAAAAATGGGATCATATAAGATATGAATAAAAACTATGCAACATAATAGAGCATGCATGAATCTTTTAAAGAATATCTAAAACTGGGTTCTTATATTTTACTGAGCTAAAATAATTTTCCTATAAATTTCTACATTTTGTCAAAAGAAACAACCTTCGTAGGCCTTTGAAGATTTCTTTCTATAACTTTTTTGGTAAAATATATTTGACCCACTAAACTATCAAAGTAGTCCGATTTACCTCCTTCGCGTACGACGCGGCGTACAATGTAGGACGCCACGCATTAGATTAAACTGCCTTGAATTCATCCAAGGAGGAAAATCACCTACTTTAGTAGTTGAAGGAGTCAAAAGATTTGATTTTCTATTTCGAGAAGGCAAATCAGACCACAGCAATAATTAATACAGTATAAAGGGATGTAAGAATGAGTCTTTCCTAAATTGCCAAGACCCAAGGCCACAAGCCCAATTACTACACACTCGAGGTCGAGGCCCAGCCCTATGCAGTCTGGAGGCCCATAATGACACAGTCCAGTTCTCAATCATCAACTCAGAAAAGGCCCACAGCCCATCTGGCCCAGGGCGACCTCGGACGTGAGAGAGGCTCCCCTTCCGGAGGAGAGGAGAGGAGAGCGAGAGCGAGAGCCAGATCCTAGGCGGCGAGCGCACCGGCACCGGTGGGGATGGCGCGGAGGAGGGGCGGCCCCGCGCCGGCGACAGCGGTCGCCTCGCCGGCCGTGCTCGGCACGGTGGCCGTCATGGGGTTCGTGTATTACTCCACGGTGTTCGTCTTCCTCGACCACTGGGTCGGCCTTGCCACGCCTGCCGGCGCCGCCCACGTCGCCGCCGTCTCGCTCGCCGTCGCCGCTTGCTTCCTCGCCTTCGTCTGCGCCGCGGGTGCCGACCCCGGCGCCGTCCCACCCGCCTTCGCCCCCGACGCCGAAGCCGCGCAGGGACAGGTCGGAGAACTGACCCAGATCTCTCTTGTCCTCCTTCCTTATCGACCTCAAACTCTGTGAACTGATTATTATTCAAACGGAACACCTGCGAGTGCAGATAGGCATAAAAATGCCTCTTTCGCACTAGTATAGCTGGAATCAGTTTAGCTTCCCGATCCCAATCACCTTGAAAGCTTGATCGTTATCAGAAAGCAACTAAATCAGAATCATTGTGCATAAACAGATATTCATATGTGTCTGTCTCTTCATTTGTTCATGCCACAGTACTACTCCTTGGATTCAGCAGTTTAGCTGCTGCTCCTAGTCTGGTTGTGCGATTTCCTTGGTTTCTGCATGCTGATCATGTATTCAGTGCTACCTGCCCGATCACCATGATACTTAAAGCAATTTTGGCTGCTACTCCTAGTTTCCAATTATGTCTGTTGCACTACTTGTGCTATTTGTTTGCTGGTGCACAATGATTATCTATTTGGTTGCATCAGGGGTTGAAATCAAGGTATTGTGATAAATGTTGCATGTTCAAGCCTCCTCGCACCCACCACTGCAAGGTCTGCAAAAGGTGTGTTCTGAAAATGGTAGGTGTGCACCATCTTTGTCGATGCTGATGCTGTGTATCTCTTGACATATGCTTCTGCAATCATTAAAAGGCATGGTAATGTTGTCGATGGCAGGATCATCACTGTGTCTGGATCAACAACTGTGTAGGGTACGCAAACTACAAAGCCTTCATCATTTGTATCCTAAATGCAACTATCGGGTCTCTGTATTCATTTGTAAGTGACTATAATGCACCAAAGCTGGTACATCTTCAATGGCGATGTTTACAACTGTGTCAAATATTTTGCAGGCGATATTTCTATGCGATCTACTTCTGAAAGAGCATGACTTCGATATTCTATATGTGAAGATACTCTATGTGAGTGCCCTGACCACTATTCTAAGCTAGGAGCTCTCACTATGCCATCAGCAGTCTCTTTCTTGATAAATATTCAGTTCATTATCAGGTTGCTATACACAACAGTCGTACAAAAATGTGATGTTTCTAGTTTGACTTCTAGTTCTGCTTATCCAGACTACCACAGTATTAGTTTGGTTATAGCAGACACCAGTAATGTATTGGAGGTTTTGCTTGAACATGTCAATATATTTTGTCTTACCAGGATCTGAGGGAAATGATGATGAAGAGTTATTTCCTAGTGGTATATTGCATGACAAAGTGGACCCTTCTCTTTTACAACTCTTTCAAGTTGTCACCAGTTCATCATGTCATTCAACTCAATGAGAATTAACTTGCATTGTGGATGGAAACGATCCAAGGTCTTTAAGCTTTGTACAAACTCATGCTATAATAATGAACAAATTGTTTTTCTATACTGGTCTAGCAAGGCATTACAAATATGATTCTGTGCCTAAGCTAATATGCTCCGTGGTCATTGTCTATTTAGCTTTGTAGTATGCTTATTTGGGGGTTTGTTTCTTCGTCTTTCTTCTATACGAGGACCAGGCTATGGTCTAATTTAAATGAGTATCTTGAAAATGCAGATCTTGGCAGGTGTCCTGTTGTTCTTCTTAAGCTTGACAATAGGTTCTCTACTATGCTGGCACATCTATCTTTTGTGTCATAACATGACAACCATAGAGGTAAGCTACTATTTAAAATTCCATACATCCATCCACTGCATAGTTTCCTGGCACCACATTTTATAGTTTTCTGCTCCTTTGCATCAGTACCGGGAGGCAGTAAGAGCGAGGTGGCTTGCAAAGAAGAGTGGGCAGAAGTATCGCCACCGGTTCGATCTTGGGATACGGAAGAACATTCAAATGGTACTATTACATAATGAAGAACATCCAAAACTCCTCCTTATGACCCAACATAAGAATTTTCAGCTGGTTTCAAGTTTTGTGTTGAGGATTATATCAGTTACATTGTTCAATTTTATTCCTCATTGTCGTTCCATTTGACGGAATCTTTGGTCCATCTAATCTGTAACAGATCCTGGGTCCAAACATTCTTTGCTGGCTTTGTCCTACTGCGACGGGGCATCTGAAGGATGGCACCGAGTTCCAAATCACGAACAACTGATGAATGCGCCAACAGCATTTCTAGTCACCACTTGCTACCATGTAGATTTCCATGTTGATTTTGTAACCAAATTGCTCCTGTAGCCCTGTTACATTTGCTTTCTGGCGTCTTGCTAGGCTAGGGCACCTGTAGAAACCTTCAGCTCCTCCCAATCTTGTAACAACATGTAAAGCTTCTTCTCCCTCTCCCAATCTCAATGTATTTTGTTCATTTTTTTTTGTGTGTGTGTGTACGAGTACAGTTGTTTGAGTCGGAACCCACTCTACTGAAACACTGGATTGTGAGCTTGATTTTGAATATGTGCTGCGAATTATCCCATATTTTATGCCATATGAAAATGCCGTTCCATCTGACTCTAAAAAAAAGATATCGTTGTGGTCTTGCTTGTTACACATGTCGATCGGCTCTCGCTAGTCGCTATCGCTACATTACATATATGCACAAGCTCGATCGCTTTTTGTGGCGTCTGTTCTGATGTGTCACGTACTGTGTGTCTGTGTCAGACTGTCAGTGTCAGCTGAGGTCCAGGTCCAGGTGGAGCGGCACTCCGGGCGTGGGGTCCAGGACCTGCACCTGGGGAAGCGCCTCCGACAGCAACGCCTGGAAGGACTGCGTCGTCCCCTGTTGGATGAGCACGGCGGTCAGGAGCCCGCTGGCGTCCAGGTCGGCGTTGCTCATCGGGACCACGTACCTCGCTCGCAGCATCCCGGCCAGGTCGACGGCGTCCTCCTGCCCGGCGACGAGCGTGTAGTAGTTGCCGTTGCCGGGGAGGGGGAGAGGGAGGAGCTGCTTCACCACCGGCGTGATCACCACGTCCGCCCGCACCCGCTTCCTCTCCAGGAACGACCTGTCGTGCAGGCAGTGCGGCTCGTAGTACAGGAGGCCGTCGTTCTCGTTCCTGTCGTCGGCGTCGGCGGACATGAGGAGGAGGACGTAGCCGTTCTCGGGGCGCTCCCACGGCGGGCCCAGCAAGGTGCCAGCGGTGGCCAGCACCCGGACGTCCGGGCTGACGGCGGTGGACTCGCCGGGCTCCAGGTAGGTGACGCGGCGGAAGGGCGTGGGCAGGGAGTCGAGCACTGCCCGCGCGTTGGGCGTGGTCACCACCGGCAGGTCTGGTGCCCTGGCCGACAGCTGCGCCAGCGTCCGGGCGTGGCAGTGGTCGTCCAGGCGGTTCGTAATGAGCAGCAGGTCCGGCCTCGCCTCCGGCGCCAGGAGGTCGTCCACGGCGACGGCCTTCACCTTCGGGTTCTTCTTGGCGCCGTCGTAGAGCCACGGCATGCCGAAGTCGAGGTTGCCGACGACCAGGGGGTCCACCAGGATGCGCAGAGGGGCGGCTTGCTGTTGCTGCTGCACCTCCCACACCCAGCTGTTGATCTCCAGGTACGTCAGTTTCAGCGTCACTTGCCGCTGCTGCTTCCTCGTCGTCGTCGTCGGACCTCCGGGAGGCTGCTGCGGCTACGACAGTTGATCTTGGACCTGAACGACGATGGCCCCAAGCTAGAGTTGAGAGACGACGATGACGACGGCAAGGAGAAGAAGCAGAGGCTGCTGGTGTAGTGGTGTAGTACGTGCTGGGGCTCAAGAGCGGCTGGAGGCCGGCGACGGCCAGGGCCATCGATGCCAGCAATGCGAAGTCTCCGGCGGTGATGGTATATGATGAGTGTGAGTGGGTTGTGAAGGTGGACACCATCAGGATCTATCAGCAAACTCAAGCCCTCTCCAATCACAATCATCCACTTGCAAAATCCTGCCAAAAAACACACGTGTTCTCTCTCGCCACATATATAGGGTTAATTATGTGGTCGTGGTTATCTTAGACTAGTCTCATATCGTACCTTTAGGGTCTTTTCAACTCAACATCAAGAACAGTGTTTTAATTATTGGCGGTTTTATATGTCAGTATTTATTGGTAAGCATCAGTCATGGTCATCTTAGGCCAGTCTCATATGCCTAAACTTTTAGTATATATATTTGATCGCCGACAAGTAATTGTTAGTTGATTTGAAATTTAGTTGGTTTTTTCATATCTAGGAGCGGCCACACAGTGTATGCAGGGTTATATATTAAAATGTCATTTCAACTCAACATCAAGAACAGTGCTTGGTTAGTTTTATATGTCGTATTTATTGGCAAGCATCAGTCATGTATGGCCAGCTAGCACATACACAAATAGAATCAAAACCTCCTCTCTTCTTATAATCTTATGGGGAACACTCAAATTTGGAAAACAAGAGCATAACATGGGAGGAAAATAATAGTTTATCGATTGAGAATCGAGATAAGTAGAGTAATCGATATCAACCTTTTCTTTTACAACATCATTTCATGCAGTGTGCAAACCATGCTCGGTGGAGGGAAAAAGAGAGATGGAGCATCGGTTTTGAGAGAGGATGTGTGGTGCTCTTTTTTTTCACTACAACAATTCGCTTCTACAACTACTTATATCTGTGCAAAAATCAATATTTTGATTTTCTATGTATCCATATATCTTCTTTGAACTTTAGCTAGATTTGCAAAACTTAAAGCTTGAAGGAACATATAAGACCAATTTGGTTGGATGGCTAACTTTCGCCCTAACACACTATGAAGCCAATACAAACTCATTTGAACTTTGGCCAGGCTTGGAGAGGCTACTGTGCACCTCCTCACCAAGCCCGTCACGGGTAGAGCTCATTTTCTTGAGCCTAGCTCCTAGTGGGCACATGTGGAGAATTTTTTGGTGGGCCTGAGTTGCTTGCGATGTGCAGTTAATAAAATCCGTGTCCTACCTCTCGGGCGTTAAGGTTACCGCTCCATTCCTCACTTGTCACTACGACGCTGCACTCTCCCACCTCCCTCTCTCTTGCACACACACTCCGCCTCCCCTTCCTCCAACTTCATTGCATGGCTCCGAAGGGTCACTGTTATTGGAGACCTAGAGGAGCCGCTAGATTCGTCATTGTCACTCTCCATCAATCCACCATCAGTGCTAGACTTGGCTAACATGTCAATGGTGGCCGAAGATGGCAGAATGGAAGTGGATCTTTGAGCAGCAAGGACAACTATAGGCTACATCACATCGCCACAGCCCATAGGGCTCACGCCACATCGCTAGAGGCACCAATGGCATCTGGGTCCGTCATCCTAGCGTGCGCAAGAGAACAACAACAAGAGTACAAATGAGAGGGAAAGAAGGTGAAAGGGCGAGATAAGCCTAGGTAGTTTATTTTCTGTACGAAATCAGGGGGTAAGCTCATCATTCAAAGGAAACGGTGCTGCCACCGCCCTTTGTCCAACCAACCAAACAAGCCTAAACTTGTCTCCACTAGTGCATCTCAACCTTTACACACCCCAAACAACCAAAATACTGCCCAAGTCAGACTAGACCTAGCCGCCCAACCAAACAATCATGTCTTAGCTTGCTTGGACCAAAACTAGGCTACCCATGCTTTATTTCATAGCCAAACTACCACTACAATGAAGACAAAGAATCGAATATATATACTCATGGAAACAAAGAAGGCAACTGTGCAAGTGCCCAGGTTTGCCTCCATGAGGTTGTGGTGTAGTGGGTAGTAGTAGTATGTGTTGGCTCAAGAGCAGCTGGAGGGCGACGGCCATGGCCATCGTCTAAGAGCAAGGTTAATACAACCGGCTGTCGACTGTAAGGTTCCTTTGCATCTTTCTTGCAACTCACTCATATAGTGGTTAGCTCATTACCATAGTCACATAAAACGGGTTCACCTCCTTCGACCCTCGGCTCAGGTTCATGGGTTCATTTTCGACCCAAAGTGTAAAAATCTCTCGCAAATAATGTACCACGTACCGCGATCCCATACCTCGACCCCATCGACCTAGAAACTTTGTGACTGTGATCATTACTATTAATACATGACCCACTTGTCTTTGTTACAAATTTTCTTAGTTCTTGTACCTAAGTGGGTTGTAAGCCAGCTGTAAGACAGTCCATTTCTACTCTCTCTCTCTCTCTCTCATGTCCTCTCTCTCCTCTGCCTCAGCATCGTAGTTCTCCCACGCAAAGTCTGGTGGTGATGCAGAGTTGGAGAGTGAGTGGAGCCGAGGAGGTAGTGGACGTGGACTCGGGAATTTCAGCAAGACACACACTCTCCAATCAGAGAATCAACATTGCAAAATCCTGCCAAACGACACATGTTCACATGTTCTTTCCGGCTACAAAGGTTTGTTGGCACAAAACAAGGGGTCGTTGTCCTCTAGACTAGTTCTGTCTCAAACATTATGGCTTATTTGATCATCTATCTAGGACTGTTGTTGTTAGTCCATTAATTACTAAAACTAGTAGTTCTCATGTTCAGCAGCCGCAGTGTACACAGGGTTGAAAATGTCATTTTTAGCTCAATGTTAAGAACAATGCTTGGATTGGTTTTTGCGTGAAAGTGGTTAGCATCGGTCATGTATGGCCTGCTAGCACTTACAAGAAGTAGAATCAATTAATCTCCTCTCTCACTATGTAAAAAACACTCATATCTACCAACACCCTCAGCTCTACATGCCCATGTGTAGATAGCAACAACACAGCATGTGATGAAAATACTACCTCCATGCAAAGGATGCTACTATAAAATTTGTGCAACTCAAACTAACTTAACTTTGATCAAATTTATAGTAAATAATATTAATATTTTTATTTTCAACTTGATTTACTATGAAAATATATTTCATAATTAATTTGATGGTGCTTATTTTATATCATAAATATCAATATTTTCTTGTATAACTTTTAGTGAAATTTCAAATCGTTTGACTCTCGAAAAGTGGTAGTTACACCTTTTTTCAGACGGAGAAAGTAATAATTTATCAATTAAACATCGAGGTAACTAGAGTCACAAATATCAATTTTTTTTCTTTTGTAGCATCATGCAGTGTGCAAAACGATGCCCGTGGAGAGAGAGAGAGAGAGAGAAAGGGGAACATATGTTTTAAGATAGGATGTGGTGCTATTTTTTTCATTAAAACAATTCATTTGTGCAGCTTCTTATGTTTGTGCAAAAATCAGTATTTTGAATTTCTCTGTATCCATATATGTTCTTCTTTGAATTTTAGCTTCTTTTTTTTAGAAAACTTGAACTTTAGCTAGAATTTGGAAATCTTAAAACTTGAAGCAACATTATTATTCTAATGGAAACAAGGGGGAGCAATAGTGTCTGCCTCCATGACCTGGATCTGGAAACTCGGGTGGCTTGCTCTGCTGGCCCTGCCGCTGCTTGAGGGGAACACCTGAGCAGCAAAACGAACACTTCAGGTTGGCCTGGTTGGACGTGCAGCGATTTTGGCCCAATGCCTATGCCTATGACCACTTCAGGTTGGCCCATAAAATTCAACAGCACTACAGAGGTATTTTGGGCCACGTCAAGGGCCGTGGCCCATATCAGTCTCTGAGTGTTGAGGATTTAATTTACATATCAGACATTCTGACTTTTTTTTTGGCTAAAAAAATCAGACACTTTTTTAAACATTTGCACAACAGACTGAAACTTTGGTCCATCTGATCGGTAAACATATCGGTCCCAGACATTCTTTGCAAGTCTAGAATCCATTTAGCACAGCTCAACTTTACTATTAAATTAATTTCTTTTGTTCTTTCTTTTTCTTTTTTTTTCAGCACTACGAGCTAAAGCTCTCTTGAGGAACCATTTGCCAAAACAAGTTTACATGTAGATTTTCTTAAACACATGTCATTATAGAATCCCGCATAGGTTCACAAGTGTGAGAGGTGGAGCTGTGAAAAACAACTATTTTCAGCTTCATTCTCACCTCATTCTCATAAGAGAGCACGATTTTAGGAGTTTCGTAGGTAAGTAGTTCTCAAAATACCACCCTTTTGACAAAGAAAAAACAACTCATAATCATTAAAGTTGTTAGTGAAGCTGCGCTAAACAAGTTACTCTTGTACTTATGCCCATTGGATTTCTTATCATGTAGAAGAAACCTTCCGGTCCTTCTCCCAATCTTGGAAGCATGTATTTCGTTCATTTCTTGTGCGTGTATGATACGAATAATTTTTTTTGCTGAGTCTGAGCCTATCATGACAAACTTTTGGCCAGAGAAAAACACTGTTTCATGGCTGATTTGAACATGTCTTACAGGTTTTCTTTTTTTTTCAAATTATGATTTGTACCAAACCGTTTTTGATAATAAATTTTTGGTTACTCATTACCTGAATTTAAATCCTGGGTCCGACACGTATATATGAGAAAACATGTGCAAGTTTTTCCTGTTCTTTCTGGTAGTACTGGGCCCACACGCAGTGACACACAGGTTGGCGTTGGCGAAGAGAAGGAAACAATGCGGCTTTCTTCATCAGCAGCAAAAGGTCAAAAGTCAAAACGAACGGAGGCCTCCACGTTTCTTGCTCCCACGCTGGCAATGGCCGCCACCCCAGCCCACGCAGCCGCCGCCGCCACCGCCGGCTGCGAAGCGGCGCCGTCCCACGGCCGAATCGGAGTCCGTCCGGGTCCGGGTCCGGCCCCATCGCGTCTCGGTTTCCTCGCCAAACCGTCCTCCCGGTGGGCTGCGATCTCGCTGCCGCCGGGGCCTCGCCGCGCAGCGCCGGCGGCGGCCGCGGCCAGGGAGAGGGTTGCGGGGGAGGAGGGTCCCGTGTGGGTGGAGCTGGAGCCCATCACCAGCGAGCAGCAGCTGGACCGGGTCCTTGCGGACGCGCAGCAGCTCGACATCCCCATCGTCCTGCTCTGGTACCCCCACTTTCCTTGGATTGGATTGGATTGTGTCTGTAGGGCGGCCGCGGTAACGTTAGTTTGTAATTTCTCCGACAGAGCGATCGTGTTCGTCAGTTCGTGTATGATTGCGGGGTTAGCGGATTTTGTTTGTTGGATTACTAGGCAGTCACTTCTGAAGTGCAAATTTAGCACCTTGGGTGAGTGAAAAAGGACAATTTTGTCCATTTGCTCATAGCTTCACTTACATGGCCTAGTTTGGTGTCATTGCGGTTGAGGAATGGATTTCGTCGGCGTATTGCATGGAATGATAAATGCATGTCAGTGGCCTTTTCATGAATATACCTTTTTGTCTGTTCCTGATTTCCATTTCTATCTGCTTGTTTCTACTATACTGGCAGTAGAACTGTTATTTATGGCTGAGGGAAAAAATATATAAATGTTAGACCAAACTTCATTTGTTTTTTTTCTTCAGTGCATGAGTTGCAGCCTATGGTTACATTATGCTCTCCTGTAGTCTCTTTACCATGTAAATAAATAGCACTGTCATTGTTCAATTTTGATGTTCATGTCTCTCTGTCTCTCTCTCTAAAAAGACTCATATGTAGAATTCAGCGAAAATACTTCAACTATACCTTTTTTTTCATTTAACAAGATGTGCGAGCTATCGTTTACATATCAATTTCAAACAATCAACCGTAGGCCCTTTATAATATGAAGAAATATGCCACCGATATGGAACTGTATTTTGAGTGATTTCTATAGTTGCGTCTGTCAAAACTTTTCCCTATTATCTGTCAGCTCATAGAAAAATTCATACTAGTCCCTGTGTTATGAAGGATGGCAAGTTGGTGCAGAAAATGTATATATCTGAAGCCTAAGCTTGAGAAGTTGGCAGCAGAATACCATCCAAGGTTAGAGAGTTTCTTTTTCCCTAGATTGACAAAGAACTACAACGACTTCCTTTTTTTTTACAAATTGATGATATCTGTTACAACTTAAATGCAGAGTCCGGTTCTACTGTATCGATGTGAATTGTGTTCCACAAAAGCTTGTGAACCGTGCTGGAGTAACAGTAAGTCTACCCTTTCATTGTATTCGTAAATATAAATGAAAACATACTTGCACCCAATTATGCTTAACTTTATGCCATTCTTAGATGTATCTCTTTTTTTTCACCAGTAAGCTTCTAGAATTCCTTTCTTGCGCTTCTTTCCCTGTTGTGGTTGAAACTAGAAGCATCTGCTTTATTGGCCCTGGAAACTTTGTTGTCAGTTGCCGGCTTTGTGCAACTTGCACCTAAATGTTTCCTAGCCTTATCCTTCAGCCTTGGTATTAGAGTACAATATCAAATATTGTCCAATGATGCATTTGGCCTCATCGTTAGCTTGTCTGCAGCAATTACGTGTATACACAAGTGACAAACCGGATCCCTAGCATATTTGTTAAATTAACACACACGCTAATGCCTCCTTTTGTCCAACTTGTGCAATCTGTACTGCGGGGCTCGAGCAGAAGATGCCTTCTATACAGGTACAACTGAAGCTTGTTCCCTTGTCCATGGTTTCCATCCCGCTACTGTCTATCCTGAGGACGGTCCTTTGTCCTACGCAGCTGTGGAGCAACTCCCGGAAACAGGCGGAGGTGATTGGTGGGCACAAATCTTGGCTGGTGATCGATGATGTCCGGAGGATGATCGAGCAGGAGGAATGATCCGGCGTGTCCTTTAGCGCAGCGATCGTGTGCAGATGATGATCATTCAGTATTACCACTTGCTCATAGTCAGTGATTAGGCCATACATAAGTCGGTCGTCCTTTTATCGACATATTAGGAATCATCCATGATCAGAGGTTTTGAAAAAAGAATCATCGGTTCGTCGTGCATAAACACTCAGGGTAGGACTCCCTGGTGGCGGAATTAGAAAATGATAAAGGAAGGAATTGGGCTCCCAGTTGCTGCAAGCATTCCTGCGATGTCCTTGATGTATCCATGTGTGTGTATTAACTGGAACTTGCTGTATCAGCAATAATTCAATACGGCAAGAGACTTATTGCCTGTGTACTGACTGGCCTTGATATTAGCCATTAGTTCTGGATGGTAGCAGTGTGGTTCCTAGTAGATTACCCATCCATTCATCCATACCTATCTTTGTATTAGGGTTTCCAAAATGACACTAGTCTTGTTTACAAATAATACTAGCATGTAGTAGCTTTGTTGTTGAATTATGAAGGGACAAATTGTAGTCAGCTGGGAAGTGGCAGCAGGTTCCCCCCTGTTTGCTCGGTTTGCTCCTGCATATACTATTTTATTTTAATTATAATATACTATATACCATGTGCCTGCCCGAGATTGATGAGAATATATATGTGTATCTTTTTCTCAACCACAAACAATGCGCAGTGCCTTTTCTTGCGCCGTGTTTTCTTAGCGCCATCGCAACCTCGCCACTTTCTTGTGTCTGTCAGTTTCGGTGTTAGTATTTTATAATCACAACGCATTATTAGGCAAACAAAGTCACTTATTAGCCTCCTGATTGTCAAGCTCCATCAGATATTATATCATTATAATTGTTGTCGTCGTCATCATCCTTTCCTCGTTTGACTTGCCTGTCAATCGGAGTAGTAGCAGAGATACATATGGATTTTCCATGGACCCACCTGTCAGCCACTGCTCCGACAAGTAAGGAAAATAATAACACAGAAACTTACCATCTGTAACATACTCCCTACGGTTTTTCTTCTGAAAAGAAACAGCGACACATGAAACAGAACAGAGAGATATAAACCATATTCTTTCCCCAGGGAAAAAAAAAGGAATATGTTTTAAAAGATTTTGTCGATTTCCAAAATTGTCGATGGGTTCTTCAAGATGTGTACTGCTACGTCATACGTACTCATATGTATGTATACTCCTCATCCGCCTTTATTATTATGATGATCTGATGAAAGGTAGCGATAGAGGAGGAGTACCTGGCGGCCGGCCGGCGTGCGTATGCAGAAGCGCTATACGGCGCTTTGAGATTCGTGCATCGTGTAGGTGCAGGAATCGGACGGCTGTGAGCAGGTGGGGAGGCGGGCTACCGGTCTCCAGGAAGAAAAGGCCACACGTCGCTTTCCGCCTCCGCCTCCGCTCCCTTCCTTTCCCATTCGTCTCGTCTCGTCTCGCTCTCGCCTGCCGCCTCCCCTTCGCGTCGCCTCGCCTCGCTCCGGCCGCAGCAGCCGCCTCCGCCCTGCCCTCCCCTCCCTCCGGAAAATTCCCCAATCCATCCCCAAACCCTAAATAAATCCTCGATCGGCGCGCGCGGGAATCCAGCCACCGTCGGATGGGACCGCGGCCGGCGGCTCCGTAGTGGATTGGAGGCGCTCGGTTCGCTGCCTGTTTCATGCTGCTGCTACGGCGGCGGCGCCCGTTCTAGAGGTGAGATTATTGATTCTCGGCCGGGTCGCGTAGGTACCCGATCGGTTCCTCGGGTAGGGAGAGGTAGGACTGCCATGCCGCCGTGTTTGTATGTTTCTTTGGTTCCGTTTTATCTATCTATATCTATAATAATATCTTAGTTGGGCAAGAGAATGAATGTTTGGGTGTTTCGTCCGCGGATTAGGATGTTTTCCCATCAAGTTTTGTCGGGGAGTCTTCTACAAGTTAGGTTTCCAGTGGCTGGCTTAGTGTTTTGGTTTGGTTCTTGTTTCTTCTGTCCAAGGTAACTTGATGCGCCAGTTCCCTGTACTTGCCTTAAAAGCGGGGTTCTTTTTAAATAGAATTAACGGGGGAACTTGGGATTGAAACGATTTTACGTGTTCTGTAATCAGGATTTTTCTCATAAAGATGCATCGATCATTCTTCCAGTTCAATTTTCATGCATACCTTCGGATTACAACTCGACTCTATACAAGCTTTGGGAAAAAAATACAGTACTGATCACCACCTGCTTACTGGTTTAGGATTCAAGGAAACCAAGAAAGGAAGGAAGGAAGAAGGAGATTGGAACAAAAGGCAGGCGCTACATCGATGGCTCCATCTCAAGCGGCGGCGGCTGGCCCCACCTTTGAGGACCTGGAGCGCGACCTGCAGGCAGTTCTCATGGACCAAAACCACACGGCCCCTGCAGACGAGCTCAGCATGTTCCGCAGCGGCAGTGCTCCCCCCACCGTCGAGGGCTCACGCACGGCCATTGGCGCGCTCTTCTCTGGTCCGCCGCTTCCTGCCAACAACCTTGGTGGCAGTGGCGGCGGCGGGACTGGTGCTGGCATTGACATGCTCACTGAGGAGGAGATACGGTCGCACCCAGCGTATCTGTCGTACTACTATTCTAACGAGCACCTCAACCCAAGGCTTCCGCCACCAATGGTCTCCAAAGAGGACTGGCGTGCGGCGCAGCGGTTCCAGGCAGTGTCTGGAGGTATTGGGGATAGGCGGAGGAGGCCTTCAGAGGTCGGGAGTGGAAACTCGCTGTTCTCGGTGCAGCCAGGGGCGCGCGAAGTTGGTGGAGAGAAGGCGCTGCTGAGTGATAGAATGGGGAGGGGTGAAAGGAATGGGCTCGCACGGCAGCAGTCATCTGAGTGGCTTGGGAGAGGTGCCGATGGGCTCATTGGCTTGTCAGATATCAGTGGCCTTGGGTCTCGGCGCAAGAGCTTTGCTGATGCATTGCAGGTTTGGAGCATATTTCATACTTGATTTTTATTTCATTTTGTTGCTGTAGTTACATCTTCAGTAGAAGCACACATTGTTGTTTGAATGGAATTATATTACCCAACTTCAGTATAAGCAAACATTTTATTTTTGCTCACCGACTACATAGTGAAATTATCTTTTGAACTGTTTGGAACGGAATGCATATATGAAATTAGCAGATTATTCACTTTGCCTGCAAATCATACTTCTAGTAACATTAAAATCCACCAGAGTTATGTTCACTGCTGAACTTGAGAGATGGCAGGGGGTTGCATCTTTTTTTGTGACTGACATTATCATATGAAATTTCGTGCACAGATATTGGTAGGCTACTGGTACAATTTATAACCACTATATTTATTACTGCATTTTTCATTTTGTTTTGCTTTTTTATTCTCACCTGCAATTGTTTCAATGGCAGGAAAATATTAGCCGTCCTGCTGCTACTGCCGGTCATCTTTCACGATCTAATAGCCGCAATGCTCTTGAGGGCCCAACTCCAATCAGGTCATCTGATTCACCCAAGCCACAACTGCAGAATAGATCAGAATCCATGAATGGCCTGCGATCTGGATCCACTTCACCCAGTCTGGTCAGGGTCCAAAGTCTTGGTTCTTCAATGTCTCATACCTTTGCTTCTGCAGTAGGTTCATCTATCTCAAGAAGCACCACCCCTGACCCCCAGCTCATACGGAGAACTCCAAGTCCCTGCCTTCCTCCTGTTGGAGTTCGGATGGGGAGTTCTGATAAAAAAGTTGAAGCTGCAGCTGTTGCTTCACTTAATCATGATGGTGCTGACATTGCGGCAACTCTGTCTAGCTTAAGCCTATCTGGAAATAAGATGTCGAATGTGGAAAATGAAGTTCAGAATCATGTTTACCAGAACTTTGGTGACCAGGCAGATGTGCTGTTTAATGTACCAAAGGATCATAGGCAATTTTCACAACAAAATTTAACTCAAAATACCAATGAAGACTCGCTTAATGCCCCTGAATATGCAGTTTTCCCAAATGGGGGGAGTAACTTCAGTAATTTGCATGCTAGTAAGCTGGCATCTCATAGAAATAGCAAGTTCCCTATGCAGTCACCACATGGTAATGCGAACAAGAAAGGATCTTTGATGAGCTCAGCTGGTTCAGTTTCTCACTACCAGAACTTGAATGGTGATAGCCATGGCATTGATGTATCTGGACGGCATATGAAGACTCATGCAGGCGGTTTTACTTCATCCATGCTGAATCCTGGTACCATTAATCCCCTTCCCCATCTCTCTTCCTCTCCCCTTGCCTGTTTGCCGTTCACTCACTCACCTTTTGAGTTTTGAACCATGTTTTCATGTCCAGATGGTGACTATGGCAATGTTCTTTCGAACCATGGGGGATCGAGTTATCAGGGCCAACCAACAGAGACAATGTACGCACAATACTTGCAGGCAAACCCTGATTCCCCCCTTGGTTCAGCTGCAAGCATGAGTCCTTTCCAAGGGAGGGGTTTTACTGGTTCAGGACACTTGGATAGTCCTGGATATCAAAAAGCTTACCTTGGGTCATTATTTGCCCAGCAAAAGCTACAGTATGGGATACCATACCTGGGCAAGTCTGGTGCTCTTAATCAAAATATATATGGCAACGATCCTGCATTTGGCATTGGAATGACTTATCTAACAAGCCCACCATCTAGTCCGTATATCTCATCTCCTCAAGGCCATGTCAGGCAAGGAGATCGACTGACTCGACTTCCAGCCGTGGTGAGGAACACTGCTGGAGGATCCATGGGATCATGGAGTTCAGAGAATGGTCTGATGGATAATGGGGGGTCCTCCCTGCTGGAGGAATTCAAAACTAACAAAACCAGATCTTTTGAGCTGTTAGATATTGTAGGCCATGTGGTAGAGTTCAGGTACTATTTCATTGGAATTCCAACAGACTCAAGTTCATTTATTTTCATATGAAGCTAATATGGTTCTCTCTCTGACCTTTCAGTTCGGATCAGTATGGGAGTCGCTTTATACAGCAGAAACTAGAAACTGCTTCTATTGAAGAGAAGAATATGATTTTTCCTGAGATCCTTCCCCAGGCACGTACCTTGATGACTGATGTTTTCGGAAACTATGTTATACAGAAGGTGAGTAACCCTCATTTGGAACAGAACGAGTCTGGTTTGTTTTTCGACGATTTGCATATTCATTTTATCATTGAGAGCTTAGTTTTAAAATTAGTAATTGCTTGATCTTGGCAGTTCTTTGAATATGGAACTGAAACACAAACGAAGCAACTGGCAACCCTGCTCAAGGGTTATGTGTTACAGCTGAGTCTTCAAATGTATGGCTGCAGGGTGATTCAGAAGGTTTGTATACTGCTACAACTAATGTTTCCACCGAAGTTTAAACCCCAGTCATGTAGTGATCAAAATAACTTCTGCGGAGGCTTAGGAGGGTACTTGTTTTTCTGTAGGCTTTGGAAGTTGTTGAAGTGGAACAACAAACACAAATGGCTTTGGAGCTTGATGGATCTATCATGAGATGTGTTCGTGATCAGAATGGCAACCATGTCATCCAAAAATGTATTGAATGCATCCCTCAGGAGAGGATACGATTTATCATTTCTGCCTTTTACGGACATGTGGTGGAGCTTTCCATGCATCCCTATGGTTGCCGTGTTATTCAGGTGCTACATTGACCTTCCTCTGGTTTTGCCATCTTTTTTTATATAGAGATTGTCCTAAACATGTTCTTGGATATTGCCAGAGGGTATTGGAACATTGTGATGATGAAAGCACACAAAATGCCATGATGGAAGAGATCATGCAGTCTGTGGTTACTTTAACAGAGGACCAGTATGGTAATTATGTAATCCAGGTAACTGTCTATTCATTTCATGTTCCTTTTCTGATATACTCCCTGAGTTAGACCTCAACTTCACCCATGCTGAATCGTTCTTCTGTCAATCATTTTAGCACTATCTCTTGTGCTTATTACCTTACGTATCTCACAACTTGTGGTTTAAAAGTCTTGTATTATGACCAAGTTTTCTAGCTTGTTGAAAATATGATGATGCTTAGAAGTGGCTTTATTTATTGTTGTTTAACAAGTGGTATTTGACTTCCAATCGTTCTTTTGTTTTAAAGTGTTGTATTATGTTACGATCTTCTGTATTGACTTGCCCCTGCCCTATGCTTCATCCCATTTTTGAGAAATAGCTTTTTATAATCTCATTTCTTGTTCTGCAGCATGTCCTGCAGCATGGGAAACCAGAAGAGCGTTCTACTATAATCACACAACTAGCTGGACAGATAGTGAAGATGAGCCAACAGAAATTTGCTTCTAATGTTGTTGAGAAGTGTCTTACTTTTGGTAATCCTGAGCAACGCCAGATTCTGATCAATGAAATGCTTGGCACAACTGATGAGAATGAGCCGTTGCAGGTTTGTTTTCAACAATTGGACTGAACTTGCTTTTTTTATAAAAAAAAACGGCAGTAGGGGTCTGCTGCTGCAGGGTTGAATTCATGCATTCTAAGTTTCTAGAAACACTTGTAACGTGCACTTATGTTGTCCAGGCAATGATGAAAGACCAGTTTGCAAACTATGTGGTGCAGAAGGTTCTAGAGATATGTGATGACCAGAACCGTGAATTGATTCTTTCCCGTATCAAGGTCCACTTGAATGCACTGAAAAGATACACCTACGGGAAGCATATTGTGGCACGTGTTGAGAAGCTTATTGCCGCAGGAGGTAAATAAATCCCAAGACCCAAGGCTCCATACTGAATACCATTTGATCTTTTGACCACTGACCATTTGCATTTTGGTTGTGTTTCTTATCATCTTTCAGAACGGCGCATTGGCGCCCCATCCTCCTGCTGAGAAATTGGTTAGGTTACAGAATAACACCTGTACAGACAGACAGAAGATAGCGAGGCCTTAGCTTTTTACTATTACCAGTAGTCGGTAATATTGAGCGAGTACAACTGCAGAAGTTAAAAAAGGCTCCCGAATCCTTTGATGTAAATAAAGGAGAGCCTCTGGAAATAAATAAAAAGAATGAAAAAAGATGAAGAGATTTTTACTTGTCCTTGAGGAAAGAGTTGTATATTTGTATGGTTTATTTTCCCCTCTTGAAGCAGCAGGATAAAGAAGTGCAGAATATTGTGGAAGAAGCAAAGCAATTAGCAGAAGGATAAATGTTTTAGGATCAATAGATGATGGGAAGCAAGGACAGCTGTAGATTATCCTTTTTCCTTGGGTTTCATCAGTCACTGTATAAGTAAGGTTCATGGTGATGTTAATCTCTGTAAAGCCTGCCTTCAGTTTACTGACATTTTTCTGAAATCAAATCAAACGCATGTTTTCTGGTACTTGTCAAATGCCAATATCTGAGCAGCTCTTCAAATATCAGTTGTTTCCCACTACTCAACGTTGGCATAATGTTCATCAAATGTTGCAGTTAACCTTTATTATAGATACGCATCAATGGCATAATGTTCTGAGCTTATTGTTCAACCAAAAGACATGTATGTATGGCACATATTTTAGCCACGTGAGGTGACTTTATTAACAGCGCGGGTCTTATTTTTTTCCCCCGAGGATACATATTTGCCCTTGCCTGGAACATTATTGCCAAAGATAATACTCCTACTACAGGATATGATAGAGCATGGTTGCCTGGACAAAGCATCAGGTCGACAGGTGCTCTCTTTACAGCCAGGTGAAGGCATTTTGTAGTTTGGACAGGTACATGGCACAGCCACAGCCACCAGTGTCTACTCTACAGCACAGCTCAAAGCATCACAAAAGCAGGTGCCCAAGAAACATATCACCCGCTGGGACCAGCGCAGCGTGTCGCCGGCCTTCTCTGCACCCCGTCTGGTGGTGCTATGACGCGCACGGCATTCCAGTGCCAGCTACCTCCTTGGACATTTTCAGGAACAGGTCCAGGTTGTGGTGGTACCGGCCCTTTATGCCATCATCTTTAGCTGCCCCACTCCCATGGATGCCCTCCAGGGCTGGTGAGTTCTTGGTTTTGCTCACAACTTGCTCGTCGTCGGACCAGTCGCCATTCTCCATCACATCGCGCATGGCTAAGTCCTCATATTCCTCATCCGACTTGGTTGAGTGCTCGTCCACAGAGCCTGCATCTATCTGCAAGTATCCAGTGATTCAAGAGAATATTCAGCGTCGTCTTCAATTTTGTAGTGTATTGATGTGGTGAAACTAGATAAGAAAAAAAAAACAAATTGTTGAACACTGAAAGAGATAAGTCGCCCATACCTCGTGCATGTCTCTTTCTTCATCAGTTAGGTCTTCATCAGTTTCAGCATCACGGGGGTCGTCAGCTTCTTCTTCTTCTTCGCTGCCATATACCGAGTAGTCTTCCATAAGCTGGTAAGGTTAAAGCATCGGTTAGTTTGCAGGTACTGCATGTCATATCATTTCAAATGCCAACAATCTGAAGTCCTCTCCAGCGTTTGCAGTAGATGCCATAATATTTGTGACAGGAAAAGACACTCAAAGTTTGACATGCCACTCAAATCATAACTCTGGTAGATCAGGGCATACCTCCTTCGAAGTAGAATCTGACATCTTTGGCGAACTGCAGCATGATGAATAGTTCCTACCACCAGTCTCCACGTTATCAGCCCTCAGGTCTTCTACGCTTCCAGTATGGCTGGTTCCACCCGTGTCACTCATCCAGGCACTGATCCCAAAAGGACCAAACTGGAGATTGACCGCCTCTGCCTTTCCAATTTGTGAGGCATCCAGCATAGGATTTTCAGCAGACTTCCTGCTCTTTGTGATACCATTAAGATCCCCATTGCCATCACTTGTACCAACATGCCAAGCTTTGGTGACTGAGCCGTCAGTATTAAGGAGTGCCATCAGATTCCTTGAAGACCCCTTCCTTTGGATCAACTGAAACATGCCCTTAGAACCCAAGGTGTTAGCTGCACGCTGGTTCCTGTATTCCTCATCCACTACAGCAACAGTGTTTGTGTTGAGGTCATACAGTTGCTCCCCAGCTGCTCGCCTGCGAAGACAGCTGAAGACTGTGGCATGTATAGCAGCCACACTCTGGTCAACATTGGTGTTGTTGATCTTCGGCACAAGATGCTTGTCAGCTCGGTTGCATAGGTATTCCTGGATAGCTCTAATGTTTCGAATGTACTTGATGTATCTGTTCTTTGCTGGGTCTAGAGTCATGTACTTTGCACGTACAGCAAATCGTTCCATGTGTTTCTCCTCATTTGTAATGTATACCATAAATGGTATTATGGAAGGATGTTTCTTCATTAATCCCATCTGTTGGTTAACAGTAGAAGAAGAGATTAATCAGCGGCCAGGAGAAATGAGATATATAACTAAATGATGCAAAATAGCATAAATAAACTAAACAATTTTATGAAATACCCCTGCGTTGCTTCTTGACTAATACGTACCACAAAGTTAAGGCTTAGATGCACTCCTTCGACAATCACAGATTCTTTCTGCTCTTCCCAGGATGTAATTAATCTATCCAGGCTGTCGATCACCATCTCGCTTTGCGCCTTGTAGCCTTCTACTGCCATTTGCTTGTTACCAATCAATTCAGCTCTAGGAGGCAATTCTGAGGATCCTTGCTGAGCTTTGTCATCTGAAGTCACATCTTTGCCTCCACTGGTATTTGGATGAGAAACAATTGTGGGTTTATTTGCCTTGCGCTTTGCCTTTGCCTGAGAAACTGCAATAGGATCTAAATATTCGCCTGCATGGTAGGTTGAGGCATAGAGAAGAGGATTTTGTTTTTCATCTGCAAAGCCTCTCATCATATGTCGTATGGAATCAGTAGAAACTACTGTCGTGATGCCCAACCTACTACCCTGGTGAACAAAAAATAATAATAAACAAAGGATTCAGCAATTGTTCATTTCATTCATTTATTTGACAAAAAAAACAACAAAGCCTTTTTAGTCCCAAGGAAGATGGGGTAGGCTACAGTTGAAACCCAAGATGAGCACCACATTCATTTCTTTGAGTTTGACAAAAAAAAAAGTTCTGGAAGCAACTAAAACAGTAAGTGAAACTAGAAGGGGTTAGATGCCTCAAAGGTGATTGTTTATAATGGACACTTGTTACTAAGGGTGTGTTTGGATTGGAACATGAGCCATACCATGCCGGCCAGGCAGCAGATCCAGCACCAGGTGTCTAGAATCAGACATCTGAGCGAGCTGCCTGGACCAGCGGTGGCCAGGAACCAAGCAAACAGACAATATGGACTCATAGCAGATTTACTGGATCCTGATATGGTACGAAAATTGCTAATCCTGAAACGGACAAATGTTCTAGATGATATTAAACATACCAGCAAAGATGATAAAGTGGACTTGCCACATCCGCTTGTCCCACACAAGAGTATTGTCACCGATTCCTTTCTCTCTTTAATTCTGATTGGAACAGTTGGAAAGGAAAATAAGGAAATGTTACAAAAAAGGAAAGATTATCAATTACTTTCAGGTTGCTTTGGAGTGGCTGTGATAAACTGTTGCGAGTTAAATACATCAATTCTGTTACGACAAATATCTTTCACTTAAATAAGGAATGCCAAACATGCATGGAAATTGCTGTGATGGATATGTGCAATAAATGGGCAGATAAATACATCGATAAGCAAGTTGTTTTACCTGCAAGCGAGAAGTAGGTCAGCTTTCTGGTTGGGTCCGACATACTTGTACAAAGAGAGGGCATCACATACAACACTTACAAACTCCTCTCTTGAAACAACAATGGTAGTCTGGTTCTTGTATAATTCAAACGGTATGCTGCTATTGCTTCTCTCCAACATTTTTGGAGTATCTGTACCAACCCCAAGGCTAAGGGCGGGATAATTTTCTTGTTCGATTGCCCCATCTGACTTCGATGCGGCCAAGAATTCACTCTTCATCACATTGAATACTCTCTTGCTAATCTGTTGTGGCAACAAGGATTAAAAAAAAAGAGGTTTATTACCATAGCAAGTCTAGACTTTAGAAAGGAACAGCAGATCACACAAGTCTGCAGAGCAGTAGGTATGACAAGTCTTGTAATTGATTTCACACTCAGCCCAATTGGACCGTCAGGAACCAAAGATGTCAACCATTTACAAGCCATGACCAAATCAGAGCAAAAATAAGGAGCGTCATCGAGTGGGAACCTGATACCCATTCCAAGTCAATTGCCAGATACTGTCTAGAATCGTGTACCCATCAAAGTAGGGTCCGAAAGCAAAAAGATCATGCATCGGGGAAGGCAATACAAAAACGCGTCTACATCACATAACATGGCGTTGTCCTTGTCAATCGAACATAATAATCCCGAGAAAGCAATAGTAATTCACACCAGCCGAACTAACAGGTAACAGTTGCATGACAGTATATCTTATGATGATAGCGACCTCACAAACAAGCAAGTAGTATCACTTGATGATGAACAAGAACAAGAACTAAAGGTGGAAATTTTTTTGGGTTCCAAAAAAACGAAAAATTTGAGCCGCTTGGAAGCCTTGGGAGCTCAGCTCAAGCCTGAAAGAGGCCCCTCATCTTCCGTCACAAAGACGAAAAGTATAGGGCATGAGGAGAAGGGGATTTTGGATCGAGCCGGGAACAAATCTGCGCATCAGCAGCAGGAGGCTAAAAGATGTCACCTTTTTTTCATGTCAAAATCGCCGGTCACAAACCACACATGTCAGCGCCAACAGTAGACACGCAGCAAGAGGAGGTGATTCACGCCCAAGCCCCCACAGAAATTAAGCAGCAAGCTTAGCTTCCGATGGGGATCTACCGCACCGCACGAGAGGATCAGACAGCCCGGCTCAATCATAGTAGCAACCCAAGCTTAAAGAAAGGAAGCTAGGAGCAAAGCAAGATCAGACGCAAGAGGGAGGAAGAGATGGACCTTGAAGGCATGGCGAGGCTTGCATCCCATGAGATGCAGGGTGCTCTGCAGCACGGGGCGCGTGTACCGGAACGCCCGGCGGCCCCCGCCGTCGGCGACGGCAATGTAGAGCAGCTTGGGCGGCGGCGGCGGCGGCGGCGGCGGCGGCGCCTCCTCCTCGGCCATGTCCCCTACCTGCAACGAGAGGTGCCGGGAGGCCGGATCAAGAAACGAACGGTGGCCGGATCAGGGGAGTCGGCGGCGACGGGGGCTTGGCGAGCGGTGGACCTGGAGCACGGGAGGCGCGGAGGGGGGTTTTGAGGCGCATTGCGGCGGCGGCGGGGCCATGGCGGTGCGGGCCGGGGGGGCGGCGGGCGGCAGGTGTCGTCACGGCGTCCACGCCGCGTCCGCGCATGGCGTCCACATGGCCGCCCGCGCGCCGCGCGGCCTTGTTGGCTTTGGCTTCGTCCCCCACCTGCTGCCTTGCTCGGTGTCCCCTCCCCACCTTCCCTTGCCTTCTCTTCTCGGGATGGGTGGGAACGGGAATCGTTTTCTTTTTTCCCTCCTCCTCCTCTTCCTCCTCCTATACAAGTCTCGAGGGCTCTTCGAATTTCTTCCCGCTTCAATGGCGGTTCTGCCACACGCCATTTGCGTGAGAGATCTTTGACTATATATACACAAGGGCATGTGATTTGGTACGTCTTTGTTGCTGAAAAATTGCAACGCGTATGAGAGATCTGGTCTCATACAAAACAAAACCGATGAATCTTATTCGGTTATATGTGTTAACAAATATAAGTGTTACACACACGCGGCGTCCACTAGTAGTTCGATTAGGATGCCTTTGTTGTTTTGCTATTTGTATAATAAATGCTGTCTTCGTTCTAAAAGGGACGATTGCAATTCTAGGATTGGATTGAGTTAAATTTTCTTAAGCTTTATTAAATTTATAGCAAATACTCAATACATCCTAAATTATAAGTCAAACTTGAGGGTCAAAAAAATCAAAGGATGGAGGTAGTATTTATTACTTCCCTCCGTTTGTGTTTACTTGTCACCAACTTTTTACTGTAGCAAATTTGACTATCTATTTTTTTCTTCTAAAAAATCTTAGATACTTCAATATATATAACACTAATGAAGTATATTCAATAAAGAATCATATATGTGAAAACTTGATGTATCTAAAAATCTTTTGCAGAAAAAAACATATAGTCAAAATTGCTACAGTAAAAGTTTGGTGACAAGTAAACGCAAACGGAGGTAGTAATATTTATGACCCCAAATACATATACCATGAAAATACATAAAATTCAATAACAAATGTTGGTATCATAAATCTTACTCCTCTTTTGTATAGATTTAATTAAACTTAAATTGTTTCACTCCTCGAAGCAGGAATTATATATTTGTATTTTTTATATGACACAAAGAGTATATAATGCTACTTGGCAAGGTAGATGTTAGGCCATGTTTGGATATAAAAGTATTAGAGAAATACTACCATGTTTTTTGAAAATACTTTGGTTTTCAAAAATTGATGGGTGTTTGGATACAATAAAAATTGTAGTTCTAAAATTATGATTATGTTAAAATTGTAGTCCTTTTGGAGTTTGAAAACTCCACTCATGATTTTTTTTTTCTGAACCATGGTTTTGTATCTTTTTGGCTTACAAAACAATTTTGTGATACAGTAGTTTCCGAAAACTATGTCACCCAAACAAACAGGCAAAGAGACAAGGTTAGCTAGTTTCGTAGTTGTTTCATGTCTACTTAAATATAATATAAGGTTTTGCTTTGGCTAAACTCCCAAGACGATGCATAGAATTGTATGTTGGCAATCTGATCTGTTCCTGGCCAGAGGTCAACTTGTCATGGGCTTAGTGGTACAGATGGAGCATAGGCTTGGATGTGGCGACTGCAGCTGCACAACGTGACGAGCACCCTTGTTTGTAGCCTTGTTTAATGCAACGATAGGGACAAGAGACAATGTCTCTACTATTACCAACGCGGCTAAGTAAAAGAAGAAAAAACACTTCTTTTGACACAGCTTGTAGCTTAATATATCCTTATATCTTAAGCATCTAGGGACAACGTTATTAGCTTGTACTAGTGTTCTAGTGTATTTTCTGTTTTTAATAACCATAATACTATCTTGGCAAAGTCAATAAAGTCGTCTTATATACCTTACTATATATACTCGTGCTTATACGGTGCATCCAACGAATCTAGGTTGATAACTTGATATTATAGATGCATGTGTATTTTTCTATAAGTTTGATCAAAATTTAAAAGTTTAGTTTAGAGAAAAACTGAAGAGACTTACAATTGGAACATTGTAAGTATATAGTGTTTTTTATATCTATATGGACCTATCCTTTAATTAGCTAGATTTTTCAATAAGTTGTTCATACTAAAAATTGGTAACCAAATGTATTTCGTGTATCCTTTGTATTATCTCTCCTGTAGACTGCCTCTTAATAAAAAAACCATATCCTTTGGATCTTCACGGTTTATGGCCTGTTTAGAACACACAAAAAATCCCCCCCCCCCATTCTTGCATTTTTTTTTCTGTGAAATTTAAATGGGTTCTTGTAAAATTCATATCTTCCAAATAGGAGGTGCATCCAGCGTTAGGGCCTCATGGGGCTCAATAATTGCCCTGCCACAATAAAAATAAATAGACGATGCAAGGCTCTCTAAGAAGTTGAAGATAATCTAATAGCAGGCTTGATTTGAGGAATGAGTTAGTCGATCATCTTCTTAGCCCTCGCTTTTTTGTTTGATCTATAAAAACAAAATAGGTTGATCCATCGCCATACCGTTGCTCATAAGCTCTAATAACTAATACCAATATGAGGAATGAAAATATTATGCTAAATTAATTTAAGAAATAGATTCCTAATGTACCATCTCATCTAGAGTAGTTTGATCTCTCAAACCACACATCTTATAACTCTGTTGATATGATCAAAACGGTGCTCATTATTTCTTTGTACCTCGATCCAGAAACATTAGCAGATGCTTCGTCACTTTTGCATTGAAAATGCGATAACCTTTGGGGATAGATATATAGATAGATAGATAGCACGGGCTGGCCCTCTCTTGTTTCCCTTTGCCTTTTGCGGTGCATGGCATCGAGTAGCGTTCCCTAGCGAACAAATGAAAAAGGAAAGAAAAAATGGACGATGGAGGTGGTGGATGCTTTGCTTGGCGTTGCCTGGGTCCCTCCTCCCGTCCGGCGCACCGGCAACTCACAGCGTCCGCGGCGCGCCAAATAACAACGGTCACCGCACGCCGCCCGGGCACCCGGTTCTTTGACATCTTATTTTTTTTCTCCTTCTCCTGCCCCACACAGACATTGAAAATTTTTTTGGGGATGTACCAGTAAAATAACCGTGATTCACGGCACTTATTTATGCCACAAAGATGCAATTTTGCAACACACACGGAATTACCGTTGCATAGATTTAGGAGGATTCCTTGAAAGTGGGGAAAAACTATTACTGTACATAAATTCAAGAGAACAAGAGCTCTCTCTCTCTCTCTCTCTCTCTTTCTATCTATCTCGAAAAGAACATAATTCCTCACTTTTTGAGAAGTAAAATAATTTCAATTTTAACCAACTCTATATAAAAAACACTAACACTTTTTGTGTTAAATAAATATTATGAAATTGTTTATGAATATTTTATAAATTTATTTGGAGACATAACTTTTAATATGTTTTTATAATAAAATAGGTATAAAACTTAAGAATGTTTAACTAGTCTCAAACTTAGAAGCAGATGCTTCTGTATGAACACATAACGTGAATTTGTGACAAGTCCTTTGCAGTTACATCATCCTCGTGAGCTACGTTCCCACTTGATTTTTTTTCCATGGATTATTTTTGCTTAAAAAAACTCGGGTGATAAGGAGGTGTTTGGTTTCTGGGAACGGAGCAAGGTTTATATCATTGTTTCACTTTTTTTTATGATTTGAGAAATAGAATGATTTGATCAATCACCATCTTATTCTCCACAAGCTAATATATAATTAATACTACAGTTTTAGAAATATGGTCATTCCACTAAATTTGAGAAATAATTTCACGATGCATCACTTCATCTAATATTGATTTCCCAAACTAAACATTCCATAAGTGTTTGTTTTTCAAAAACATAATTAGAACTGCGCAGCCTAACGTCGTTAAGATAGGTTTGCAAAAGGATTGATGCGAGGCCTTTAATTTTATTTAAAAAAATGAAGCACAAGGAGAGAAAAAAAGAGGAACTAATGCTACAATTACCTGATGAGGAATATTTATATTTTCTTTGCGTCTACCTTAGGAGGAATATATATAATCAATCTTTCTGACCTTTGAATTCTTGCAATGGAAGCAACTAGAATAATGATGCGATCCAGCAGAAATATAACTAACCAATGTTCGTTAGCGCATGTTAGAATACAGTGTTCATGCCATGAAGAGAAAATTGTTCCAGAGACTAGAAGAAAAAATTTTGATTTTTTTTGGGGAGGGGGCAGACACTCATATATACATACTCCCTCCGTATTATTCACAAAGGAAGTCGCCGTTTAGAACAACAGTATGGTCTCCAAAGCCTAACTTTTACTCCTAGTTTTTATAAAAATATTTATTAGAAAATGGTATATGTATATTTTTATGAAAGTATTTTTAAGATAAATTTATTCATATGGCTTTCACATTTCCAAACTCAACAACTTAAAATTTATTTATGATTTATATTTTTATAATGTTTAACCCAAACTTTGTCAAAATGAATTCCTGTGTGAGCACGGAGGGAGTATATGTACACTTCTTTTTTTTACACAACATGCACACTTGTATACGTGAACGCGGCTTATACACCTCTGAAAAAACAAGACTAAGCCAATAATAATGAATTGTTGTTGTTTAGTAGGAAAAGTATAAGAGAGAAAGAATAAGTAAGTAAAACAGAAATAAGAATAAGTAAGTAAAACAGAAATGAAATTTGATACTTTAATAGCATGTGGATCGGAATCGGATAGCCCTACATCGTCCAATCCAACATTGCGGAAAGGAAAGCAAAGAAAAGGGAGTCCCACAACCCAATAGCAAAGCATAGATGCTTTGCTTTGCAGTCGCTGATGAACGTCTCTACGGCTTTAGTTTAGTTTAGTTTTTCTCCTTACATTGAGAACTCAATTTCTTGGTGTCCTTATACAGTATATATTTAAAAACAAAAATCATCTGTTTCATACGGTATCGTCTATTCGGCCAAGCTAGCTAGGGCCTTGTTTAGTTCCAAAAAATTTTGCAAAATCGACACTGTAGCACTTTCGTTTGTATTTGACAAAAAATATCCAATCATGGACTAACTAGGCTCAAAAGATTCGTCTCGTCAATTTCGACCAAACTTTGCAATTAGTTTTTATTTTCATCTATATTTAATACTCAATGCATCTGTCTAAAGATTCGATGTGACGGGGAATCTGAAAAATTTTGCAAAATTTTTTAGGAACTAAACAAGGCCTAGGTTAAAAGGAAGCCAAACGACATGTTCCCATTGCCTCCGTTCTCATCGTCAACAAGCAAAAGGTAAGGTGGAGTGGATGAACGGTTAGGCGGCCATTGGACATTGCCATGGGTTCTTTTCTTCCTCCTTGCTTGTACATATATTTGATTCTTTGTTGCTTGCGATTCTTCTCCTAGCTTTCATGCACTACCACGGCTAGCTAGCTATTAGTTGGAATTTTCTTCTCTTGTTTAGTTTTATTTCTTGTTACCAAATGTGACATACACATATTTTTATTCTACTCGAATCGGGAGAAAAAGTGGTTCATTTAGGTAGGAATGTTGTGCTTCGTTCTTTACATTATATTACAATTGGTGCTGCTAGATTCAAGGGGGAGAATATAAAGTAAGTACTTTACTTTCTAATGTATACATATCTTTACATTCACATTCACATTATCAAAGATTCACATTCATATGATATATATACTTATCTAAATGTGTGTAGTTTATAAAAAAAAAGTGTCTTGAAGATATTTTCAATGTTGAAATAAAAATATTTGATCGAGAAATCAGATGCCAATAACGTTTGTCCATGCATTTGTTGTTGAAATACAATCTATTAGAATCAAAGGACGGATGAGTCAGTTAGTCATGCCCTCCCCCCCTCCATCCCATCTGTCGCTCTTCGTACATGGCGACACGGGGGGTGGTACCGACATCACCACCCCCGTCGGGTGAGCTCCTCCAGCCACCGCCGCCGCTGCTCGAAGCATCAAATCCGGGTCCCCTAGCTAGGCCTGGATCCGGCACCCCCCGCCCTAGATCTGGTACATGACCGAAGCACGAGCACAACAGTCGGCACTGTGGCCAAGCCCCCGCGTGCGCCTACTGGCAGTAGCCATGGCCGGTCGGGCTACGCCCTGCCCGGGCCATGCCAAACTTTGCAAAAAAAAATGACGCCAGGGGCATTATAATCTTTTTACACTCCACTTAACATCGTTAAATGCTGATAATGGACGGAAGACCATGCATAGATGAAATGAAAGTTCGTTTGAAGGTCATAGAAGGAATTTTTTAAAAAAAACCATACTAGGAAGAGGCATTTTTTTAGGGCCATACAAGTAAATCAAAAGCAAACGGCCATGTATACAACGGTTGGATGAGTCAAGGTTTAATGGTTTTGACGCCCCTTTTCGATCGTTGAAAAAGAAATTGCGGGACAAATAAAATCGATGGCAAGACCATTGCTGATGATCAATTTGGCATCTAAGAAACACGTACTTATGTTTTTCTATAAGAAACATATATATTTTCTACCACAACAAACATCATCTTCACAATTGATATTAATCACTGTTTTAATTTGACTGAGTAAGAGACCTATTTTTAGCATCGTTCTAGGAAGAAAAAGAATCTCAGGGCCGGCTGGACGGTGTGGTAGATGTACATGCACATCCATGGACGGTGCAGCCTGCTGCTGCTGACTCTGACTTGTTCCACAGTCAAAGTCAGACTACTAACCCATCCATCAACCTGCTGCTGCCGGTTTAAGAAACCAACTAACCGCTGTTGTACGTACGCATGGGTACACGTGGACCCGTTCTATTTTGCCATGCAACATTATTTACGCCACCCGGTCAATGCTTTTGTTTTTTATCCCCTGTGTACGTTCTTGTTATCTAGAAGAGGATCGGAGTCGCGAAGGTGTGACCTTTTCTAATTCTAATCAATCAACACAAGCAAACGCGTCAACAAGATCGAGGGGATTTTAATTCGCTAGCTGCCGCCCTTTGCACCAATCTTTCTGGAAATGGTGGGATGCTAAAAACAAGGCAAATGCTAGTGAACCAATACCGTCATGTCTGAATGTGGTATGGTATTGTGGTGTGTGCTGCAAACTGGCCCTGGTTCATGCCCCTCGACAATGATGGAAACCACCGAATCAAGAGTTTCTGAACATAAATGTTATGACAGCTTCATGAAGGAAGACAATGCCGTGGCTTCAAATATTAATCTAGCTCTCGATGCACTCTCAGCTAATATGATGGCGTGTCTGTTTGCGTTGGAGTCAGCATAGCAGGCCGGCATTTCCTGCATTGAGTTAGAAATGGACTGCAGCTAATTGCTGAAGCGATTACATCTCAGGCCAGAGACATGGCACCAAATGGTGTCCTTTTCCGAAGTATTCGTGATCTTTTATTTGATCATTTTAATTGTAATAAAATTTTATTTTCTCCACGTTCTTGTAACTTGTCGGCGCACGAGGTTGCTAAGATAGCTTTAAGTTGGGACCCGAGCCAATCCTCAATATGGGATGATCCTCTCACGGAATTTGTAAATAATTTTGCAGCTCGCGATTTCGTCGAGCCTATGTTTGTCAATGAAAGGCCATGAGTGCCAAATTGAGCTAAAAAAAGAACTTGATAACACGAAACATTTGGGGGATAATGAAAAGTACAAGACACTCTCGATCAAATCGCAAAAAATTCACTGCTGTAAAAATTAAAAAAATGAAGTCAAGATTTCCTCCCATGGATCACTGCTGATAACAGAAAATCAACGTTACAAAAAATTGAAAAATAATAAAGAGACAATATAACCCTAACCTCCTGCGCTACAGTGGACGACCCATGCTCTTTCACCTCCCTGTGCCAGGCCAACTTCGGGCCCATTAAGAAGCCAACTGAACAAAGGAAACTAAACAATTTTTTTAACTACATATATGCACGATCTCGAAAGTATTTGGCGATAGGAAATGACCAAAAGTTAAGGTGAAGAAGCAACTGTTAATCCTAAGCATAGATGAAGGGAAAACAACGGCTTGACATCGAGGGATTAAGGCTAAGGTGAAGAAGCACTAGTTGATCCTCAAGGACGAATCAGTCAGAAGAAGTCATTCTCAGTGAAGCATCAAATCTTTGTTATATCACAAGTAAAGTGGCTTGAAGCCATTGAATTAACCTTAAATGTGTTGAAATGGTTAAAGTTACAAGCTTAAGGTGGATATTCTCAAGAAGAATGAGACAAAGAATGTTGCAAACCATTATGAAGATATATCGAGAGGAATTGACGTATTAAAATATTGAAGATTGAAATGATGGAAATATACATGTCTTTTTTATCTTGAGAATATGTATGTTGTACTATTAAGTGGGACGCAATATGAACAATTTGATAGTCTCAAGTACCCAAACCAACCAAAATCTAAGTGCTAACATGAGATATAAACACATGCCACAACACTTTCACTTGTTAGTCTTAGAGCTTGTTTTCAATGGTTAGCCCTTTGAATAAGCTTTCAGAAGTCCAAGATTATTGAAATTAAAGTTCGGAGCTAAAAGTTATGGCAATTTTTTTTGCAAAGTGACTTGTGCTGCTTTTTGGAGTTTTGGATGTTCAAAGGCTTCATCGGAAGTTTTGATACATTTCAGAAGTTAAGATTTTGCACTAGTGTTCATAGGTCCGTGCAACTTCAGATATCCATTATTGCTATTTGGATTGAGTTCATTTGTTTACCCAACTCTTGTGTTTTTATAATTTTAACCCTAAAACTATAAAACCTTGTAATTCTTAGTCCATTCGATTTTGGTCTCTCAACTTGGCTTTGATGGTTTTTAGTTAATTTAGGCCCACCTACCAGCGTGACCCCACATATAATAGGCTATTTGTCTTTTTCTCACTCTCTTTATTAGCATCATCACCTCCACCTCCATCTCGTCCTCCCTCTCTTCCTTCCCCAATTATCTAACATCGTCGTTGCCTCTCTTTTTTTCAATTTGTTGCCTATAGTATAGTATGTAGGTCAGTAGGATAGGTGTGATTGTGTGAGACTAAAGCACATGATGGGTATCCACATTTGTCAAGGTTGAACCCTATGAGCGGGGCATGGTAAAAGCATGTTGTGTCCTCAACATGTGGATCTATGATGAGTTTTTATAAGGGTGCATCCACTACTAGTAGTACAGGTAACCGCCTACCATCCCTCGTAGCATAGAGATGTCTATTGCTACATCGTCGCTCGATATTCATATATTCTCTCCACTGTTATCTCTGTCTTGTTCCTCTACGCTCCCACAATGGCTACCCGCCAAGAAGCAACATGCTAGTGCTACTGTGGGGCACTAACAGGCAATACTACCTTCCAGTCTTCAATGAAATCATGTTAATAATTTGACCATATTTCATTATTGATTATAATATGTTTTTTCTTTCTTCTTGATTACAAGCCGACTCGAGGTAGCAAATGAGACAAAATCGAACGTTTAACTTCTTATTTGGATAAAAACCTAGAATGATATGCATGAATCATGTAGTCATTATAAATGTGTCCATATTATTATTACGCTTTAACTGTTTTTATTGTGCTTATAGATTTATAATAAAAAATGACTAATAAACTAATATATTTTCTATTACCTTAGCACTGAAGATAACAACGGTCCTGACACGGTCATCTTTGCCATGGTCAAAGAGAACATTTTAGAGAAAAGATAGGGATGATGTGGCTGACGAACTAGTAAAATCTCATAGATGTATATAAAAAAATTAAGATAGATTATATAACAAATTAATGAAAAAAATATCTTATTCCCAATCCTCATCCATCTAAAGATGATAAGAGGGCAGCTGTGGACTCGAAACCTGTTGGTTTTAGACCTGATAGGGGCAGATCTAGATTTTGTCCCGTGGGATTGCGGATTGAGGTACCCGAAATAGGCAAGGTGGGAGTGGACTCCTCCGGGGGTGTCCGTATTGAGACCTGGGGATGTTTGTTCCGATCCGTGTCGGATATTCGAATACTAATTAGAAGGACTAAACATGATCTAATTATAAAACCCAATTACAAAAGTCATGCCTAATTCATGAGATGAATTTATTAAATCTAATTAAACCATCATTAGCACAAATTTTACTTTAGCCCACATTGTCAAATCATGGACTACTCCCTTCGTATAGGATTTAAATGTCGTTTAGGACAGCGACACAGTCTCCAAAACATAATTTTAATCTCTATTTTTATAAAAATATTTAGAAAAATGATATATGTATACTTTTATGAAAGTATTTTTCAAGATAGATCTATTCATATAATTTTCACATTTGCAAACTCAACAATTTAAAGATTATTGATTATTTATATTCCTAATATTTAACTCAAACCTTATCCAAAAGAATATCTAAATCATATACGAAGGAGTACTTAGGCTTAATAATAGATTTATATGTCGCAAATTAATCTCAATCAGTCTGTATGTAACAAAAGCCCACCAAGAGATTTTTTTTTAAAAAAAAACCCAGACTCTTCTTCTCCTCCCTCTTCCCCTCCCGTGCCGCAGCCGTGCGCCCCCGGATCCCGCTCCCGCACAGGCGCCACCGTTTGCATCCCGCTCCCTCCCGCACAGGCGCCGCCGCCGCCCTACCCCAGGTGGTGAGGCCTTTGCCTACCTCTTCGCCGGCGATGAGCGCCGACCAGGTATTCCCACCCCTTTTCTCTTTCCTGTCTGCTGTGCGAAACCGAGTTTTCGATTTTTTTTTTTAAAAAAATTGTGTTCTCAAAATGTAACCTACAATTTGGCTATTTGATGCCTACTAACTTCTAACATTTTGCAAAAATTATTGAGTGTGTACACCCATGTCCCTTTACTAGATCCGCCCCTGATGGGAAGGGAAGGGAAGAAGGGAAAATGTTGGGGAATGGTGTGTCCCACCGAATTTTGGGAATAATTTGTAATTTGCTCTGAAATTTGTGAACAGTTTGATGACATTTGTCGACAATTTGACATATATTTCTCTAGTATTTAGATTACATAGAAAAAATTCGTAATTTTTTTTTGAAAAATTTGGCATAAATATATGTTTAAGATATGCAGTTATCCCCAAATTACATCACTCTGTCCAATAAATTACACTGAAGAAATCGTTGTAAATATATTAATAAGACGTGTAAATATAGCTATAAGACAGTGTAAGTGCATGGGCAAAAATCTGGTTACTGGGAAGGGCTAAAACAACCCGTTGTTGTCTGTTGGCTAGACAGATCTTGTTTTTATCTATCGCGTAGACCTGATTTG